>NC_079359.1:5664167-5979956 GCF_029582105.1 Oenanthe melanoleuca
CGGGACTGGAGCCCGAGGGCAATGCTGGGACCAGGGCAGGAGCTGGGATCCCCTGCAGTGATGGAGCCCCTGGCAGCCCAAGGCATCCCACTCTCCTTCCCAGCTGTGGCCTCTCTTTCCCTGCTGTCCCCACTGCTGCAGGGACAAGGCACCACCTTTAAAGGGCACCTCAATGTGTCCTGCACATGTGGGGTTTGCTCCCTTCCCTTGGCCCCTTTCTCCAAGGCAGGGGTGGCCCTGTCGGTGTGGATGCCCTTTGGCTTGGGTGAGACCACTCTAGGGTGAGGAGAAAGAAGCACCAAGCTGGATTTTGGAGGGTGCAGGCCTGGAGGGAGGGATGGATGCGACCATCCCTGCCCTTCCTGGGTTCTGGAATGGTGTTTAGTCACTCACAGAGCACCTCCAGCTCCTGTCACTGTGCCAGCAGGGCTGGTTTGGGCTCACAGGGAGCCCTGGCAGGGATGCAGGCTGTGGGAGAGAGCCCTGCATGCCAGGAAGGACTCAGATGGAGAGATGGACACCAGGATGCAGGGGGGCCCTCATGGCTTTGGGGAACATAATCCAAGAAGGCTGCTCTGCTTTTCCCAGGCAGAAGAGAGGCACGGGAGCATTGAGGAGCACCTCAGGCAGCTGGAGACTCAGCTGGAGGAGAAGAACCAGGAGTTGGCCAGGGTAAGTCTTGATCCTTGCCTTGGTATCTGAGTACCTGGGCACACCTGGATTGCAGTTCAGGAGCAGGTTGGGAGAGCAGCCTAGTTAATCCTTTCCCATCCAGGATTGCTTAAACTTGAGCCACACAGGAGCTCATGACACTCTGCTGTGATTTCCCCTCTTCCAGGCATCCAAGACTTGCTGTTAATGTTCCACACCTGGTCCTCTCCCAGCATCACCCCCTGGGGCAAGCTGGGACCCCAAATGCAGGGTGGGAGGGGAGGCTCCAGCAGCTCTTCTCCTGAGCCTGGATCAGCAGGATGGAAAGGGCAGGGAAGCTGAGCTGCTGTGTGCTGGGCTGCACAGTCCCTTCTTCAGCTTCTGTGCTTCTCAGCCAGGGGCTGGGCTGTCCATGCAGTAGGCTTTGATGCCTATTTCTTGGGTCACTCAGGTGATGTTACAGATGTGCCCTGGGGAAGCCCCCAGGTGATTTGCCCTAAGATGGGTATTTGAAAATCCAGAGGTTCAGTATCCATTGGGTCTGAAAAGTGCCCCCAGTGTGGATATTCCTGGCAAGTACACAGGAGAAGCTTTTTTGAGGGGCAGGCTGACATGATGTCCCTAAATCCTTTTCTCTCCTGTTCATCCCTGGCTGGGAGGTAGCAGAGAGCAGCAGAGCCACCACAGGGAGTACAACCAGTGCTGTAAGAGGTGGATTTGTGCCAAAAGCTGGGCCTGGTGGGCAACCTCTGGCACCAGAGCAGGCAGAGGATGGCAGGAGGCACTGAGCTGCTCTGGATGTGACGCAGGGTCACTGTGTCTGTCCCAGGCCCGGCAGAGGGAGAAGATGAACGAGGAGCACAACAAGCGGCTCTCGGACACCGTGGACCGGCTGCTGAGCGAGTCCAACGAGCGGCTGCAGCTGCACCTCAAGGAGAGGATGGCAGCCTTGGAGGAGAAGGTAGTGCCAGGGCCAGAGGGGTCTGCAGTCCCTCTGTGCCTCTTCCAGCCATGGCCCAGGGCTGGGGGTGCCTGTGCAGGGAAATGGTGACATGCAGGACATGGCTGTGCTGGTGGAACACAGGGAGCTGCTCCGGCCACCACAGCCAGGGAGATCCCCTCCTAGCACCTCCCACAGCAGCAGGGTTTGTCCTGCTCCATTCCCTCACCTCCCTGTGTCTAGGTGCAGCCCCAATGCCACCTGTGCTCAGTTGTCAGAGCAAATCCCCACTGCATTTTGCAGGAAAAAATGCAGTTTTCATCCTGTCCCAGTGCCCATTCCTCCACGTGCTGTCTTAAAACCTTGCTGCCCCCAGGTGCAGACTGATTTCCCTTCTGCAAGCCAGGGCAGTGTCCATGAACATCTCCCACCTGACTCCTGGGGAACTGGTTTTCCTTGGAAGAGCCAGATGAAGCTGTGGCTGCTTTGGTGTGAATGGAATTAGCTGGGAGCAGCTGGCTCCAGGCAAAGATCCACCCAGAGTGCCAGGGGTAGGCCTTGGTGATTCAGCTCTCTCGGGGTTCCTGCCCTCAGCAAGTCAGAGCACACGGGTGCATCCCCCAGCTGATACCTCCTGGGCTGGCTCTGTCCCCCTACTGCTCTGCTCCTTCTGTCCCCAGCCAAACGTGGCTGTGCCAGCATGTCCAGTTGCTCAGCAGATTTGTCTGGATAAAGAGCAGGACCCAGCCTGCAGGGATGAGTCCAAATCCCACCCCAGCAAGCAGCAGGGACCAGAGTGATGACATGTTGTGAAGGGCATTGCCTGCTCCCCGGTCTGGTGCCAGCACTGGCCCACCCTGAGAGTTTATCCATTTTTTATCCAAAAATGATCCTGTTTGGCTGCCAGCACTTACCAAAATGAGCACTGGTTCAGGCAGTTACAAACTCTCCAGGGGAGGTTTAGATCGATATCAGGAAAAAAAATATTCTATTGGAATAGACTGCCCAGGACAGTGGTGGAGTCACCATCCCTGGAAGTGTTCCAAAAACATGGATGTAACACTTGGGGCCATGGTTTAGCCATGGACACAGCAGTGCTGGGGGAATGGTTGGGCTCAGTCTTAGAGGGCTTTTCCAATCTGAACAATCCCATGGTTCTGTGATTCTATAAGCACATCTCCTTTCCCTCCTGCCTACTCCCCAGCTTAGATGTAAGGGACATTTTTCCCCTTGATCCAGCTGCTTGAGGAATTGTTCTCCTCTCAGACATATTTCCTAACCTTCCAGCCCTGTCCATCAAACCCCCAGTCGCCCTCCATGGCCACGCTCAGCCCCAGGGTGGGGCAGGAGTTGAGCTGTGGCCACCCTGCTTGAGAGGCAGGAGCTTTGCAGAGGGGACCTGTGCTCAGGCAGGTGAGGAATGGCCCAGGGAGCCTTTTCCAGGTGTTCACTACACAGGGATTCCACACTGGCCATTCCTGGTAGGCTGCACGGTCATTTCCTAAATGGTCTCTCTTTTTCTTTCCTGTTTTTGTTCCTTTTTATTTTCTTTGGTTTTTCTTAAAGAATACATTATTACAAGAGCTGGAAAATACCCAAAAGCAGATAGAGGAACACCAGCATGACAAGGTAAATGTGGCTGCAGGGGCCTGACCCAGTGATGGCATTGCCTCACTCCCAACCCCTGGCTAGGAGCACTTGCTTCTCCTGAAGTGCCCCAGTTTGGGAGGAGCTGGGATCCCAGAGCACCTGGCAGCAGGAGGCCACACACTCACCCACGCAGTAGCTGGATGGAAGCTGCCACCCCCCTTCCCAGAGAGCCCTGGAACAGTTCCCTGCCAGGCATGTGGGGTCCCATTTGTGTGTCACACTCACCCATCCCTGACCCGCTGGGACACTGGCGAGGCTGGGGTGGCTTCACTCGTGCACAGAGGAGGGCTCAGGCAGCCATGTCCCCTTGGCCCCTGAGGCTTTCTCAGACTTGTGGGGGACATCTGCCCCATGCCCAGCTTGCAGAGGCCCCGTAGGTGTTCACACCCTGCTCTCAGATAAAGCATCTCAGTATCATCTGCATGGACCCCTAGTAGCCTGGCCAGAAAGCTGGAGGGACGTGGCTCTGGAGCAGTGGGAGCTTTGGAATGTGCTGCATGTCTCATGCATGGTTTGGGGGATTAGGGAGGCTGCTTTTTCCTTTGCCTTCAGGGAGGATGTGTGCTTATTCCTTGTGCTTCCCAGCCATGTCTTCTCAGGTCTGGGCAGGGCAGAGCTCAGGGACTCGTATGACGCTGCTAGCACCTTGCCCACCCTGGCTCAGTCTGTTTCTCCTCCAGACTGGCTCCTGCTGTGCCCAGGAGATCCCTTCTGGTCCATCTGCAGCCTCCCCCTGCCATCTCCCAGCACTGGGAGCGGGCACAGCTTCCCCATGGGGAGGAGGCTGGGGGCAGGAGAGGCAGGGCCAGCAGCAAGTTTGGCTGGGGGGTCTCTCACTACTGATCCCTTGCCAAGGGAGCACACATGTACAGTCTGGAGCAGAACCAGAACATCCAAGTGGGACCTGTTTTCCTTCATCTCCCAAAGCAGCATTCCTTGAGCACCAGTGTCTGTCTGTCCTGATCCTCCCTCCCCAGCACCATTGTTCCCTGTGCCTGCATGAGCTGTTTCTTTACTGATGTGTCCAAGATGCTTTAAACCTGGGGTGGGGATCTGTAAAGGGAATGTGAACATGGCAATAGCCAAGGATGTGGATTAGCCCAAACCTGGCAGCTCTCCAGAGCAAGCCCAACACCTGCCTGTCCCATCCTCCCCGAACAGCGGCGTCTGTCTGACGAGATCGACAAGCTGAGGCTGGAGGTGGATCAGCTCAAGACCAGGAGTGGGACGTTTGTGGAGAGTGTGCACAGCAGGTAAGTGCCAGGGCAAAGCCCTGCACCCTTGGCTTTGGGGGCACTTTGCCTTGGGGACCCCAAAGTGCTGCTGGCTTTGGGTGTTTCTGGTGCAGGGTCAGCTCCAGCCGTGCTCTCCCACCGTGGGTCTGACCTGGGGTGGGACATAGACTCTTGAGAGCAGCCCAGCCCAACTGAATGGCCCCAGATTTGGAAACCACTGGGTATTGCTTCTTTTTCTGCACAAGTGGCTTAGGACTTATTTTGCTCTGAGAGCTGGATGTTCCCCTGTGGAGTGCAGGGGATTGGCTGGTGCAAAAGGAGGAATTGCTTTGGAGCTGTTGCAGGCAAAGGAGAATGAAGCCCTTCTTTCTCCAATGCAATGGTCCTCCCACATCCTTTCATTTAAAGTCAGCTGGGACATGGGGACATCCCTGCCCAGGGCACCATGAGCAGAGCTGAGTCCATCTCTGGCCTCTTGCCAGTGCATCTTCTGGCACTGACCAGGATACCCACAGCTGCTCCAGGGAAATGGGAGTGGAAAAGGAGGGTGACAGCACAACAACCCTGTTGAGCTGCTGCAGCCAGCTGGGACACCACACCCTGCCCTGAGCACTCCCAGTGTGGGTTCAAGGCAGCAAGGGGTCAGTGGGAGAACCAGTGAAGAAAATTTCCCTCTTAACAAGGCTGGAAAAGATGGGGAAGGGCTGGTGTAACCAGCTTTGGATCTGTCAGCAGAGAGGAGAAGGCCTGGAGACTGTGTCTGTCATGGAGAGGAAATGGGGAGGGTGAGGATGAAGGAGAGCTGAGTGCTGGAGCACAGTCTGGAGCATGTGTGGGACCTCTTTGGATGGGTCTGTAAGAGCAGGATAGACAGTTTGCTGATCTTTTCTGTTTCTCAGATGAAAAATCAGCAGAAATCTTGAGTTGCAGAATGAGCCCCCATTAGCTGGGCAGCAGCTTGTCAGTAGCTCTGAAATCCCTGAAACTTGGGTTGTGCCTCTGACACACCAGGCTGGCCCAGCCATGCTGCTGCCATGCTGCTTTATCTCCTGTATCTGCACTGCAAACCAGGCCCAGGTGGAAAACCACAGTCTGCCTGGGGCTGCTGCTTTTATCATCTTAAATTCACCTTAAACTGAACCAACCTCGAGTCTCCAGTAGCACTGTATGAGAGGGGGGGTAATCACCCTGTGCCCAGGAAGGTGCTTTGCTCAGCTCCATGGTTGGGTCTTCAGGGCCAAGAGGAACAAGCAGGCAAAGTGGAGACATGGAATGAGCACCATGAGTGGCTCAGTGTCCTCGTGTCCAGCCTTGCTCTGCCTGGTATGGGACTCCCCAGGCCCCAAGCACCAGCCCTGGCAGGGAGCAGGAGGGTGAAGAAATCCCATCTGGTTCCTACTGGGAGATTCCAGCAATGCTCTTGTCCTCACACCTGAGAGATGTTTCAAGTGGAATTTTATTCATTGAATCACAGAGTCTTTAAGCTTGGAAAAATTTTCCAAGGTCATCAAGTCCAACCTTCACCCAAATACCAACATTTCCACTAAATCACATCACAAAGTACCACATCTACCATTTTTTGAACACTTCCACGGGTGGGAACTCCACCACTGCCCTGGGCAGCCTGTGCTAGCTCCTGACCACCCTTTCAATTAAGAAAGTTTTCCCAATATCCAGCGTGAACCTCCCCTTGAGGCCATTTACCCTCATCCTGTCACTCACTTCCTGGGAGAAAAGACCGACACCATCAGGGTATTTTCTCATGAAAATGTTGGAATAAACATAAAAAGGAGAAGAGCTCCCTGGCTGGCTCCTGCTGGGTACGTGGAGATGGAGAAGACCCAGGCTGTGTTGGGGGATTGCAGCTGCTCTGGAGAGGGGCAGGAGGGGCCTGTTCTGCCTTGGCTCCTCAGCAGCCCCCCAGAGCAGGGGGTTTTGGGCAGACTGGCTGGGTACCCCGATTGGTGCACAGAGAAGGGAGAGGGAGCAGCAGGGGAAGGCCCAGGGCTGAACTTCTGACAGTCTGGGAAAGCTGGGAGTCTCCTGAGGTCAGAGGTCACCAGAGGCTGCAGATTCCTCAGAAGGGGCAGCTCCAATCTCTGATCTCTTTGAGCAGGGACAGGACCCAGGGAGCAGCTGTGGCAGGGGAGGCTCAGGCTGGATTTTGGGGAAGGTTCTTCCCTCAGAGGTGCTGGCACTGCCCAGGGAATGGGCACAGCCCCGAGGCTGCCAGAGCTCCAGGAGAGTTTGGACAGCACTGCCAGGGATGCTCAGGGTGGGATTGTTGGGGTGTCTGTGCAGGGCCAGGAGCTGGTGGGTCCCTTCCAGCTGGGATATTCTGTGATTCAGTGATACTGTGAGTGATGCTGCGAGTGCATTTCCAGGTCCCCTGCAGGGGCATGGGGCTTTTTCCAGAGCCTGTTTTTGCATCCTTCATGCCAAGCAGGCAAATCTCTGGAATGGGCATCCTGCAGTGGTCCCCTCCTCCTCCCGCTCCTCCTGCTCTGCCCCAGGAAGCCCGGGCTGCAAGGGGAGCAGCCTGAGGGTGAGGGAGTCCTGCAGAGAGCAAAGTCCCCCGCAGGCTCTCTCTTGGCAGGTCTCACATGGGCAGTGCCAGCGACCTGCGCTTCCCGCTGGGGGCCGTGGTGCACGCGCCCCCCGAGCCCTTCGGCGCAGCCCGGCCGCAGAAGGGACGATTCGCTGCCCGCAGAGAGGAGCCAGCCAAGGTAAATTCTGTGCACCCAGCCTGGGGGCTGATCCTGCCCTGCATCCTGGGATCAGGGTGGGACCTGGAGACATGGGCCAGTTTCCTTTCCCTGGTGCATTGATGGGGGAGCATGGGAAGGGTTTCCTGTTGGGGTCGTGTTGGGATGGAATTCCTGCATGAAGGTCACCAGCCTGGCTTTTGGAGACGTGGGAATGCTGTGTTAGGACCGTGGCCCTTGTTCCCCCAGGACTGGGAGCAGGCCCAGGCAGGTGGGGTCCTGGCCACGGGGCCTCATGCCTTTGACAGCGACCCCGACATCTCTGATGTGGACGAGGATGACCGCGAGACACTGTTCAGCTCCATGGATGTGCTCTCTCCTGGTGGCCACTCAGATGCCCAGACATTGGCCATGATGCTTCAGGAGCAGCTGGATGCCATCAACGAAGAGATCAGGTATGACCATGGCCAAAACCTTGCTGCCTTGTTCAGAAAAGGCTCCAGGGGGACAACAAATAGCCAGGAGGCTCTGCTGCCTAAAACTGGGGCCTTGGTGCATCTTCAGCCAGGGAAATGGCCCCAGGACATCCAGCTACAGGGCTTGGTCCTTCCTGCCATGTCTCCCTGTCCCTCAGCTGCACCAGTGCTGGCTCAGAGGGTCATTATTTCAAACTTACCATTATTTTATAAAAAGTTCTCCATGGATATTAAATGGAATCAGAATGTGTCAGAGCTCTGGTTTTTATGGAATCTGATGGATCTTGCTGCCATTCCTGGAAATCGGGGGCTGAGGCACAGCAGCAAGGTGCATTTCCCCAGGACAGAGGTCCTGTGTGTCTGGGGGCTGTGTCCTGGTGGGGAGCCAGGAGCCCTGAGCGCTGCTGCTCCCCCAGGATGATCCAGGAGGAGAAGGAGTCCACGGAGCTCCGCGCAGAGGAGCTGGAGACGCGGGTGACGAGTGGCAGCATGGAGGGGCTGAACCTCACCCAGCTGTGCAAGAGGGCCTCCATCCCCACCTCGCTGACAGCCCTGTCCCTGGCCAGCTCGTCGCCGCCGCTCAGCGGCCGCTCCACGCCCAAGCTGAGCTCCCGCAGCGCCGCGCAGGACCTGGACCGCATGGGCATCATGACGCTGGTGAGGGGCAGGGCCGGGCGGCGGGGCGGCTGTGCGGGGAGCGGTGCCCGTGTCCTGGGGGTGGGACGAGGGGTGCCCGTGTTTGCTGTCTCCAGCCTGGCAGCCTGGCCCGGGACTGCTCTGGGGAGGTGCTCCATTAACTGCCCCCCTTTCTGTGTCTCTCTCGCTTTCCCCCTTGCAATCAGCCCAGCGACTTGAGGAAGCACCGGAGGAAACTGCTAGTGAGTGGCTCCCATCCCGTTGGTTTTTGTCCAAGCCCTTTTTCCAGCCTGCTCCTGGCTTTGTCCACACCAGGTCAGGGTGCAGCAGGCGCGGGATGGAGCTGGGGACCCCAGGGATTCAGCAGGAGGATCATGGGGATCCCGAAAGGTGCTTGGACCTGTTCCCGCCGGCAGCTGGGGGGTCTGGCAGGACATGGGAGGTTCAGAAAGCCACTGGGTCTTCAAACATTGTGTCCCCTCTGGCAACAGGGTGTCCTTGGGACATTCCCATCTGTGCTCCTCAGAGCCCTCTGATGAGGGCCAGCAGCTTCTGTCCCCACACCCTGACCTGGACCATGGAGCTGCATCCTCTCACCCCCCATTCCCAGGATCTCAACCATACTGCCACATCCTCCCTATCTGCTTGGGCGTCTGGACCCATTGCCAGAGCTCTCATTCAGGCCATTCCTGGAGCGTGGCAAAGCCCCAGGGCTCTGGTGGCTCTTTTGGCCATGCCTCCATGGAGCAAGAGAGAGGCAGGCAGCAGGGCAAGGATGGAGCTGGGCTCTGGCCTGCCACCCTCATGACCTCTCCCCTTGTTCAGTCGCCCGCAGCTCGGGACGAGAGCCGCGAGGACAAAACCACCATCAAGTGTGAGACATCTCCGCCGTCTTCACCCAGGACACTGCGGCTGGACAAGCTGGGCCACCCTGCCCTGAGCCAGGAGGATGGCAAGAGGTTCGTGGAGACCCTTGGTGTCTCTGTTATTTGAGGATATACCTGGGGCCCACGTGGGGTGGGTGGGCTGGGCTTTGCCATGGCTTGTGTCCTGCTCAAGAACAACCTAAAGGCTTTGCTCTTCCTCTCCCTCCTCCATCCCCAGCTCACTGGAGGACCAGGCCAGCAATCCCAGCAGCAGCCAGGACTCCTTGCACAAGGGCTCCAAGAGGAAGGGGATCAAATCCTCCATTGGGCGCCTGTTTGGGAAGAAAGAGAAGGGTCGCTTGATCCAGCTGAGCAGAGAAGGGGCCACAGGGCAGGGTCCGTGAGCAGCCCTGTCCCTGTCTGTGCCAGGCTCTCCACACCTGCTGACTCTGTCTGCCACGGGGGTGCTTTTGGGGTGACAGGGAGGGGCAGGGACACCCCTGCTGGTTTGGGGATGTTGGGGCCGTGGCAGCTTCAGGGAAGTTGGAGCTTGATGTTTTCTCCCCTGTCCTCTCTGGCCTGAGCATGGCATCACCTTAATGCTCTGTCAGAGCTGGGTGTGGACAGTGACCTCCTGTCAACGTATCTAATCTTTAATATCCCCAAATCTACTTCCCTCCCCATGGATTTTGCAGAGCCCTTTGGTAGGAGCTAGTTTTCAGCTCCTAAATCCTTCATTGCTTCTATGTTGAGCATTGTTGGACTCAGTGATCTTTCTGAGTCCCCTCCAGGAGGGATTGTTCTGTGACTTTGGGGTTCTGGGATTTGGAAATAGGAGGGATGGCAGAAGGGAGTCTGCTTGGGCTTCCCAGGGATGTGGGGGGGCCGTGGGGAAGGGTTGCAGAGGGACACTGTCACCTCCTGTTCTGTCACTGTGTGGGGATGGTGAAAATGCCCACACTGGCACTGGGGAGGCCACACTGACCCAGGGACATCCCACGGATCTGAGGGTGTCTTGCTTGCCCAACAGTGCTGCTGACTGACGTGGAGGGGGGCATCCAGGACCCCCTGGGACTGGGCAAGCTGGGGGCTCAGGCCGAGAAGGATCGGCGCCTGCGGAAGAAGTGAGTGAACTTCCTTCCCTCCCCAGCAGGAAACTGCTCTGCTGAGAAGACATGGCACAGGAATTGCTGGGAAATCTTCTCTCCCTCACCCTCCCTTGGGCCTTGTTACTTTCTTCACACCTTTCTCCCCAGCTGCTTCCTACTGCTGGGGTCTCTTCCCTTCCACACCAGCCCCCCATCAATCACCCCTCTGCCTCTGTTCCTGCAGGCACGAGCTCCTGGAAGAGGCTCGGAGGAAAGGATTGCCCTTTGCCCACTGGGACGGCCCCACTGTTGTGTCCTGGCTGGAGGTGCGTGCCCGTGGGTTGCCTCCATTCTGTCCCCACAGGTCTGTGTGTGCCACCATGTCCCACCATGTTGGTCCATGCACATGGCTGGGGCCTGCAAATCCTGGGAGAGCGGAGGAGATCCCTGGGTCCCTCACAGAGCCTGTGCAGTTCTAGTTTGAGTAGAGCTTTGGGTTTGAGCACAGGTGTGATGAGGACTGGCTGGGGGAGCTGGGGGTCTCAGCCTGGAGAAAAGGAGGCTTGGGGGGGATCTCCTGGCTCTGCACAACTCCCTGACAGAGGGGCCAGCCAGCAGGGTTGGGCTCTGCTCCCAAGGAACAAGGGACAGGAGGAGAGGGAACGGCCTCAAGCTTTGCCAGGGGAGGTTCAGGCTGGATACTGGGGAAAAGTTCTTCAGTGAGAGGATGATCAGGCCCTGGCACAACTGCCCAGGGCAGTGGTGGGGTCACCATCCCTCGAAGTGTTCAAGAGATGTGTGGATGTGGCACTTGGGACATGGGTAAGCTGTGTATGTAGCAGTGCTGGGGGAATGCTTGGAACTGATCTTAGAGAGCTTTTCCACCCTTAGTATGATTCTATGAAAAGCTCCATGGGTGTTCCTCCCTGTGCTGTGCCCATCAGGCACAGGGATGCTGGGCCACCTCTGCAAGCCCAGAATCCCAGGTGGACATTCAGCTTCAGCACTGGGCTTAGAGAGGGCAGCCTCGGCCCGGAGCAGGACCAGGGTGGCAGTGGCAGTGGCAGTGGCAGTGGCAGGCAGTCACGGCTGTCCCTGTCCCCAGCTCTGGGTGGGGATGCCAGCCTGGTACGTGGCCGCGTGCCGGGCCAACGTCAAGAGCGGGGCCATCATGTCAGCGCTGTCGGACACCGAGATCCAGCGGGAGATCGGCATCAGCAACGCCCTGCACCGCCTCAAGCTGCGCCTGGCCATCCAGGAGATGGTGTCATTGACCAGCCCCTCGGCGCCGCCCACGTCCCGCACGGTGAGTGATCGCTGCAGCCCAGAGACCTGCAGGGGCCGGGCAGTGTGATCCCTGCACACAGACCCTGCATGGAGCAGGCAGTGTGATCCCTGCAGCCCAGAGACCTGCAGGGGCTGGGCACTGTGATCCCTGCACACGGACCCTGCCATGGAGCAGGCACTGTGATCCCTGCACACAGACCTGCCATGGGCCAGGCACTGTGATCCCTGCACACACAGACCCTGCATGGAGCAGGCAGTGTCATCCCTGCACACACAGACCTGCCATGGAGCAGGCACTGTGCTCCCTGCACACACAGACCCTGCATGGAGCAGGCAGTGTGATCCCTGCACACACAGACCCTGCACGGGCCAGGCAGTGTGATCCCTGCACATACAGACCTGCCATGGAGCAGGCAGTGTGATCCCTGCACACACAGACCCTGCACGGGCCAGGCAGTGTGATCCCTGCACATACAGACCTGCCATGGAGCAGGCAGTGTGATCCCTGCACACACAGACCCTGCACGGGCCAGGCAGTGTGATCCCTGCACACACAGACCCTGCATGGAGCAGGCAGTGTGATCCCTGCACACAGACCCTGCACGGGCCAGGCAGTGTGATCCCTGCACACACAGACCCTGCATGGGCCAGGCAGTGTGATCCCTGCACACACAGACCTGCCATGGAGCAGGCAGTGTGATCCCTGCACACACAGACCCTGCATGGGCCGGGCAGTGTGATCCCTGCACACACAGACCTGCCATGGAGCAGGCAGTGTGATCCCTGCACACACAGACCCTGCATGGAGCAGGCAGTGTGATCCCTGCACACACAGACCTGCCATGGAGCAGGCAGTGTGATCCCTGCACACACAGACCCTGCATGGGCCAGGCAGTGTGATCCCTGCACACACAGACCCTGCATGGAGCAGGCAGTGTGATCCCTGCACACACAGACCCTGCATGGGCCAGGCAGTGTGATCCCTGCACACACAGACCTGCCATGGGCCAGGCACTGTGCTCCCTGCACACACAGACCTGCCATGGGCCGGGCAGTGTGATCCCTGCACACACAGACCCTGCATGGAGCAGGCAGTGTGATCCCTGCACACACAGACCTGCCATGGAGCAGGCAGTGTGATCCCTGCACACACAGACCCTGCATGGGCCAGGCAGTGTGATCCCTGCACACAGACCCTGCATGGAGCAGGCAGTGTGATCCCTGCACACACAGACCTGCATGGGCCGGGCAGTGTGATCCCTGCACACACAGACCCTGCATGGAGCAGGCAGTGTGATCCCTGCACACACAGACCCTGCATGGAGCAGGCACTGTGCTCCCTGCACACACAGACCCTGCATGGAGCAGGCAGTGTGATCCCTGCACACACAGACCTGCCATGGGCCAGGCACTGTGCTCCCTGCACACACAGACCTGCCATGGGCCGGGCAGTGTGATCCCTGCACACACAGACCCTGCATGGAGCAGGCAGTGTGATCCCTGCACACACAGACCTGCCATGGAGCAGGCAGTGTGATCCCTGCACACACAGACCCTGCATGGGCCAGGCAGTGTGATCCCTGCACACACAGACCTGCATGGGCCAGGCAGTGTGATCCCTGCACACACAGACCTGCCATGGAGCAGGCACTGTGCTCCCTGCACACACAGACCTGCCATGGGCCGGGCAGTGTGATCCCTGCACACACAGACCTGCCATGGAGCAGGCAGTGTGATCCCTGCACACACAGACCTGCCATGGAGCAGGCAGTGTGATCCCTGCACACAGACCTGCATGGGCCAGGCAGTGTGATCCCTGCACACAGACCCTGCATGGGCCGGGCAGTGTGATCCCTGCACACACAGACCTGCCATGGGCCGGGCAGTGTGATCCCTGCACACAGACCTGCCATGGGCCAGGCAGTGTGATCCCTGCACACACAGACCTGCCATGGAGCAGGCAGTGTGATCCCTGCACACACAGACCCTGCATGGGCCAGGCAGTGTGATCCCTGCACACAGACCCTGCATGGAGCAGGCAGTGTGATCCCTGCACACACAGACCTGCCATGGGCCGGGCAGTGTGATCCCTGCACACACAGACCTGCATGGGCCAGGCAGTGTGATCCCTGCACACACAGACCTGCCATGGAGCAGGCACTGTGATCCCTGCACACACAGACCCTGCATGGAGCAGGCAGTGTGATCCCTGCACACACAGACCTGCCATGGAGCAGGCACTGTGATTCCTGCACACACAGACCTGCCATGGGCCGGGCAGTGTGATCCCTGCACACAGACCCTGCATGGAGCAGGCAGTGTGATCCCTGCACACACAGACCTGCCATGGAGCAGGCAGTGTGATCCCTGCACACACAGACCCTGCATGGAGCAGGCAGTGTGATCCCTGCACACACAGACCTGCCATGGGCTAGGCAGTGTGATCCCTGCACACACAGACCTGCCATGGGCCAGGCAGTGTGATCCCTGCACACACAGACCTGCCATGGGCCAGGCTGTGTGATCCCTGCACACACAGACTTGCCATGGAGCAGGCAGGTGGTGCTGGGTTGAGGATTGACTTGATATTTCAGCCTTAATAATTCTGTGGTGTCATGACTCCGTGGGGCTTGTGAACTGAGGCCACGTTTCACGTGCTGCTTTGCTCTGACCCCTCTGCTCTTGTCTCTGCAGTCCTCTGGAAATGTCTGGGTCACCCATGAGGAGATGGAGAACATGGCAACCTCCACCAAGACGGTGAGGCTGGGCAGCCCCAGGGCATGGGGGAGGCCCCAGGGTGTCAGGGTCTGAGCAGCTCCAGGTGTATTAACCCAGAGTGGGGGGGATCCCTCACGTGTTAACTCTTGGCCAGCACTCTTTAGAAACCCTCTTTCAACCCTTAGTGTCCCAGCAATTTCTAAAAATAGCTTAAACAACATCATTTTTTTTCCTTGGGTGATTTCACTGGGTTTCCAGAGCAGCCTGGCTATTTGGGAGTTAAAGACAAAACTGAGGACTGATCTCATAACATGAGATCCCCAAGTCATTCTGCACCCAAGTCATGGTCTAATTCCCCCACTGACATCAGCACATCCAAATATTGTCCCCCCTGTGTGTCTCTGCCACTGGCTGGCAGCCTGGGGTCCCTTGCAAGGATGTGTCCCTGCTCCCAAAAGCTCTGGCTCCTTTGGAGAGATGGAGCCACACTCCCTCCTCTGCAGCCTGATCACCTGATCTGTGTCAGAGCAGGGCAGCATTTTGGATTTGTGTGGGAATTGTGTGTCCATGGTTGGCACATGCTGGGATAGTGGAAGGTGTCCCTGCCCATGGCAGGGGAGGGATAGGATGAGCTCTAAGGTCCCTTCCAATCCAAACAAGTTTGGGGTTCTCTGAAACAGGCATTTTATTAAAGCTTTTGTTGAGTAGCAGGGATGTGCCCCTGTCCCTTGGCAGGTTCTGTGAGTCTGAGGAAAACCAGCACAGGTTGGCAAAGGAGGAAATAGCTACAAAATCAGCAAATTGGCTTGGGCAGTCCCCTGCAGGTTGTGACAAATGTACTGAAGCTTAATTCTCTTTCATCCCTCTGACCTTGGGGGACCTAAGAGCTCTGTGGTTCCCAGAGAAGATGAATGAGCCCCAGGGTCGGTGCCATCTCCAGCCCAAGCCTCATCCTATCTCCTCCTCCTCCTCCTCCTCCTTCTCCTTCTCCTTCTCCTTCTCCTTCTCCTTCTCCTTCTCCTTCTCCTTCTCCTTCTCCTTCTCCTTCTCCTTCTCCTTCTCCTTCTCCTTCTCCTTCTCCTTCTCCTTCTCCTTCTCCTTCTCCTTCTCCTTCTCCTTCTCCTTCTCCTTCTCCTTCTCCTTCTCCTTCTCCTTCTCTTCTCCTTCTCCTCGTTCTCCTTCTTCTCCTTCTACTGCTCCTCCTCCTCCTCCTCCTCCTCCTCCTCCTCCTCCTCCTTCTCCTCCTTCTCTCCATCCTGTATTCTTGGTTAGAGATGGGGTGGGAACCAGGCCCAGTGGGCTTGGGGTGTCCCCAGCCCCTTGGGGACATAAGAGTGAGCCCTGTCCCTGCTTGTCCCTCTGTGCTGAGGGACATGCTCAGTGCAGGTGGCAGGCCCTGTCCCTGAGCAGGGCCACCAGGTGCTGACTTCACTGTCCTTTCTGTTGACATGCTGCGTGTCACACGTAGGACACAGAGGAAGGCAGCTGGGCACAGGTGAGGTCCTTGGGTCCCTTGTCCACGGGTGGTGCATGGGGTGATGGGGGGGAGCTGGACATCCCAGGGGATGTTTGGGGCATTAATGTCCACCAAGGCCTTGGAGGCTTCACCTAAACCCCGTGGCTGCTCCTCTGAGCTATATCTCAGGTACAGGATGTCCTCCTGGGCCCTTCTCTGCTCCAGGCAGTGGCTTTTCTTGGGACCTTTGTGAGATCCAGAGCCTGTGTTAAGAGCAGCCAGGATTCCAGCTGCACATTTACTTTTCACCTATTTTGTAACCCCACGTCCATACAGATGGTGTTTTTGAACCAAAAAGGTGGGAGGAAAGAGTCCTGCTTGGGTCCATCTCTTCTGGTTTTATCCCTCTCAAATGTTTTACTTTTCTTCTGGTGGATTTTAATTCATTTTTGGACCCAAAATCTGTTTGCAGTGGAAGTTAATGATTTTTTTTCCCAAAACTGACCTTTTGTTTTGTTTTGTTTTGAAGTCAAAAAGTAGAGATTCTTAAAGTAGACACTCTTAAAAATCAGTTGGGAATGCACTGGAACCTGTTTCTCAGTTGTTTCATTTTTCAATGAATGTGCTTTTTCCAGAGGCAGCTGCTCATAAAGTCCAGTTATCCCTTGCCATTATTTTTGGCTACTGCTTTGTCTCCTGGGGAGCCATGAGTAGGACAGGACTGTTCCCTCCAGCTCCTTCAGTAGCACCCAGGGCTGAATCCTGTGGCCTGGGTTTAGCCTCAGGACAGTGACCCACCCTCCTGGGCTCTCACTGACCCCCTGGGACTGTGGAGCTGCAGCAAGCCCTGGGTTCTCCCCAGCTTCTCCATGTGCTTCCCTGCAGACTCTGGCCTATGGGGACATGAACCACGAGTGGATTGGGAACGAGTGGCTGCCCAGCCTGGGGCTGCCCCAGTACCGCAGCTACTTCATGGAGTGCCTGGTGGACGCGCGGATGCTCGACCACCTCACCAAGAAGGACCTGCGAGTGCACCTGAAGATGGTGGACAGCTTCCACCGGTGAGTCCTGCCCCTGGAGCTCCCTGGCGTGCACGTGGAGCAGAGAAGGGGGGCTGTGAGGGATTCTCCCCTGTCCTGGGCAGCCTTGGATGTCTCTTCTGGGCTGGACTCACCGCCCGGAGCTGGGGCAGGTCTTATGGGCAGAAGTTCTCCCTCACCTCACTCCCTGCTGCAGAATTGCAGAGGATCAGGCCTTCCCCTGCCTGTGAGCAAACCACGGGCAAAACTTCAGGCTCATCCCAGCTGGTGCTCCACTGCTGTCTGCCAGCAGCCCAGTGGGAGAAGACTTGTGCCATCCCAGCCATGGCTCCAACACCAGGATCCAACCCTGCCATGGGATTCCCCCTGCCTGCCTTGACCCGTGGGCCTGCCAGGGGTGAACCCTTCAGCCTGAAGCATCCCCCATGGGCTGGTTCCCTCTTCCCCCTGCAGCCCCAAGTATGAGGATTGTTTGGATCTGTGTGCTCACAGGCAGCTGGAGCAGGCTCAAACTGATGGAGTGGGGAATTGCCATGGAAGGGGGGATATTTCCCATTTCCCAGCTCTGGGTTGTGTCTGTCCTGACCCATCCCTGGCCTGAAGCATCCTTTGGGCATGTGGGGAGCAGGCAGAGAGGGGTCCCTGCTGGGGTCTCTCCCAGCCTTGTCCCCTGGTGTTGTTGCAGCACCAGCCTCCAGTACGGCATCATGTGCCTCAAGAGGCTCAACTACGACCGCAAGGAGCTCGAGAGGAGGCGAGAGGAGACCCAGCACGAAATCAAAGGTCAGCACCCCCTGTCCAGCTCTAGGGCAGGAGAGAAACTTCCCAGGAGATACCCAGGGCTGGTCTCTCCTCTATCTTTTATTTTTAACCCATTATTTCTGAGCCCACAGGGCTGTTCTCCTGAGGGACTTTTCTGCTGCTCCAAGTGCCTTTATCAGCTGATCCCAGGCAGGCATGAGGAGGGAGGAGGGGAAAACAAAGATGCAGCCTGAGCATCTCATGATCTCTGCCCTTTTCACTGCTGAGGACATCCACAGCTTGCTCAGCCTCCCCTTCCTCATCACTGTCCTGAGATTGCCTGTGAATCTGGCTGCTGTTTGGATTACATCTCATTATTGATAATGCCCCTAATTACATCAGCAGCCATGGGTTCTTAGGATTAATTTTCACAGTTGCTTTCTGCCTGTTATTTCAGCTTTGAGCTTGGTAAATTGAACTGAGCTGTTTGTGGCACTTGAGCTCCTGGTTTTCCTGCTGGATTGGAAAGGAGAGTCCCAGGATATTCCTGGGGCAAAGGGAGAGGGCCTCAGGACAGTCCCAGACCTTCTCAGAGCCACGAGCGTGGTGTGAGGTGGCCCTGAGCCTGGCCTTGCTGTCGTGCAGATGTGCTGGTGTGGACCAATGACCAGGTCATCCACTGGATCCAGTCCATCGGGCTGCGCGAGTACGGGAACAACCTGGTGGAGAGCGGCGTGCACGGGGCCCTGCTGGCCCTCGATGAGAACTTTGACCACAACAGCCTGGCCCTTGTGCTGCAGATCCCCACCCAGAACACCCAGGTAGGAGCAGTGTCCTTGGGGGACTTGGGAGAGTGGCCAGTGTGCGACGTGGCTGTGGTGTGACTGCACCAGTGTCACCAACTCAGCTCTGCCTTTCAAAGCAGAGCACTCCTATGGCACAGGGGCTCTTTCTGCAAGCTCAGGCTTTCCTAGGATGGAACTTTGGGCTGGAAGCACATTCCCCATTGATGTGGGGTCATCATTTTTTGGTTAATTGCAGGCTCGACAAGTGCTGGAGAGGGAGTTCAACAACCTGCTGGCCTTGGGCACAGACCGGAGGCTGGATGATGTGAGTGCCAAACCTCTCCAATCCTGTGTGACTGGAGAAGGACATGGGGGTGCTGGTGCATGAGAAGCTCAAAGTGCCCCAGCCCTGTGCTCTGGCAGCCCAGAACCCCCCGTGTGCTGGGCTGATCCCCAGCCTGGGCAGCAGGGCAAGGGGGGATTCTGCCCCTGTGCCCCCTCAGCTGAGACCCCACTGCAGAGCTGCTCCAGCCCTGGGCTTCCAGCACAGGAAGGACCTGGAGCTGCTGCAGCGAGCCCAGAGGAGGTGCTCTGAGGGCTGGAGCTCCTCTGCTGTGAGCCCAGCATCCCTTGGAATCTTTACTGGGACTTTTGTGTTGATGTCTCCAAGGCATCTTTGCAGGCAGGCTGTAGAGAAGAGACAGGTGAGCTGGAAAGGGTAAAGCCAATGCCATGGGATCCCAGCAAGATGTCCTATGCCCTTGGCCCAGTTTGATCCCACACTTTGCTAGGTCAGGTCACCGAGGACAGGCATACCCCTGTTAGCTGGTGTCTCCCAGGGGCAGGAGGTGCTGCTGGCACTGAGCCCAGGCCCGTCACACGCTGTCCCTGCAGGGTGATGACAAAACCTTCCGTCGGACGCCGTCCTGGCGCAAGCGCTTCCGCCCGCGGGACGTGCACAGCATCAACCTCCTCAGTGGCTCTGCTGAGACCCTCCCCGCCGGCTTCCGGGTCACCAGCCTCGTGCCACTGCCCCCTCCAGCTGCTCCAGCCAAGAAGATGCCCCCAGAAGGTGGGTCAGACCTTCAGAGGCTCCTCTCCCTCCCCTGCTCAGTGTCTTAGGGAATGGCGGGAAGCATGTGCCACCAGGAGAAGAGGAGGAGGGGGGGTGGGTGGGGAGGAGGTCACCCAAGATGCTCAATCCATGTAATCCTGGAGCTCTGGCCTGCTGGAAGTGGTTCTTCTGGAAAGATTACTTCAGACCTGTGAGTTCTTGGCTATGAACTACAAGGACGAATTAGGGGCATGAGGTGGGATATGTTATCCAGGGGCTGCCAGCATGCAGGAGCCCAGTCTGGGCCAGTTTTCTCCATTCTGCCTTTTGGGAACACCCCCAAAGGGGTATATTAACTGGCTCTATTTGCCTGAGCTCTCCCAGGGCTGACAGGACCTGCTGGGACACCCAGGCTGCCCGTGCTGTCCTGTTTTATGTCCCAGGATCTGCCCCCAACAACACAATTCCTTTCTTCAAGGGGGTCTTGGTCCCTTCCAAAGTTGTAGGGAGGCAGAAACTCCAGCCAGGTCACCCCAGTTTGTCCCCTGGACCAGGCACCCTCATCTCACTATCCCAAGGTAGCAACTGCTCCCCACTGGAGCAGAGCTGCCTTCAGCAGGTTCAGAAATGAGGGTGGAATGAGAATTAAAAAGCTGTGTGCTCACCTTCCAACTCCAAACCTCAGGCTCAGCTCTTCTCTTGCCTCCAGTTTTGCTCAAATGTCCCAGCTTTCCATCCAGCAGTTTGGGTCAAACTTCTGTTTGACCTTTTCCACTCCATCCTGCAGTTCCCACCTGGCTGAGGACAGGGAAACCTGTCAGAATCCCACCCAGACAGGGAGCAGGGTGCTCACTCCCAGGAACAGGGATGGCAAGTGGCCATTTCCCAATTACCCTGGAGCCTCAGGAGCATCTGAGGTGGCCAAACGTGGCTCTTCTCTGACCCTTGTCTTCATGTGGCTGAGTGCACAGGTGCTGCTCAATAAACAGGATTTGGGAAAGCAGGGGCCTAATTGGAGCAGTCAGTAAGTGCTTTGCTCTTTGGTTCCCTTCCAGTTGGTGCCTCTGGGTCCCCAAGGCTGGAGACGTCCACGGTGCGAACGTACTCGTGCTGAGGGTCAGCGAGATGGGAGCCAGGCCCTGGTGAGTGCAAGGCCCTGGGGCTGGCTGGGGACAGGGGAGAGCAGGAGCACCCAGGCAGGGGGCTGCCCTCACCAAGGTTTGCCTGGCCATGGAGGGCTAGGGAGACCTCAGTGGTGGGGAAGCTGCTGCTGCCTGGGGCTCACAGAGCTCAGCATCCCACCACGTGTGGTTTGTCCACTCTTGGACAGATGGCTCCACTGGGGACCCCGTGAGGGTCCCACTTGGGTGAGGGAAGGATGGTCAAGCACTTCAGGGAGGCTCCTGGGATCCTGCCCTGGGCCATGGTTGCCCTGTGCCAGGAGGATCCAGTGCTGGTTCCATCTGGGTTTGTGGGCCAGTGGGTGCATGGGTGCAGCTGAGCCAGCCTGCTGATGGGGCCTTTCCCACTTTGCTCCTCAGCAATCCCCCTGTCCGTACACCACGTGCTGGCTGCCTTCCAGGACGAGAGCCCAGCCTGTGCCTGTTCCTTGGCCCAGAGCCACAGACTGTCACTGCTGTGGACCGACAGGATCCGTCCCTCCTGCTCTGCACCCCCCGCTTTCCCCGGCTCCCGTGGCTCCTGCTGTGGCCTGTCCCCCACTCCTCCCACTGGCTGGGCCGTGGATGTGCTCCGGGTGCCATCCTGGCGTGGGGCAGTCTGGGGAGCAGCACAGACACCCCCAAATGTCTGCCATGTTTGGAAGCCTCTCTCCTGCCTGGTTCATTTTGCCAATCTGCCACGGGGCTGCACTGACTCGCCCGAGCCCTGGGCATCAGGGATGCTGCTGCCAACAGGACTTGAAGACAAGGAAGATTCAGGCTCGTGGAAATCCTCCCTGCAGGGTGGCCGGGCAAGGAGCTGCCCTTGGGGGGCCGGGGCAGTGCCAGGGCTGGTGCTGGGTGGGACAGAGGGGGCCCAGCGTCAGGTGAGGAGGGCGGTGTTCACCCAGGTGCTGATTTTGGTGCTGTCAGGTGCCCTGTTCAGGGGGGCTGTGCCTGGGACTGCCCCACACGGGGACAGGGGAGGGACCCTCCTTGGCTGCCCCTCCGCCCCCGGGCCGAGCCCACCCTCCCCTCCGGGTGCAGAGGAGATGCTCTCCCCTCCTGCCTCCTAGCAGGGGTCAGTCCAGGAGGCTCTTAACTCTTCCCATTTCTTCCCCGTAGGGTAGAATCTCTTCGTCTCCTCATGCCACGTTTGCCTTGTGTGGCCCCTATTTCTGATGTGATATTTATTGATGGCTGGAATGACCTTATACTTATCATGTGCTGTCTGGAAGTGCAATATCTGAGAGACTCTACAGTCACAACGTCTTTTCGGTGTATCATTTGCCTAATACAGTATTAAATATTTTTTTAATTTGAAGAGTCAGTGAGCCCTTTTATCGATGCCCTATTTCTTTCGTCATATTATTGGTACTGCATGGACTCCAAACCCTGGATCGGGTCAGGAAAGGATGTATGTGTGTTCCAATAAACAGGATTTTAAAACAGTGCTGGCTTTGAGCCTTCTTTGTAGAGCCCAAATTAAAAATATCATTAATCTGTAGCTCCCTCAAGATCCTTGGGGCACAAAGCTGACCCCCTGTTGAACACCAGTGAAATCACTGGTAGGGCTGATTGAAGTGTGGCACACCCAGTTCTCAGTGAGTGACTATGCTCAGGTCCAGCTGCATTTACTGACAGGCAAATCTCCAACCTGGATTTGGGGTTTGTGGAACTGGGGACACCTGCACTGGGCAAGACAAAAGTAAAAGAAACCCCAAGCTGTCCAAACAAGAATGCCTTTATTTAAAAAAGAATCCAAATAAGTTAGCAAAAATAATAATTAAAAAAACCCTAAATGGCAACTGCACACAGCATTCAGTAGAAAAGACAGGTGGGCTCTGGGTCAGCAGCACCGGACACCGGCCGGAGAGAGACCTTGGTCAAGGAGCGTCTGGAAAACTCAGCAAAGCGAAGGCAGGACACACATGGCCCCAAAGGCACCCGGCCCCGGCCAGGCAGGGGGCAGCAGCCTGGGCAGGGCCTGGAGCACGGCCTGGAGCACGGCCTGGAGCAGGATATGGAGCAGGGCCTGGAGCAGGGCCTGGAGCAGGCCTGGAGCACGGCCTGGAGCAGGGCCTGGAGCAGGGCCTGGAGCAGGACATGGAGCAGGGCCTGGAGCAGGGCCTGGAGCAGGGTCTGGAGCAGGCATGGAGCAGGACATGGAGCAGGGCCTGGAGCAAGGCCTGGAGCAAGGCCTGGGGCAGGGCCTGGAGCAGGACATGGAGCAGGGCCTGGAGCAAGGCCTGGAGCAAGGCCTGGGGCAGGGCCTGGAGCAGGCCTGGAGAAGGACATGGAGCATGGCCTGGAGCAGGGCCTGGAGCAGGGCCTGGAGCAGGACATGGAGCAGGACATGGAGCAGGCCTGGAGCAGGGCCTGGAGCAGGGCCTGGAGCAGGACATGGAGCAGGACATGGAGCAAGGCCTGGGGCAGGGCCTGGAGCAGGACATGGAGCAGGGCCTGGAGCAGGACATGGAGAAGGACCTGGAGCAGGGCCTGGCCCCAGGAAGCCCCTCCAGGACCTGCAGCCGCTCTGGCACTGCCCCATCCCACCTCTGCCTGTTCTTCCAGCCCAGCAGGAGCGCTCCACAAGGATTGGGAAAGGACCCCATGGCACTGGAGGGGTGGCTGGGATTTCCAGTGGCTGGACCCCTCTGGCACCTCATTCCCACCCCGTTTCCCGCTCAAGGAGCCCGCCGGGGTTTGTGCCCGCTCAGTTTTGGCCCCGCTCCTCCGGGAATGTCACAGCCACGTCCTCTACGGCGATGCTCTCCACGATGGACGACAGCGAGTGCAGGTCGCGCTCCTCGGCTGCCTCCTCAGCCAGGAGGTGATCTGGGGGGACAGAGGGGTGGGGACACTGCTGGGAATGGCATCTGTGGGAACAAGGGCTGGGGACACTGCTGTGAATGGCATCTGTGGGAGCAAGGGCTGGGGACACTGCTGGGAATGGCATCTGTGGGAGCAAAGGGTGGTGACACTGCTGGGAATGGGGACTATGTGCAGGAGATGGCTCCTGGTCCTTCTCAGGGGGTTGTAGGTTAGTGCTGAACATGGCTGAGGGCTGGACTTGATGATCCTTTGCACCTCTAACAGTTTGTTGATTCTCTTCTACAATTCTATGACCCCATGATCCCCCACCTGGCCAGAGTGACCTAGGGACCTTGCTGCCAGCCCCCACCCTGAGAGAGCAACAGGGAGTGGAACTTTTGGACCCTTTATAGGTTTTTGCCTCCACTGGAAAATGAGATTTAAGTTTCTGTCTTATGGAGAAAATAACAGGTGGATTTGGCAGGGGTGAGGATAATTGCAAGCATGGAAAAGAAGACCAGCAGCTGCCGAGGGTTGTAGGAGGAGAAGGGGGGCTGGGGCAGCACTGCCCAGCCAGGCCCAGCAAAGCCAAGCCAGGGGATGGCAAGAGACGGAACCCTGGCTGGGGATGAAGGCACTGGGCTGCTGCAGCCCAACTGCTCAGCTCCCCGGAGTCGGTGCTTTGGTGCAGTCAGGGCTGGGAGAGCCCTGAACGGCTGAGCACTGAGCCAAGGAGGTGCTGCAATCTCCTGACTGCAGCGGAGGGATGGGGGAAGGACAAGGCTCCTTCCGACCTTTGCTCCAAGCGTCTCCTCCGGGGGAAGGGGGTGGCTCAGCCGGGCTCTGCCCCGGGACGGCGGTGTCCGAGGAGGACGAGGAGGAGGAGGAGGATGCCCGAGGAGGAGGATGCCCGAGGAGGAGGAGGAGGAGGAGGAGGAGGAGGATGCCCGAGGAGGAGGAGGAGGAGGATGCCCGAGGAGGAGGAGGAGGAGGAGGAGGATGCCCGAGGAGGAGGAGGAGGAGGATGCCCGAGGAGGAGGAGGAGGAGGAGGAGGAGGAGGAGGAGGAGGAGGAGGACGCCCGAGGAGGGCGGTACCTGCAGGGTTGGTGCCGAACTCCAGCTGGCTGCTCCACTCGGGGCTGCAGGAGGAGCTGCCGGACCCGCACTCGCTGGCTGCCTGCAGGAGCCCAGAGCAGCCGTGGGTCACCCCACGGTCACCCCAAACAGCCCGGCCCATCCCTCATCGTGACCCCTGCGAGGGAGCGCGTCCCTCGCCACCTGCGGGAGCCAACAGCACTCAGAGGTCCCCAGTTCCACCAGGGCTTCCTGAACCATAAAGGCTGAAAAAACTCCTTTTTTGGGACACTGGCCACAGAGAAATGGGGCTCCCCTCACTGCAGGTAAAAAGGTGTTTCTTTCCCCACTGATTTTGAAAAAGGGCTGGAGAGGAACAAATGTCCTTGGGCAAGACACCTTTTTGGTGAGAATTACCCTAATCAGGCTCATAAAAAATGATACACGGGCTGGGTGCCCTCAGGCCATCCCGAGGAGGGGTATTGGGAAAAGCCTCTGGCAGTTTGATTTGTGGATTTGGGGCTGAGTTGTTATTTTGGAGAAAGGAGCTGACAGCATGAAAAATGAGAACATTATTCAGCAGAGCTCAGAATTCACTTTTTTTGGAGTGTGTCTATCTGGAAGTGGGTGTCAGCTCAGGTAAAACCCCAAACGTGATTTATATGAACAACTCCACGGACCCAACTCTTTGTAGCAGACTAGAATGGCACTTTGGCTCCAGAAGCTCATGGCAGCATAATTAATTAACATTTGGACTTATTTCCCATTGAAGCAGGGAATTCTTACAGATACAATCTCTTTTTTTTCCCCCAAAATAATGGCTTTTGCATCAATATGTGAAACTCTGGCTAAACCTGGGAGAAGAGGCAGCTTAGAACAGAAGTGGCAAAGGGACAGCTCAGCACAGTTTTGGTCACATTTGCACATCCAAGTGGATTCTGGGAAGTGGAAATGGATTCTGGTATTAAAGTGGATACTGGGAAGTCCCACAAATATGTAGGATGGGGCCTAAATACTTTTTTCATGCCTTTATTCAGCATTAAGTTAGACTACCTGGATACCTACTGGTTTGGCCCTTAAATCCCTTAGTCTGGAAGGAGAGGTGGGATTCCCTCTTCTGGGCCTCTGATAAAGTCCTTCCATGTCTGTATCTGCATCTATATATGTATCTAATATCTATATCTATATCTATATCTATATCTATATCTATATCTATATCTATATCTATATCTATATCTATATCTGCATCTCTATCCATCTGCAACTATATCCATATCTCTATCTCCATATATATATATCTGTCATATTTATATCCATATCTACATTACTTATTTCTGTATCTATATCAACCACATCTACATTATCTATATCTCCATAATCTCTATCTATAGATATACCTGTATGTCATTTATATATCTATAATCTATATAATATTTATGACTGTCTGTATTATCTATATATATTTATATAATCTATCTATAATTTGTATATATCTCTATAGCTATCACATCCATATCAATTTCATCTCTATCTATCTATATGATCTCTAGATCTATAGAACCAATATTATCAGTGCCTATGCCAGTACATGCCCCTTAGCCATCTATTCCATCTGTGTTGATCATCTCTCCCTACACCTGTAGCTGTAGTTCCAGCTCTCAGTGCATTCCCAGATTCAAACCTCAGAGCAGCACCTGCCCAGCCATCCGCAGGAACCAGGGGGCAGATGAAAATAACTCTTGAAAACTTGGCTAAACGACCAAACTCTTGTGGAGTGGCAGGTCCTGTCTCTCTGGGGCCAGTGGCAAGACACAACAACTGTCCTCAGCCAGTGCCCAAATCGGCCCCTTGGGTCCCAGAAACCAGAGGTGTCCCTGTACCACCCCTCTCATCCCTTTCTCTGCCTGGGTGCCAGCAGAGAGTGTAAATTTTATTTTATTTTTTTTGTACATTTCATATTTGCATTTCTATTTAGTATTTAATATTGTTAATTGCTCTGTTATGTTATATTTTAATTCCATTTAGTTCTATGTTACTTACTCCATTACTTACACCATTCCCAGCCCCCCCCAGCCCAGGCCCACGTGTCACTCACACGCAGCCACTCTCGGGGACAGGGTGGCAGTGCCTCTTTCCCGCGGGCAGGGCTGGGTCATTGTCTCCGTGCCCCGTGCACGACACACTCACACATCCACCAGTGTCCCGAGATGGCAGCCCCTGCCTCACCCAGAGCTGGGGTCCTGTGCCCCCCATCAGGACCCGTGCCCCACAGCTTCTGCTTGGGGTTACACCCACAGGCATCACCCCATGGAACAATGTCCCCAGAGAGAATCACTCCCGTATGGCATCACCCCAAAACGCCTTCACCCTGAAATGGGTGAAGCATCATCCCACAGAGCGTTACCCATGTAAATGGCACCCCAAAAAGACATCACCTCCATGGAATGTCATTCCCATATGGCATCAGCCCCATAGAGTGCCACCCTCATAGGGCATAACCTCCATAGGACATTGTCCCCATAGAGCATCTCTGCCATGGAACGGCACCCCAAAATGACCCCACACCAGGCATCACTGCTAAATAGCATCCCTTACAGAGCACTGCCCATAGAGCACCACCCCACGGACAGGCGCCTCCACAGGGCATTGTCCCCACAGAGCATCAGTCTCATACAGCCCCTCTCCCACAGAGCGCCACCCGAAGCGGCATCACCCCATAGAGCGTCCCCAGGCACACCCCGCACCGGGGCTGGGGACCCGGGGGACAGCGGGGCACTCACGGCGGGCTGGGGGTGGAAGCGCAGGTCCCGCTGCTCCCGCTCCTGCTGGTTGAGCGAGCTGAGCAGGCTCTGGAGCCGCTCGATGTACTGGATGGCGCTGCGCAGGATCTCCACCTTGGGCAGCCGCTGGTTGGGGTTCAGCAGCGTGCTGCGCTTCAGAGCCTCGAACGCCTCGTTCACCTTCTTGAGGCGCCGCTTCTCCCGCAGCGTGGCCGCGCGCCGCCGGTCCACGGACACGGATTTCCTCTTGCACGCCTTGCAGGCCCAGGGCAGGCACTGCCCGGGACAGCGCTCGGCCAGCGCCTCCCCGTCCTCGGGAGCGCCCCTGCCCGGGGCGCACAGGGCGCCCTCGGCGCGCTCGGGGAACGCCGCGGGCTCGTAGCCCGGCAGGCGGGAGCCCAGGAAGCTTTCCCCATCGTAAAACCTCTGCTCCGGGAAGAAGAACGGGTTGGTCTCGAAGAGCTCCATGGGCGGCTCGGGACGTGTGCGCGGCTCGGGGACGGCTGCTGCCTCTCCCCGCGCCAACTGCTCGGTGCCATTTAAACCCCGGCGCTGGCATTAAATCACGGAGATAAATATAGAAAACCCAAAGGAAACCTGAGCCCACCCTAAGCTGCTGCCTCACATCAAAACTTGTCCGTCTGATTGTGTGCGCTCTGCGCACGGGGATTGCAGCGGCCGGAGGGGCCGGACCCGCGCAAGGGCTTTGTGCGAGCCCCGAGGTGCCGCAGCTCCCCCCGGCATCTGGTCCCTTCAGTTAGGCTGGCTTGGCGGGGCCCTGCTGGCCTCGTGGCCAGCCTGCCCGACCAGGACACCCCCATCCCTTCACGCTGCCCCCGGGATCCCACGGCATCCCAAATCTGTGCCTTCCCTGCCGTGGGACCCAACACCAGCACAGCATCGTCGCCTTCCCAGCCCTTCCCACCTCCCGATCCTGCTCTGCCCCCACACTCCCCATGGCCCCATCCTGTTACACGGATCCCACTTGTGCTGAGGCCTCGGGGAAGCCTCGGAATCCAGCCCTGGGAGGGATATCCCAAGCAGGGAGCACCGCGGGCTCCAGTCCCGTCTGCGGACACCCCTCTCCATCTCCCCAGCCCGGCTCCAGCTGCTGTGCCTGCTGCCTGTCCCGCACGAACGGAGCGGGCAGGACAGAGCCAAGCCCACCCTTTCCTCTGCCGTGGGCTTCTTGAAGGTGCCCAGCCAAGTCCTTTATCACATTTTTGTTACAAAATCCACGTTCGTGGCTTCTCCCACGCACCAAACCCAAAGGACACCTTCTCCCACTTGTCTCCAGGTCCCAGCAGAGCCAGGCTGGGCTGGACCCTCTCCCAGCTGGCACTGCCTCATCCCAGCTGCCCTCCTGTGTGGCTCTGTACCTGTGGATAACCAAAGCCCCAGGTGCCATCCTGATGCACGCCTCTCCCAGAAAAGACACATTGCTCATGGATTCCCGATAGGGAAACTGAGGCACGCCCAGCAGCAGCAATGTCTGGGGAATTTTAACTCATCCCCAGCCCTTCCCTGCTGACTCCAGTGGCTTGGCTACATCTCTCCTACTTTGTCTTTAATTCAGGGGGGATTTTTTTTTTCCATCTGGAACATCAGAAACCATCTCCCATCTCCTCCTATTCCTGCTCCAGGCCAGATTCCAGCTGAGGGATCGGTCAGTGGAAAGAATGTCAGCAAAGTGCAGGGCCAACCCTGCCAGGATTTTCCTTCCCCAAATTCCCCCTCCTCGGAGAGGCTGTGCTGTGGCACATTCCCTGTGCCCACCATCAGCACCCTCATTCACGTGGGATTAATTTCTGGCCTTGTTGGAACCTGTCATGATGCTCTTTTCTCCTTGTTGTGATTTCTTTAGAACAAGGAGCTTTCCAACATCTCCTCACCCCAATTCCAGCTCTCCCAGGGGCCCAGCCCTTCAGATTTGCTGTCCTTATGGTTTTAACATCCATGAAAATCTACACTAAGGAAAGCAGGACCTGTAGCCTTGAGTTTCACCCTCAGCACAACCCCATACTCAGTTGAACTCCAAAATACTCAAGAGGGAAAGAAACCAGAGCATCAGCTTGGCCCTTGCCTAAAGAAAAAGCACTGAAAGGGTTGGGAAGAGACATGATTCCTCCCTCAGGTGTGCAGAGGTGCCCATGGCAGGAGTGAAGGCTTTAGGAGAGGATAACCTGATCCTGAGGTCTTCACATCAGTCCCACACCATCACATCAAGCAGCTTGAGTCACTCATGGAGACCTTTTTCAGCAGCACTTGGTGGGTACGACCCCAAGTGAGCCCCTTGAGCTGCATCTGCATCCCTGGGTGAGAGGTGTCAGGACCACCCTGCTATAAAGGGACTTTTTGGAATTGCAGGAGCATGTTTGGAGAGTGAGAGACGTGGTGGTGACATAACAGGCTCCAGGGCATGTGGCTGCCCTGCACAGGAGAGCAGTCAAACATTTGTCAGTTCATAAACAGAGGGGCAGTGACGGCTGCGTGTCCCCAGCTGGAGAAGTGGGACAGCCCCAACAGGCCACCAAGGCCACTGTGTCCCCATGGCTGCGTGGGCAGGGGAGACAAAAGGCAGCTGACAGGGATGGGGAGGAAATGGCACTGGGTGCCAGGGTCGGGTGGGCACTGGGCAGAGTGACCCCCTGGCAGTGATGTGGGAGCAGAGGTAACGCTGTGCCCACCCACCTGCAGCTCCTTCAGCCCCTCCGTGCCGTGGATGATCCCTCCAGGACAGGGTGGAGGATCTGGGGTCTGTGGGTCTAGCGGGCTCATCCCAGTGAATATCAAACCCAGGACATTGAGTCTCATTGTGCAGGCAGCCATCATCCAGGGACCCCGTGTCTGGGCTAGGGGCTCCCATCGAGACCCCCCCACAAAGGCACCTGCCGGGGACGGGCGAGCGTGGCTCCTCCCGATCCCGTGGGTGCCCACGGCGGCCGAGGCTGCTCCCGGTGATTCGGAGCCGAGGGGGGATTAGGGCTGTGCTGCCGGCTGTCAGGTTAGCCCGTGATGGATGGCGGCGGCTGCGAGGCAGCACAAAGCGACGCTGTGTGAGCCCCGGCAGAACGTGCTGCGATCCGTCACGGGGTGACCTTTCCCCGGCCCCGCGGGGACGGCTCACCCCGGCACAGCTGGCGGGGACCGCAGCCACGAGCCCGGAGCTAAAAATACCCGTCCATTGAGAAAATCCCAGAGAGCGGGGCTTGTCCTTGCTCCTCCGGAGCAGCTTCCCAAGCCAGGTCCACAGAGCGGGGTCACGGGGACACACTCGGGGGCTGCCTCGGCTGTTTTCCTTTCCCACCACGGCTGATGGTCTGGATTTGCTGAGTTTTGGGGATACACGTGACCATGCTGCAGCCTGGGAATAATCCCTGGCAGCGCACGGAGCCTTAACCAGTGCATGTCCCCGCTCCCTGCTCGGAGCCGCCCACGCGGGTTGCGCATCCCGGCCGTGCCCACGCGGGAGAAGCCATGGTGGGCATGGTGCCGGCCGGCTCCCACTGCCAAGGGCAGAAAAACTTGGGTTTAGGGGCTGGTGAAGAGATTTGGATCCCCCAAGCAGCACTACAAGCCGGGGGCCGGGACCGTCGTTCTAATGGGGAGGAAGGGAGGAGAGCCAGGGCTCAGCAGATGTCTCGGGATTGCAGCACAGGAAAGGACACTCACCGAAATGCCGCTTCCAGCCGGACTCCCCCTCCCACCCCCACGGGGCACCCCGCTGCCCCACATCCCCTCTCGCTTTCCAGGCTCACCGACATCCCTTCCTGCCGCCGTGACAAGCCGTAACATATTTGGGAGCAGCTGCAGGCGGCGGGGCGATGCTCGGCCCTGTCCCCGCAATCGGCCGAGGAATGCGGAGCAGACTCTCCTCCGACACCCGGGATTTCCCACGTGCCTGCCCCCGGAGATTTGGGACGGCGACAGCTGCTCGGCCGGGATGGGGCTCGGCAGAGCCTCCCCGTCCAGCCCCGGCCCGAGGCTTTGCACATCCATTTGGGGTTAGTTTGGGGTCCAGCCCGTGGAGAGAAATGGGGGATGATGTCCTGCTGTCTGTCCCGGCAGGGATGGCAGCAGCGGTGACAGCGCTGGCCGGCAGCCCCTCCCTCACCCATAAGTGCCAGTTTGATCTCCCTGCTGGGCTGGGAGGGAAGTGGGACCGGTCTGTTCCTGCAGCTCTCGTGTCCCCATGGGGCTCAGCGCCCTTGGTGCCTCCTCACTCCCATCTAGGTGCCCCAGTTTCCCCATCAGGAAGTCAGGGTCACGATGGAGGTCTAAAACCTGTCTGAGAACAGTTGTACTTTGGTTATTAGCTGTCCTTGCAGTGTTGACCTGGGAGGGAGGTGAGGGATTGACAGAGAGGTGCTGCTGGCCGAGTAGCCCCCAGTCCATTGGGTCCCCATCTGGGGGCAATACTGGGTGCCCCAACATACCAAACCAGTGGGCCCAGTCTGTGAATTTCAGTGGGTGCCCTGCTGCAACCACCCTGTGGGCCCTGATCCACCAGGATCCCCCTCTGGACACCAAACCAGGTATCCTGATCCACAAGTCTGGTGGTTCCCAGTCCAGGAACCACACTGGGAGTCCTGACCTCCCTCCTTGCCCACACTGATCAGGGGTGCTCTGCCCCTCTGCAGCACTAAACCTCTGTGTTTCTGCCCCTCCATGGCCTCCCTTGCTCCATAACCCCATGGCCTGGACATGGCCCTTCCCCTTACAGTCCCTAGCCCCAAATTACAGCTGGGGGAGGGATTCAGCCAGCAGGACCCCCACTAACGATCCCTACAGTGGGGATTCCCTCCTAGAGCACCCCCCACCCCTCTGCTGTGCCAGTCCCTGCAGGGTGCCACAGGCTGGGCTGTCCCTGCGGGTGTCACCGAGGGGGGAGCAGGAGGGGCTTGGGTTGTCAACAAGGGCTCGTTTTCCCTGGAGTGGGACACTGGCAGGAGGAAGCTGCAGGACAGGTGGATGTTTCAGACCCATGACTGCGAGGGTTTCAGCAGTGCCATGTGCTGGCTGCTTGACCCTGGGAGGGGACAGCTGTGCAGGCAGAGGAGGGCGTGAGGCCCGGGGATGGGACCTGGGGACAGCAATGTCCCTTGGCAGGGACAGCCCTGACATGGGGTGCCTGGAGCCAGCAGGGAGGGTGGGGAGGGGTCTGGGTGGCTGCCCAGGTGTCCTGGGCCGGTGACCATCAGCTTGTCCCCGTGGTGCTCCCACCCCAAGTGACAGCAAATTTTGGCACAAGGAGGGGTGGCACCCACCCTCCTCTCTTCCCATTGAGGGCACCTCGTGGCAACTGAGAGACAGGGAGGGAGAGTTGTGACGATTTTGTGGCTTCAGTGTGGGATTCCCCGAGGGACAAGGGACAGCAGTGACATGCCAGCAGTGATGCCGAGCGCGCCAGTCCCCAGGGAGGGGCCCCCAGCCCTTCCGGAGGGGCCCCACCCTGAAAATTCCCCTGGCAGGGGCAGAGCATTTTCACGATCCCCCCTCCAGGATTTCCCCCCTTTCCGGGGGCCGAGCGCAGCAAACCCCGACCCCCACTCGCATTCCCAGCTGTCGCCGCTCCGGCACCGCCCGGGGCTGGAGGAGAATCCCGGCCCGGGCCGGGCAGAGCTGCAGCCCGCGGGGGTCCCCGCCAGCCCTGCCGGGGGCTCCCAAAGAGCCGCCGGAGCTGGAGCTGGAGCTGGCGGGGTGAGGAGAGCCGGGAGCATGAGAAGGGCTGGGAAGGAGAGAGAAGGCTGGTGGGTTTTGGTGTAGCGATCAGAAACGGGGGAGGTGCTTTTGCCGTGATCCCTGCGGCTTCCCTCCGCTTTGGGGGTCCAGATCCTCCCAGCCCATCTCAGCCACTGCTGAGACGAAATCCACTGTTGAGGAAATGCAACCCCTGGCTGCCTGCGAGGAAAAACATCTTGAAAGGCAAATTTGTGGAGCCGTGAGGTTGCGACCAGCGATAAACCCTCCATTCCTTGAACCGGTCAGCCGAGGGTCCCATGGGCCAGGGAGGGTCAAGGTCCCCGGATCCGCTAGAGGAGTGGCAGAAGGAAGGGGGAGGGATGAGGGAGGGATAGAGGAGGGATCAAGGAGGGATAGAGGAGGGATGAAGGAGGGATGAAGGAGGGATGCAGGAGGGATGAAGGAGGGATGCAGGAGGGATGCAGGAGGGATGCAGGAGGGATGCAGGAGCCATCAGCCGCCGCAGCCGGACGGGAGAGGGCACCAACAGCCCGGTTATCCACAGCCGAGTCCAGATTTAGGGATGCACACCGCGAGTCAGAGCCCAAAAGCATCTCAGACCCCTTTGAATGCCCATTTTTTAGGGGGAACCCGCCCTTCTCCCCGCAGGATCCGGGGTGGGACCTCTGGGAGCTGAGAGGGGGGATCAGGATCTGGAAATCCGTGGGGTGTTCCCCTTGTATCCAGATCCAGTTCTCCAGCAGGAGATGATCCCAGCTATTTATTTCCAACCCCTCTATGGGAGAAAATCTCGAGGTTTGTTTTTTTCCCGTGGTGTAATGACCCCAACAGGTGCTTTTCCTGCCTGACGGCCGAAAATAGCTCCCAGGGTTTGGCTTCCTGCGGTTCCTGCTCCAGTCCCAGTTCCCTCATTCATCTTTTGGGCCAAAACATCCTAATCCGGGAAGGGGAGGCTCCAGGGAAGTGGGGGGACTCCCTGGAAACACTTTCTTTTGCATTCTCCTATTTATTTGGGGATGAAATTGTCCTGGAGAAGAAAATTTTTGCCTCTGCTGTAGCAGACACATTCAGATTTGCCCCCAGGTCTGTTTTGGGGAGCAGCTGGCTTTCATTCCACAGGGAGGGACAGGAGGATGATTTGAGGGATTCCCTTCTCTATTTCTTCTGCATCAGAAACGTAAAATAATATAAATAGTATTAATAATAAACAATCAATTATTAATAATTATTTAATATAACATTTTTTTATTAGTAGTAGTAGTACTACTACTAGTAGTATTATAATATCTTTTTCTGTTTGTTCTCTTTCTCCTCTGTCCCTCATGGGATGCTCTTCCCCAGTGCCCCTGTCCCATCGGGTCCTTTGGCTCCATGGATTTCGTTGCTTTTGGGAAGGGCAATGGTTGGGGGGAGCCATTGCACAAAGAGGGGGGAGCCCCTCAGCCACCGGAGCTCACACAGGTCTCTGTCCTTTCAAGAGCTTTTATTTAGGGGTGAAACTGGGAGCCCCCGTTGCCCCTGGGGCTGGTGAGGTCCCTTGTCCCCAGGCGAGGGGGTCAAGGGTTTCTTCCCCAGTGTCCCAGTCTCCAGTGCCTGGGCACCTTCTAATCCCAGGGGAGCCCCAGAGGTGCAGCATCCCAGCTCCTGCCCCAGACAGTATTTTGGGAAGGGTGAGCACGTGTGAGTGTCATGGGGACACATCGGGAGGCTCCTTCCCGGCTCCATCCCCACCTGCCCAACCTGATGGAGGAGACGGGCATGGACGGCAAACCTGCTCCAGCCAAGGCTTTGGACAGGGCTGCTTCTGTGGTGAGGAGAGGAAATTTGGTGTTGCTGCCTTCACAACGCCCGCTGGGTCTCTGCCCTTCAGCCTGGTGCTTTCCCAGCCAGGGAATGCGGCGCCTGCACTCCTCCTCGCCCTGCTCTGCTCCCCCAGAGCTCGGAGACCACACGGGGGATGTCAGCCCTGCAAAGCGCAGCGCCCAGCTGACCCCCTCGGGCTGTGCGGCGCTGATGGACCCCCCGTTCCCCTCCTCCGCAGCCGTGCGGGCAGTGCCGGCAGCTCCGGGGCATCACCGAGCGGCTCCGCAGGCGGGGCGGGTGCCCCCGATCGGGCCTGTCCGGACACCCCAACCCTGGGCAGGAAGGGTGGGAGGGCAGCCGGAGCCCCCGGACACCCCAATCCTGGGCAGGACGGGTGGGAGGGCAGCCGGAGCCCCCGGACACCCCAATCCTGGGCAGGACGGGTGGGAGGGCAGCCGGAGCCCCCGGACACCCCAATCCTGGGCAGGACGGGTGGGAGGGCAGCCGGAGCCCCCGGACACCCCAATCCTGGGCAGGAAGGGTGGGAGGGCAGCCGGAGCCCCCGGACACCCCAACTCTCGGCAGGACGGGCGGGAGGGCAGCCGGAGCCCCCGGACACCCCAATCCTGGGCAGGACGGGTGGAGGGCAGCCGGAGCCCCCGCGCCCCCGCAGCTGATGCACCCGGAGATCGCGGCAGGGACCTCTGGCCCCGCCGAGCTGTGGGAACGTGTCCCGCCCGGCCGGAGCTGCTGCGACACTGCGGAGTGTCGCATGTCCCCTGCAGCCCCACCGCCCTGCGAGGGACGGGCCGCTCCCCGGGGATGGGCTCGGGCTGCTCCAGCCGTGTTTGTGCTGCTCCAGGGCCACGAGGGAAACGATTCCAGATGGAAGAGAAGTGGAACAGGACAGGAGGTGGATCCTCTGTGCTGATAAGGAATTTTCCACGTCTTCCATAGAAATCCGCGGGTTTAGGCATGTGGGAATGGTTTGAACAGCTTTTCCTAGAACACACAGAACATACCCACTGAATTGCTGTCCTGAATTAATTTCTGGATATAAAAGAATTCGCCTTAACTTGGTTGGAAGGCAATAATTTGGGCACCAGCAGGGTACAGGGCTCAGAGGCTTCAGGGAAGAAGAGCTTTCCTCTTGGAGGGGGGCGAGATGGTTCCAGCCTGCAAGAGTCTGAGTGGGGGGAAAGCTCCGTTACCGAACCCGGGAGCTGTAAGTGACAGCTGGAAGCTAAAAGCAGGGAATTTAAAAATAGAAATATGGGACAAAATGCTAAAGTGAAAGATACGGGCTTGGGGAGTAGCAACCATGGTTTCTGTTTTGCTGCCTCTCCCTCCTCACTCAGAGACACCGATCCAGCTCAGTCCAGTCCTCCTTGGACATGTCCCACTGTCACTCTTTCATCCCCGTTTTCTCCTTCACCCTAAACCCTCATTTTCCATCACCCTTATGGTGTCCTCGGGTGTCCCCAGGTCATCACAGCCCCAGTTCTGGGCTCTTCCAGCCACAACATCCACTCAGCTCTTCATCCCCTCCCCAGTATTCTCCCAAAGATCAATCAGAAAACGATTTTACATCAAGGGAAGTGGTTCCCCTCATTCAGCCCTGGTAGCAAATTGGAACTCTCATTTTCCCTTTTACATTTTCGTCCCTCATAGACTTTTTTTTCCTTGGCCGAGCGCTCACTGTTTCATGGCAGTCTTTGCCCCAGAAGGATGTGTCATCACTGCTGGTGTTGCAGAGCCCCGGCAGCGCCGGCTCCCTCCTCGCTCCGCGCGGCTCCGCCGGGCTCAGGCTGCAGGCGCAGTCCTGCCCTGCCGCGGGCACTGCAACAGAAACCGGAGCCAAACAGGGCTGGGTTTGTTCCAGGGCTGACTCTGGAGAGGGGCAAACTGTTTGAACCGTCCCCGAAACTTCTCGGCAGGGTTAGAAAGGTTTAACCCGCTCCTCCCCACAGAGCCGGTGGAAGCAGCTCCGGCCTCAGCCCGGCTCGGTAACACTGCCCGGGCTCCCTGGGGAGGGAATGACCCCGGGCTGGTGGGGAAGAGGCAGCAGTGCGAGGCACAGAGCGGCCGGGCGTGGCAGGGGACCTCGGACAGACCTCTGCCCTACCCCGCTTGCACTGCCAGGGACGGCGCTGCCTCAATCCCTGCGCTTGCATCAGTTTTCTCTTCCAAGCCAGTGATGTCTCAGCAGTTCCTCCCTGACAGGGCAGCATAAAAGCCCGGCAATATCCTGCTGTGCCAAGGCCTCTGGCATAGTGACCCAGCTGCCTGTGGGCAACATCTGGCTGGCATCTGGCAGGGATCCAAGTGGGGCTGATCCATTTGACCACTGTGAGGACCTGCAGCATCACGGATGTGGCATCTCCTCAGGCTGGAGGGAACTGGGGCACAGCCTTGTGCCAGCACAGGGCTGAGGGATCACAGGCACCTCCCAGGACTCGGTTTCTCCCTCAGCACTCACTGCCAACCCTCTCCCCAACCTGCCCTGAGGGACAGGGGTGGGATGTGCTCAGTAGGAACGGGCAGCCCACAGGGAAACAGCCACTGTCCAGGATCTGCCCATTTAAATCGTCTTCTGGGATATCTTCTGTGCTGTGTCATTGCTGCTGAGCATCTCCTCCCAAGCCCAGATGGGGATGCACCATCCTATGGAAGTCTGGGGCTCCTTGCTCCCCAGACAGTTTCCCAGGGCTGTGCACCCCATTAAAAGGGAGAGAAACTGAGCACAAGTCATAGGCCAGCCGTGTCCCCAGGGCTCTGTGTCACTGGCACACAGAATGGTGGCCTCCACCCTTGGGGTGAGCATCACTCCAAAACATCTCAGCACATGGAGGCTTCCTTGGAAAAGCTCCAGGCTTTCCCTTTGTTTGCTGCTTCTTTCTTTGCCTTGTGCTATCCTGCGTGGGCCCACCAGACCGTGGCACTCAGGGGATCATTCATCCAAATTAATGTCTCTCAGAGCCACCAGCCCTCCGAGCAGACACCCCTGTGCTGCTGGTGCTGCTGGCACCAGCCACACTCTTAATTTACTTTCCTAATTAAGAGGCCCCTTTCCATGACCAGAAGTGCTGTGGGATGATCACCATGATGGAAGAGGTGAAGAAATCCTCAGTTTCTCCTGCCTGATCCCCCCATGGCACCATGGAGCTGCTCTTTGTGTAGGTAAACTGAGGCAGCAGTGGGAAACCCACACCCCAGAGAAAAGCTGAAGAAAGATGGGCAGAAATGAGCTCCCCACACCCTGGCTTGTCTCCTTGGAAAAGCAGTTCTTGGCTGCTGCCAAACCCCGGGGGTTCAGTCAGGGTTTGGTCTCACCAGCCAGCCCCAACACGCCACAGCCTGCAGTGCATCAGGGCAGACACCAACCTCCTGCCTCCTCCTGCCTCCTCCTGCCATGGCAAGGCTGCTCTGCCCCCAGCTCTCTGGGGCTGCTGCAGGAAGCCACACCATGTCCCCTGTTTGTCCCCCTTCACCCCATCTCTCCCTGTGTGCCAAGGGTATTTATTCATAGCAGCATAATCCAACACTTTGGGACCTTCCCAACCCATTGCAGCTCTCAGGACATTTTCTCCTTAAAAACCCCTCAAAAAGCCTGGATGATGGGAATGACTTTCCCAGTGTTTGATGCTCACCAGAAAATTCTTTTTTATGGTTTTCTAAGGATCCCCTTTAGACACATCCTCAGCTTGGTGCCAGGGGAATGAACAGATGATCCCTGTCTGTCAGGAATGGGCTCTGTGCAACCACCTGTATCAATCTGGTCATCCAACCTCTGCAGCCTTTGCCCATGCCCTGGGACACTTTTCTTGGGCTGGTGAGGGAGCTCTGACCCCTCTGGCAGGTTCACAGCCAGCAGCTCATTTTTGGCATAACATGAGGGGTTTTTAGGAGTGCTGCTAAAATTGAGCATTTTGGGGCATGAATCCAAGGAGGGAGAACAAACTGCAAATCCAGAGAGGAAAAGGAGTGGTTTTAATCTCTGTTTGGGAGATTTGCATACAATTAGGCCAGGCCCTGCCTGCGTTTGCTTCCGCATTGCACTCCCGTGAGGAACCTGCCAGTTTTCCTGCCCTGTTCCCAGCCAGAGGTTGATTGCAAGGACACTCACCCTGGGAAGGTGGTGGGTGAGGGGTTCTGGGCTGTCTGGGAATGCCCTTTCCACTCCCAGTAGCCCATCCTGAGCATCCCCATCCCACTCCTGCCTCTGGGTTTAGGGGCTCAGGCACAGGGGGCATCACTTTTCCCTGCAGTGAGGAGTGAGGAGATGCTGTGATGTGAATGTTCCATAAATAGCACTGTGTTTACAGGAGTCCCTGAGCCTTGGTTTATTTTTTTCTCTGCACAGCAAACAGATATTCAGACCAAACTAAACTCACCTCGCTCTGCTGCTGGCACAGCCCAGTGCCCAGAGGTGGCACAATGTCACCGTCCTCAGACAGCCCCGGGAGGCTGGGACCCCACCTGCCCAGCAAAGCGGGGGAAGCAGGCACCCCATGGGCGAGGCAGTGCCGGCCAGAGCCCAGGTGAGCGCCAGGGCTTCTTGGGGCCGTTCGGGTCTGTCTTGGGGTCCCGACGCGGTGCTGGGCACAGTCCCGAGCAACGCTGCCCGTGCCGGGGCCGGCCGGGTCCTCGCCCACCCCAGCTCGGGCTCTGCCTCCGCCCTTCCCTCCCCGCCCCGATCCTCCGCTCACACCCGACCTCAAAAACCGGTTTTAGCGTTAAACCGGAGCCCGACTGGTGTGGGCAGCGCCGGGGCTGGGTCGGCTCCGCTGCTCCTCCGCCGCCGCCTCTCCCCCGGTCCCGCCGCCTCCTCCGGCCCCTCGCACTCCCTCCCCCGGCCCGAATCGGGTCAGTCGCTCTTTAAAGGCTGGAAGGCGGCACCATGTGATGCTCCGGCTCCGGCGGGGAGGGGGCAGCGCCTGCGGGAGCCGAGCGGTGCCGGGCACCGGGGACCGAGCGCAGCCCCGGCGGCCGCGGCCAGCCCGGTTCCCGCAGGTTCCCCGGCCGCCCGCAGCATGAGCCCCGCCGCGGGCACAGCGCTGCCTCTCCGGCCCTGAGGGCGCCCCAAAACAAGCCCTGGGTTTGCAGGACGAGGTGAGAGGGGTCGGGGCCGGGAGCGGGCGGGCGCGGGGCTCGGGCGGCTGCGGAAAGCGGCGCCGAGCAGGGAGGGGATCCAGCCGGGGACAGCGGGGTCCCGCCGCAGCTCCGCTGCAGACCCTGGCCCGGGGGCTCCCACAGAGTCCCGGGGGGCTCCCACAGAGTCCCGGCGCTCCGCCGCTCTCCCGGGACCGTCTGGCGGCTCCCGCTCCCTCTGCAGCGCCGGGAGCGGTCGCGCTGCGGGATGGAGGCGGGTGCGGGATGAGCTCGGGGTGGGCGGGGGGCTCGGAGCCCCGGGGGACGGCACAGACGGGACGGGGGTTTTTCCCACCCCCTCGCACAGGCTCCATCCCGCCGGCAGCTCAGTCAGCGATGCCGATGTCTCAGCGCCTCCCCGCGCGTTTGCAGGTGACCGAGGAAGCACACGGGAGCAGCGCGGACCGCAGCACCATGGCACACCCCATCTCAGCCTTCCAGGCTGCCTACATCTCCATCGAAGTGCTCATCGCCTTGGTGTCCGTGCCGGGCAATATCCTGGTCATCTGGGCTGTGAAGATGAACCAGGCACTGCGGGATGCCACCTTCTGCTTCATCGTCTCGCTGGCCGTGGCCGACGTCGCCGTGGGGGCTCTGGTCATCCCCCTGGCCATCATCATCAACATCGGACCCCAGACCGAGTTCTACACCTGCCTCATGGTGGCCTGTCCCGTCCTCATCCTCACGGAGAGCTCCATCCTGGCGCTCCTGGCCATCGCCGTGGATCGGTACCTGCGGGTGAAGATCCCAGTCAGGTAGGAAAAGGCGTCGGAACCGGCTCTCCTGTGAAGGTTAAGAGGGAGTGAGGAACCTAAAATTCCTGGGGAAGCACAGGGAGAAAGGACTTTCCTTCACGCTGCCATCCCAAACACATCTGGCCGCAGCTGCAACCGAGGCAGGCTGGGCGAGGAGGTGGCGGGGTGGGGGGATGTCCTGGAGCCTCCAGCCGCTCCTTTTGGGGCTCAGGGGGTGCTGAGATCACACTGGGGCAGCCAGCCGGCAGTGGGGACAGTCCCTCACGGAGTCCCCACGGCCTGGACTCCAGGAGGAAAGGGGACGGCGGGTTTGGCTCCCAGCCCAGCCTTTCCCTTGCCGTGGGGAGCAGAGGGGTGGCTTGCTCGGGGACACAGCTTCGGCAGTCTGAGGAGCCAGAGCGACAGTCTGGGGCAACCTCAGCCACGAGAGAGCCCTGCTCTGGGTGCCCCTCAATAAACTCCTCTCCCCGTTTCCCCCTTCTGTATCTCCTGTCATTCCGAGCCCAGGGCAAGTGCCTGGGGCAGAAAGGAGGGACACACTTCATCTGAGCACTTCATTCCAACTCCGCCGCTCCAGAAGGAGATAGTTAACCCTTTATGCCCCGCGCTGGAGAAGCTTTTCCGGGGGCTGTGCGCGGGGCTGGAAGGGGACGGGACACCCGGGCAGAGCCCGGCTCAGCCCCTCGCTCTGCGGGGACACTTTGCCAGGCCCGTGCAAGGCTCCCGATGTGGGAGCGTGGCTGGGAAACAGCCCAGCTGAGCACTCGTGCCACCACTGACCCCCTGTGCTGGTGCTGCCCACGCCCCAGCGGGTGTGGGACCCCTCCTGGGGCAGGAATTGCTTTCCCCTGCAGTGAGACAGGGACAGCAGGCACCTGTGCTGGCATCACCCGGCTGCTCCAGAGCGCTGGGTGTTCCCAGATCCACGGCGGTAGGCCAGAGATGTGCTCCTTTGGGATTTTTCCTCAGCCACCAACACCAGCAGGAGCTGCTGGGAGGAGTGTAAGACAGAGGAGGGGGCGCAGGATAAATCCCCAATCCTGCCACCCCCTCCCTGCCACACACGATTGCACAGACTGTTCCCAGCTCCCTCCCTAGGTGTGATTTTCCCAATCACTGTCTCCCAGCCCGTCGGTGTCACAGAGTGATTCCCACCCTGTCACTGCTCTTGGAGCTTTTTTGGGCTTCACGCTTCCCCTGCCTGTGGGGAAGGCTCTGGCGAGTTCTGCAGCTCCACAGGAGCAGCACAGCCTGTCCAGCACCTTCCCAACAAACCAGTCCATTTTTACCTCCCTGTCTGACTGAGCATCAGATGGGCCTTTCAGGGGAGATTCCTGTCCTGATCCCAGGAGCTTTCCTGGGAGTAATATCAATATCAATATCATATCAATGTTATAATTACTATTACTATTACTATTACTATTACTATTACTATTACTATTACTAATATTGATATTAATGTTAGTATTAGTATTAGTACTAGTATTAGTATTAGTATTAGTATTAGTATTAGTATTAGTATTAGTATTAGTATTAATATTAGTATTATGCTGTACACAGTTTGGGTGGGCTTTTCTCATGCAATTTCCACCCTGAATTTTGTGATCCTATTGTGTGCCCAAACACTCAGCAGCAGGAGATTTCCCTCTGTCTTTTCAGGTAGTGCTTTAGTATTGAAAAGCTTTGTAACCTCATCAACTTAATGGTTGCACTCAAGTATCTCAGAGGTCCTTCCCAGCCTTAAAGATCCTACAAGTTATGAGCTTCTGGCAGTTGGTACATGAGGTGTTATTAGGGGATGTAGTGCCCTGTACACAGCACTCAGGATAGGAATTCCTGGAAGGTTTGTGTGAACACAAGCACCCCCTGCCATGGGCAGGGACCCCTCCCACTGTCCCAGTTGCTCTGAGCCCCTCCCAGCCTGGCCCTGGACTCTTTCAGGGGTCAGCCACAGCTTCACAAGGGGCCCTTCCCTGACTTTGGAGGGATGCAGGAGCATCACTTGGACTGAGCAGCCTAGAGCAGAGGGTTCCCCACTTCCCAGCCCCCACAGGAGCAGCTGGAGACCAGCTAAAATAGATTTGCTGGTGGAAAACTCCCCCTCCCCTCTCACATCCTTCCTCTCTGCCTGGCAGGACCCCCAGCCTGTGACCCCCCATCTGGGCACAGCGGGGTCCCCCAGCCCAGCCCAAACTTCCCCCTCCCAGTGGTGCTTGGGGAGGATGAAAGGAGTTCAAAGGAGGGGAAGCAGCCAGCTGGGGGTGTCTGGCAGGAACCTCAGCATCCTGGAGGAGGCAGGATGCTGGAGATGGTCCTGGAGGGGTGGGTGAGGGGAGGTGCCAGGGGGATGTCTGGGGGAATGCAGCTCCTTCAGCACCAGCCTCTGCTGCCCTGGGCTCTGTCCCTGCTCTTTTGGAAAGGGCCATAGCAAAAGGAGCTGCTGTCCCTGAGATGTGCCAAAGCACCCCTGGCTGGGATGCTGATGGATGCAGCCCAAGCCTGTCTTGGGATGTCCCTGTGACCTTGTGACCTCACCTCAAACACTTTGAAACGTGCCAGGGAGGGAAAACCTGCAGGAATGTGATGTTGGAGTCTCTCCATCCACAGCCAGACCTCCATCCCCTGTGCTGGGCCTCAGCCCTGGGGCATCCTCCCAGCCCTGCCTTCCCACCAGGGAGAGCTGCCTTTGGTGCTGCTGCAGGGGTGGGATGCCCCCCTGTGAGGCTGCAGAGCCAGGGAAGTGGATCAGAATGGCTGGAGCTGTGTAGGAAATGGGAGGCAGGAGGCTGGAGCACAGCAGGGCAGAGCCAGGTGAAAGCAGTGCTGGGGGTGGCTCTGGGCAGCACTGGCTTTGTGCCCTGCCTGGAATGAGATAAAGCAGCTCAGGGGTGGCAGGAGCATCCCTCAGCCCTGCACTGCAGGGCCTGCAAGGCAGAAAGGGAAGGGATGTGCAGGGGACCTGCGAGCTCCTGGATGGACCCCAAGGGAAGCTCCCCCCGGACCCCCTGCTCTCCAGGCTGAGCTCAGGCTCTTCCTGGGATTGCAGCACTCCTTCCCCTCCTCTCCAGTCCTGTCAGGAGCCACGGGGCCAGCTGGGCTAGCTGATGGCTAGTGTGGCTAGTGTGCTGCCTCAGCCAGCTGGGGTGGAGCAGGGTGTCTGAGGGGCTTTTCCCCATTCCAGGTGCCCAGAGCAGCTCTGGCTGCCCCATCCCTGCAGGTGCCCAAGGCCAGGCTGGACAGGGCTCAGAGCAACCTGCGACAGTGGGAGTGTCCCTGCCCATGAGTGGGATGAGATGAGTCTCTTCCACCCAAACCATTCCATAATTCCTCCACCAGGAGCTCGTGGAGGTGTTGGCAGGGCAGTGATGGGCACCCACTGCCATGGGATGGGCGAGGAACAGAACACTGGGATGGCCAGGCCCAAATTGCCAGCTACTAAAGCATCTAAGGGCCCATGAGACATTTTTCCAGCACTCCCAATATTTAGTGCCAGGAAACCTTCCTGTCCAGCCAGGCCAGTGAACAAGCCAAACCACAGCTCTGCCAAGGCCTGTTTCACATTCAGAGGAATTTCAAAAGCATCCAGGTGACTCAGAGCTCTCACCCTGGAGCTCATCTATTTTCTTTCAACCTCCATTAGTCAGTGAAAAGGTGCCATCCATCCGTACAGGCCCCATCCCTGAGAAATCACATTTCATTTCCAAGGAGAGCATTCCCATTTTCCCCACCCTGGAGGAATTTCGGGGACTGGTCGGTCTTTGCAGCCACCTCTTGTTCTTCCCTCCCTGCCCTGCTCCAGGTATATTTTTAGCAAGTGAGAGTGATCTGTGGAGACCTTCATTCCATGGAGCAGGCAGCTCTGAACCAAGGATGGAGGTTCAAATGCAGGAATTGCAGTCCAGGGAGGTTTCTGCAGACTTGAGGCTGTTTCAAGGCACAGTTTCCAGCACACTGCACCAGCCCAGCATGTGGATGCTGCATCAGAGGCAGCACTTCCCAACCAGATCTGGCTGCACAGACCAGGAGCTCAATTCCAGAATCACCAAAACCACAGAGCCCCTGAGATGGGCAGGGATTTACCAGCAGGTTATGTTGGTGTCAGATCCTGGTAAAGACCTGTAAATACCCAGGTGAGCTGGTTTTCAGCCCTGCTCTCTGGCCACAGGATAATTTTCAGCCATGAATTGTGTAAGGCAGGGATCAAAGCCCTTCCCTCGTGAGGGGGTGTCTGGATTAGGCTGGGAGCTCACACAGCTGGCAGACACAAAATCAGGTCACTCCCAAAAGCTCCAGACGCTGCCATGTGGCTGCAGGGAGCTCTCACAGCATTCCCAGCTCCTGGAAAGGCAGGGAAGATGGGCTGGGAGTGCCAGCTGGGTGCAGGGAGGAGCTGGTGTGGCAGAGCAGAGGGAGGGGATGAGCCCTGAACCCTGCGGGGATGCTCCAGACCCGGAGTCACTCCCAAATCCTCTGAATTCGAGGGGCAGGAGGAGGTGAATGCCTCAAGAGAGCCTGGGTGGGCTCCCTGAGCCCAGGACCTGCCCTGGTCCTTTGTCTCCGGGCAGGGCAGGACAGGGCGTGGTCCCCGCGCCGGTGATCGCTCCGAGCCCCGGAGCAGGGCCACACCTGTCTGTCCCTGGCAGGGTCACACCTGTCCCTGGCAGGGCCACACCTGTCTGTCCCTGGCAGGGTCACACCTGTCCCTGAGAGAGCCACACCTGTCCTGGCAGGGCCACACCTGTCTGTCCCTGAGAGAGCCACACCTGTCCCTGAGAGAGCCACACCTGTCCTGGCAGGGTCACACCTGTCCTGGCAGGGTCACACCTGTCCCTGAGAGAGCCACACCTGTCCCTGAGAGAGCCACACCTGTCCCTGGCAGGGCCACACCTGTCTGTCCCTGAGAGAGCCACACCTGTCCTGGCAGGGCCACACCTGTACTGGCAGGGCCACACCTGTCCCTGGCAGGGCCACACCTGTCCTGGCAGGGTCACACCTGTCCCTGAGAGAGCCACACCTGTCCTGGCAGGGCCACACCTGTCCTGGCAGGGTCACACCTGTCTGTCCCTGGCAGGGCCACACCTGTCCTGGCAGGGTCACACCTGTCCATGGCAGGGCCACATCTGTCTGTCCCTGGCAGGGTCACATCTGTCCCTGGCAGGGTCACATCTGTCCCTGGCAGGGCCACATCTGCCGAGGCTGTGCCTCAGGACCACAAATGAAAACCTGCAGCTGCTGCTGGGGGCTGCTGCAGCCCACACCCTGCTCTGGGAATGCTTTCCTTGGGCTTTTCACCTATTTCTGCTGATTTTCAGGGTAAGACACTGACCCTTGGCAATGTCTCACCAGTAAATTCCAGGATGTGTTCCCAGCAATCTGCAGATGGGGAAACTGAGGCACCATGGCTGGCTCAGGAGGTCCCAGGGTGAGGGAGGGTGTGCAATCTGAGATTGGCCAGGACAACGTGGGCACTCTGTTCCTGCACTAAAGTCCTGCCAGGCTCCTCCAGTGTCCAGGCCCAGCCCTGGTGATCCCTGCAGGAGTAATTCCATGAAATTAAATTGCTTCTTTCACAGCTCAGGGTGCATGGCACTGTGGGTTTTTAGCCATTTGTGGTATTAAATTAGATGGAATGTGTCTTAAATGGGCCAGGCTGGTTCAGCTGTAGGACAGAATAAGGACCAATGGACTCAAACAGAAAAAATGGAAATGTAGGTCAAATACTGGGAAGGAATTGTTCCCTGTCAGGGGGCAGGCCCTGGCACAGGTGCCCAGAGCAGCTGTGGCTGTGCCCAAGGCCAGGCTGGACAGGGCTTGGAGCAGCCTGGGCTGGTGGAAGGTGTTCCTGCCATGGCAGGGTGGGATGGGATGAGCTCTGAGGTCTCTTCCCACCCAAACCATTCTGGGATTTTGTGATTCTGTGGCTCCCCACAAACTCATCCTGCAGGGAGCAGATGTGTGATGGAGCCCAGCAAACCTTCTGCCTCCATGGCCATGGTTCAGGTGTGCTGCCTTCAGTGCACCCACAGTGCCAGCCTGTGCTCCCTCATCCCACGAGGATCCCATGGAGCAGAAAGCACCCAGAGCCAGGAGCACCATGGCAGGACAGAGCAGGTCCCTGCAGCTGAGAGATGCTCCTGTGTGAGGCACAGGCTGAGGATGGCACACTCTGGGAGCACTCTGAGGCACCTGCAGGACAAGTTCTCCTTCCTGGAGCCCTGTCCAGGGCACTGGGCGAGTGGAGCTGGTGTGATCCCCTCTGGGCTGGGTGTGCAGGGCCCAGGCACTGCTGGCACAGAGACAGGGAAACACCCCAGAGGGAGGCTGTGCCAAAGCCAAAGCTGCTGATTCAGCAGTCCCAGCCCAGCCTGGCCCTGCAGGGTGCTGGGCTGAGTCAGGCCCAGCTCACCTGGCCTGTGCTGAGCTGGCTCAGAGCCTGCAGGAGCCCTTTGAGCCCCTCCTGGTGCAGGGATGTGGCTCCAGCCAGGGAGGTGCCACTGTCACCGAGACAGTGCCACCTCTGGTGTCACCTTGGCTGCACATCAGCCAGAGCAGGTGACAGAGCAGGAGCAGGAGACTCACAGGGCTGCAGAGGGCTCAGGAACTGCCCTGGGCTGCAGGCTGGGGGTGCAGAGGGCTCAGGAACTGCCTGGGCTGCAGGCTGGGGGTGCAGAGGGGTCAGGAACTGCCCTGGGGTGCAGGCTGGGGGTGCAGAGGGATTCAGGAGCTGCCCTGGGCTGCAGGCTGGGGGTGCAGAGCGCTCAGGAACTGCCCTGGGGTGCAGGCTGGGGGTGCAGAGGGGCTCAGGAACTGCCCTGGGCTGCAGGCTGGGGGTGCAGAGGGGTTCAGGAACTGCCTGGGCTGCAGGCTGGGGGTGCAGAGGGGCTCAGGAACTGCCTGGGCTGCAGGCTGGGGGTGCAGAGGGCTCAGGAACTGCCCTGGGCTGCAGGCTGGGGGTGCAGAGGGCTCAGGAACTGCCTGGGCTGCAGGCTGGGGCTGCAGAGGGGCTCAGGAGCTGCCCTGGGCTGCAGGCTGGGGCTCAGGTACTCCTCTTGACTTGGAGCCTTTCCCATGGACCAGCTCTGGGGCCTGGACTGCTCTTCATGTCCTTGCCCAGCTTTTGGCACAGCCATGTGGCCCCTGTCTTGGTCCTGTTGGATATGTGCCCTTGGCCACCAACAGCCAAACCACCCTCAGCTCCTCTTACACCCTCAGGTCAATCACACCAGGGATTTTTAGTCCATTTGTGGGCTCAGAATAAGCTTAAAAGGGCCAGACTGGCTCTGCTGACCAGGAAGGGAATTTTGGCCAAGAGGTGAGGTGGGACACAGCTGGGACAAAGCCCACAGCCTCCACTTCACACTCAGGTCCTGCAGGGGCCCTTGTGAGGCCAGAGCCAACCTGGGACACCTTGCAGCCAACACCAGGGGCTGCTGGCCATGGGGACCTGCTCTGGGGGACCTGGCCTGGGACACAGAGCTCCATGGGTGTCCAGGAGAACAGGCAGGGCTGGACAAAGGTGCAGGGATGGGGACCAGGGAGTTCCTGCACCCAAATGAGAATCAGCCTGACAGTGGGAATGGCTCATCCCAGGGGTCACAGGCAGGTCTGTGCTCTGGGGTGGAGGCAGGGGGAGAGAAAGGTCATAATAACACAAAGAAAAAAAAGAGGAAAATCTGTGGGAGGCACCAGAGGGAAAGAACCCGAGAGATGAGTTTGATTGTGACACACACTGGAGTAATTTCAGACTGGACAGGAGCTGATGGGCTGGAAGAAAACCTTTGTCTGGAAGGACAGGGAAAACCCCTGGGGGATCTTGCCCACAGGGCTGTGAGGGAAGCCCAGGCACAGCTCAGGGAGGGCTGTGGTCTCTGCAGACAGCAGGACATGGAGCATGGAGGGGCCCAGAGGAGCGAGAGGCTCCTGGCAGGGATGGGGACATCCCCTGGGGACAGCAGCACTGTCTCAGCCTGGGGAAATGGCACAGCACAGCTGAGCTGACAGGAGCTGATTTAGATTATCCTGGAGAGCAATGAATGATTTCCACAGTGATGCTGCCCAAGCAGCAGGGATGGACAGCAGAGCCCAGCTGGGGCTGCCAGGGCTGGGAGGAGCCCCAGGGCTGGTCCTGTGGGACCCCTCTCACAGAGGGAAATGGGAATGGGAAATGGGAATGGGAAATGGAATGGGAAATGGAATGGGAAATGGAATGGGAAATGGGAATGGGAAATGGAATGGGAATGTCCCAGAGGCTTCCTGGGCTCCTGCACAGTGCAGTGCAGCTGCTGGGCTCCTGCACAGGGTACCAGGGCAAGGGAAGCAATGAGTGCTCTCCAGTGCAGCCCAAACCCCAGCCAGAGGGTCCCCAGTGAGCTGAGCAGCCTGGCACCCCCTGGCACCCCCTGGCACCCCCAGCCCTGCAGGGAGCTGCTGTGCCAGGGTGGCTGGATGGCAGGGAGGGGAAGGGCAGGCATCACTGGTGATGCCACCAGCAGGAGAGGATGAAATAACCCTGAGCCCTGAGATCTGCTCCTTACAGAGTCTGGTGGGTGTGGGCAGGAAGGGCCACGTTGGGTGATGGGGGGGAGGCCAGAGCAGGATCAGACACCAGAAGGATTTGGGGCATCTGGGTTTGCTTTCTCTGCCCTGTGGGACCCAGCACCTCTCCCCTGCACCCTCACCCTCCTTCTCCCTCCATTTCCCATTGTTGCCCCATCCCTCCCTGCCCTGGCACTGAGCAGGCAGCTGTGCCCAGCAGCTGTCACAGTCCTGGTGCTTGGTTGTGTTTCTGTCAGTGCTGTGTGTCCCTCTCCAGCCCCCTCGGTGCTGTCCTGGCACAGCCCAGCCACACCCAGCAGGACGCTGGGGACACAGAGGGGACATCCCTCTGTCCCACCAGGCCTGAGGTGGCAATGTCACCTCTCCATCATCCCCATGGGAGGCACAGAAAGCCAGGGCACTGCTGCCTTGGCTGTTTATCCCCTTCTCCAGCCCATTTCCCTCCCTGTAACCAGAGATGAGGATGATTTTCCTTGGCTCCTTCAAAGGGAAGTGCCAGCTCCTGGCACTGGGATGTTTTCTCCTCCAGCTTGGTCCATCTTGGCAGATCACAGCTCCCCTCTGCCACTCAGTCTCTCCATCTGTTCACACAGGGAGTGATGCTCCCTCTGACAGCAGCAAGGGGCTGAAGCTGAGAAATGCTGTCTCAGGCATCACCAGAATTAGCACAGTCCTACAGATTAAATTATTCCTCTTCCTTTTCTGCTCTGGTGACAACACTTGGTGCCTTTACCCGAGGAATACACTCATTTTCTTGGTGCAAAGGCTCCATTCTCCACTGAGTGGTCCCAAGGCTCAGCCTGGGTGCAGATGGAGCTGGCAAAGCTGAGCAGAGCCAGCATGGGGGCACTCGGATCTCATTTCAGGGAGCTCATCCCCACATCCAGCACTTGGGCTCTCTGGGCTCAAGGTTTGTGAGGGAGCTCACAGTGCTCAGCAGCAGAAGGGCTGGAATCCAGAATCCAGGAGATGCTGTAGCCAAAGTTTCTTGGGTTGAGGATGGAGCAGCCACTGACACCTCTTTTCTCCTAGAATGGAATTTGAATCCCAGAATGGTTTGAATTGCAAAGATCATCTCCTTCCCATCTCTGTGAGCCACACACGAGGGGTCTTGTGGGGATCCCCCAGTTCCAGCCCTGCTCCCCACCCACAGGCAGCCCTGGCTCTGCTGGGGCTCAGGGAGAGGGAGATGCATTTCCCAGAGCCCCAGAGCCCCAGAACCCCAGACTGGTTTGGTGGGAATGGACCTCAGAGCTCACCCTGTTCCACCTGATGCTGTGACACCTTCCCTGTCCCAGTGCTCCAGCCCCAGTGTCCAGCCTGGCCCTGGGCACTGCCAGGGATCCAGGGGCAGCCACAGCAAACCTGGGCACCTGTGCCAGCCCTGCCCCTCACAGCCAGGAATTCCTTCCCAAATCCCACCCAGCCCTGCCCCCTGGCCCTGGGAGCCATCCCCCTGTCCTGTCCCTCCATCCCTTGTCCCCAGTCCCTGCTCAGCTCTCCTGAGCCCCTTCAGGCTCTGGAAAGGCTCCAGGACCTCCCTGGATCCTTCTCTTCCCCAGGTGAGCACTGCCAGCTGTCCCAGGCTGGCTGCAGGGCAGAGGGGTCCTGCCTGGTCCCTGTGCCCCTCATCCCCTGGGCTCTGGGTCTGCCTGCTGTCCCTTCTACAATTAGACCAGAATAATTAGGAACATGCCATAAATTAGGCCCAACTGAGGCATTTCACTGCAACACCTGATCTTGGGTCTCAGATGTCTCCTCCATCCTGATGGAAATACTGAGCTGCTTCCTCCCAGGGAACAAGGCTCCCCACTTTTCTCCCAAGGGAATAATTAATATTTTAATCTAAATGAGAAAACAGAGTCCAAATAAACTTCAGGTTTTTTTTTTTTTTTTTTTTTTTTGCATTTGCATTTGCATTTGCACTTTTGTTTTCCTGGTGACAGATTCTCAGAGGTGAGGGAAAATTTAATTGTGGTGTTAACTGGAGCCTTCACTTCCAATTTGGCATTTCATTTGACTGACTGAGATGTGGATTCACTGTTCAGACTCATTCCAAGATAAACAACTCAATGTCTTTAGACACATGTCCTCTGACTGTTACTTTTTCCATCTTTATGGTGTGTGGAGGGAGTAATTAATTAAGTAATTTACTTAAGCTTTGTGGAGAGTTGTGTTTGGACAGAAGTTGGAAGCTAACTGTACCCAAATTAGTACCTCCAAAATTATTTCCACCAGTTGAAACTACATATAACCAACTCATTAAAAAAAAAAACAACCAACCAAATGAAAACCAAACAAGCTGAATGAATCCAGGCACTTGTGCATTTGAAATTGATCTTTTAATCAGGGGAAGGATGCATTGGACAGAAGGTGCTGCACTGGCTGTTTTGGGTTGCTGTGTCCTGGGAGGTTTAGAAGCAGCAGATCTCATCAGCACTGCTAATTCTGCTCCAGGCACTGGGGAGAAAACAACCTCCCTGGTTTTGGGAACCTCCGGCCAATTTTTCACTCTTGAACGTCCCAATCTCTGCACTGGGTTAGGTGCAAGAAAGGAAATGTTCCCTCTGCAGTGACAAATTGTGCTGTGAGGATCCTGATCCAATAACAAATTGCAGCCTAAGAAACTGAGGAGTTTAGTTGTTGACTGCAAAATCAGGAGTCAGGTTAACAAGAGAAGTGTAAAAACCAGAAATTCAAAGGCAGCCAACAGCATTCTCCTGTTCCAACTGTAATTTTGGATATCTCTTTTTTTCTGATGAGTCCTTCTGCACTGGAGAGATAAAGACCCACCTCAGCCTTGCTCTGAGGCTTGCTGTGCCTCTTAATTGAGATTACATCTCCAGTTTCCTGCCTCCCATTAATCTGGGGAGCAGATCTCGTGTCCCTGAGTGCAGATACAGCAGCAGCTCGAGAGACCCCCCCATCCCCTTCTGCTTGGGGCTCCTGCTCTGCTCCTACTTTTTATGGCTCTTGGTGTTTCCCAGGCTCTCCTGGCTGGAGGCTGCCCTGGAGCCCCATCTGGGGTGTGTGGTGGGGACAGGGAGGGTGGTGGGACAGGACAGGCAGGGTGGTGGCACTGGGAGGGTGATGGGACAGGGACAGGACAGGGAGGGTGGTGGGACAGGACAGGCAGGGTGGTGGCACTGGGCACTTCCCCAGCTGGCAGCTCCCTCCCAGCACAGCTCGTGTTTTGTGGGGTGGATCTGAGGCTCAGCCCAGCTACACCAGGCACTTTTTATCTGCTGTTCCATTTCCATTTCTCAGAGCCACATTTGTCACATTTGGCATTATAAGTGGGTTTTGGAGCTACTTTCTTTCTTCATCCTCCTCTTTCCCCCCTCCCTTCTAAATTTTGAGGGCTGACTTTCAGAGTCCTCATTTCAAAGAAGTTCTTTTGCATAAAGAGCCAAAATATGCAATGCATAGAAAAACCAAGTGCAATACAAGCACTTTCATCCAGCCAAGCCCTGGATTTGCACTGAAGATTGCCCAAAGCTGCCTTGTATCCTTCTCCTGTGTACTCAGGGAGCACCTCAGCCTCAGTTACCTGATCACACAGACACTGCTGGGCTGGGGCTGGACCATCAGCTCCTGGCTAGTTGCTGTGGCAGGGCAGAGCAGCTTGACTGGTGAGAAGCACCTCCAGCTCTGCCAGGGAATCAGGGAATGGTTCGGGTGGGAAGGGGCTGGAAGCTCATCCTGTTCCACATGGCAGGGACACCCTCCCTGGAGCAGGCTGCTCCCAGCCCAGCCTGGCCAGAGGGAGGCACGTGGAGCTGAGTGGCTCCATCTGCAGAGGGCTCATCCCTGTGGTGTGTGGGAGCCACCCTCAGAGCCAGACCCCCCTCAAAGGAGATGCTCACACGGCAAATTCCTATTTTTGACAACAAAACTGTTTAGACACTAAAAATGTCCAGGAAATATATTGTACAGGGGCAGCATTGGAGACAAGTCCATGGTGCTCATCTCACTGTCCTGCAGCTTTAACAACCTCACCCCATCTCCTGGGGACCAAGCTGTCCTCTGTGTGTCCTAATTCCCAAAGTCCTGGGGCTATGAAAGAATCTCAGCTTCTTCTTTTCCTTTTTTTTTTTTTTTTTTTTTTTCCAGCATTTCTCACACTTTGCTTTGCTCAGAATGTTGTTGCCTGAAACAGCAGCCAAAAGACAAGAACATCACATTTTTTTAGAGAACATCACCAGTTCTGGGATTCTGCAGTTGGTTCATGGTTTTGCAGCCAATGCCAATAGTGTTAAATCACTTCCCTCCTACCTATCTCAGGGTCCTAGAGGAAGAAGCCAGAGGTTCAGGAAAATCCAGGGGTCCTGGAGGGCCCTGACCACACATGGCAGAGCTGGGAGGGAGCTCTGGAGCTGCCTGGGTGCAAAACCATGGCTCAGTGGGACTGTGCCCCCTGAGCTGGGCTCAGGTAATGGGAGCAGGGCCTGAGCTGGGCTCAGGTAATGGGAGCAGGGCCTGAGCTGGCCCAGGGGTGGCCAGAGAGGTTCCAGGTGGACCCTGGGGATGCTTCCCACCCGTGTGAGGGGGGTTGGAGGTGCCTGTTGCCATTGGTGCCTCTCCTGCTCTGGGAACCCTCCAAAAGTGACACCTGCGGAAAAACCACCATTGTCACCATCCAACTGTCCCTCACCCCCAGCAGACAGACCTGGGTGAGGAAGCTAGAAGAGATTTTCCTCCTCAGCTCCTTTTAAATCAGGATTTTTGATCCCCAATGCAAATCCTGGGGCCAGGACCCCTTGCCATGACCCCCTGGCCCTTCCCCTCCCACCAGGGCTCCCCCTCCCTCTGTCCCAGGGATCTGCTGGCACTCATCCCACAGCTCCAATCTCCTGCAGAGCAAGCAGAGGTGCTGGGAGGGGGCACACAGGGTCCCCCAGGTCCCTCTGGAGTGCTGGGAAGTGGCTCTGTGGCAGGATGAAGGTGCCAGGCTGCAGATGCTGTGCTGATGGACCCTGCTGGGCTGCTCTGGTGCAGAACAGGGGCTCCAGCACCACAAACACCACTGTCCCTGCTGGATGGGCTCTTCTGGCCCTCCCCACACTCCAGACCAGTTTCTTATCCCTTTACTTGCCCGCTGGGTTTGCCAAGCAATCATTCTGGGGTCTGGGATCAGGACAAGCCCCTGTACCCCGAGGTACAGGGTACCCCAGTCTGCCCATTCCCAGCATTTGTAAGGACCAGCTGCAATGCCCATCCAAACTCCAGCTCTGACTGATGTCTGTCTGTCCCTCCCAGGCCACCACTCACATGGTGACACAAACCCACATTTCCACCCCTCTGTGCAGAGGAGCCAGGATCAGAGGTGACACAGGCTCTGCCACCTGAGCTCCTTCCACCTCATGTGAGCACAGTGACCCCCTTTTCCCAGCCTGAGCTGTGGCTGACCTCACCCTTGCAGAGCCCAGACACTGCTTTGCATTTCTCAGGTTCTCATTTCTGAGCAGCTTTGAACACCAACAATCTGAGTTTTCCCACCCAGCAGCCTCCAAGACACTGAAAGATCTGAAGGAAGATAGAGCCAGGAGAAAGGAGCAGGAATCCAAACCCTCTGAGATCAAAGCACTTGTGTCTAGAGACTTTCAATTAGATCAGGACATGGTCTGGCTGCTTTTTCTTGCTGTGTTGATGGTGCAGATGAGCCTCATGTCAGCTTGGCCTCCTTTCCCCCTGCCACGTTGGCTCCAGCCTCTTTTCATTAGGAATGCTCTGTCTTCATTAGTGAATTAATTCCCCAGGAATTGCACTGCAATAAACTCTCCAGAGCAAGGACCAGCAAAGCCACATCTTGGCACTGTCTGGACAACAGCAAGTGTTTTGTGGACAGAAAAACTAATCAGACAACTGCTAAAAACCTCCACATTTTATTCAAACCAGGCCTAGAGCCTTTGAAGCTTTTTCAAACAAAACAAGAGAAGTTTGGTTTGGATTGACTCTGGGTCAGGATCTTGGAAATGAGCCCAAGGCAAAGGTGAAATCCATGAATCCTCCATTCTCCAGGTGCTTTCAGACATGCCCTAATATCTGAAATGTTCACAGTCCCTTTGCCTGCCCTGGGCACCTCCAGAGCAGAGCTGGGCTGGGCTGGGCTGGGCTGGGCTGGGCTGGGCTGGGCAGGGCTGGGCTGGGCTGAGCTGGGCTGGGCTGCAGGGGCTGGGCTGAGCTGGGCTGGGCTGGGCTGGGCTGGGCTGGGCTGGGCAGGGCTGGGCTGAGCTGGGCTGGGCTGGGCTGAGCTGGGCTGGGCTGGGCTGAGCTGGGCTGGGCTGGGCTGCAGGATGTGGCAGAAGTTTAATGTGGTCTGGGGATGGGGACCAAAGAGAAAGGAGGGTGGGTGGGCTCTGCAGAGGGATGGCAGGGGGCTGCTACAAAGCTCTGGAGGGACAGAACACAGGAAAGGCTCCCATGGAGGGCAGGGCTGGATGGAATATTGGGGAGGAATTCCTCCCTGTGAGGGTGGCAGGCCCTGGCACAGGGCACGGGAAGCTGGAAGGTTGGACAGGGCTTGGGGCAGCCTGGGGCAGTGGAAGGTGCCCCAGCCCACCACAGAGTGGGAGTAGATGGGATTTCAGTCCCTTCCCTACAAAACCATTCCAGGTCCTGTGATCCCCATGAGAAAAAGGGTCTCAGTGTCTGCTCCATCCTCAGCCTCTCCTGAGGCAGCATCTTGGCCTCAGAGCTGCTCCCTGCCAGCTCTGTGCACGCCCTGGGGACAATCTGCTGGCCTCTGCCTCCACCCATCACCTCCTCCCTTCCCCTGGGGAGAACACAGCTCTATCCATAATTGCCATTTTGCCTCTTGGCATTATCTTCCAAACCCTCAAAGACAATTTTGTTCCACACCACAGTTCCTGCCCATCCCATCTCGCCCTGAGGCTGGATGGTCGTTGGTGCTTTCTGCCAGACCTGGCCCCCAGCAGGGCTTGGGTCAGTGCCCATCACTGCGGGGAAGGGATGGAGCACAAACCACCACTCAGGAGGTAATTATAGCCAGGCTCAAACCCCCACAGGCAGAGGAAACAAACCCAAAGGGGATGAGAATGGGGGTGATGATTACCGTGGATGTTTTAGTCACAGCTGTTAATAAAAATAACAGCAGTAATAAAATTGCAATGGTGCTGGTAATTGCTCTGGTTGATGAGAATAATAAGATTATTTATTAACTATGAGCCATTATCAGCATTTTCTAGTGTTTCTGCCTCCCAGACTGTCCCAAACCCCAGCCTTAATATATTAATGCAAAATGAGACAAATGAGAAACTATTTTCTTTATGGCATAACCAAGAATAATATTTGGAACAGCAAGATCTATCCCTGACCCTCTGCTGTCCTCCCACCATGTGGCAGGGGTTGAGGATTAGGTGGGATCTTGCATTTCCACCTTTACAGAATCACAGAATCAGGTTGGAAAAGGCCTGAGACCATCAGCTCCAACCTGTGACTCACCCCCACCTTGTCACCCAGCCCAGAGCCATGAGTGCCACAGCCAGGCATTCCTTGGACACCTCCAAGGAAAATAAAGTGCAGAAGGAATTGAAATTGGACTTGTGGCCTTCAGAGCAGCTAAGGCCCATGAGCTCCATGGATGGATAGATCTGCTGGGCTGGAGGGAGAAGGAACTTGGAATTGTATTGCTTTTGTCATTCTGTGGGAGCACATTTCCTGCAGCTGCTGGAAGGAGCAGCAAGCTCCAGATGTGGCTGTTTTCCGTGGGCTTTCTGTCCCCCACCTTCCTGTGGCCATGTCACACAGGTGCAGGGTGATGTCCAGGTGTGCCCTGGCTGCTTCTGCAGGTGCAGCCTCAGCCCCGTGGGGCAGAGGGCCAGGAGGGGCAGGGAGGTGCAGGTGCTGCTCCCAGCTGGTGTCAGGCACTGCCAAGTGAAGATGGAGGGAAGGACATGGAGCATGGGGACAATGGCTGTGCAGGGGGGGACCCTGTGCCTGGGGACCAGGGTGACACCAGGGCTGCTCAGCAGCTCTGTCTGTCGGGCAGTGGCTCCCACAGCTCTGCAGGTCAGGGAGCAGCCAGAGTGGGAGCACACCCAGCAGGATCAGCAGAAAACCCCAGAAACCCCCAGGAGTGAGAAATGGGGCAGGGCTTGCAGGGGTTTCAGAGAGGGCAGGAGCTGGGGCAGGGCTGGTGCTGCTCTGGTGCCACCCCCAGGTGTTAAAGCCTGAGCAGGTGGCAGTGGGGTGTCAGGAGCTGCAGCCAGCCCCACGGGAATCCCTGGCACCCCCTGCCCCCCTCCCTTGGACCCTCCTCTCCATTCCCTCCACATGACCCCGGTGCTGGTTCTGCCCCCTGCCCCTTGCCCAGCCCATGCCCAGTCCTCCCTGCCTGTGCCTTTCTCAGGGTCTCCTGCCCTCCCTCCTCTCCACAAGGAATAAATCTCCTCCGAAGCCAGCCTGGGAACAGCTGCCCACATTGTCACCCTTTCCCACGGACTGGCTGCCCTGGATGTTGGGAAGCTTTCCCAGAGCAGAGGAGACTCCCTCAGCAAAGCTGGCAGGGTCCAGTGGCTCTGGGCCCTCTGGACTCACAGGGACTGATGTCCTCTCCTCCAGCCTGTGCCACTCCGAGCTCCCACCTTGATGCCTTGCCCTTGAGAGGGGTCTTGAGAAGGGACAGTGGGTTTGGGTCTTTGCTGTATAAAAAATGCTCCATTTCCATCACAGGTAAAGGCTACAGACCTGCAGCAGGGAGCTCTGAGCAGCAGGATCCACCTTTGCCAGCCACCTCACATGGTCCCCATGGCTGGGTTAACAGCAGCAGCCCTGAGAGACCCAGCAAACAGTCAGGAAACATCCTTTTTCAATCCCCATTGGTGGAAAGCAATAACTCAGGGGCTGTGGATCTTCTCAGCCTCCAAATAAAAGCTTTTTGGAGGGCCAGGGGAAAAAACCAACCCAGCAGACTGCACTTCCCGCTTGGAGAGCTCTGGAGAGACGAGCCCAGCCTCAGTGGCTCCCCAGGGGCACCAGGGAGGAGCAGAGCCCAGCCAGAGCCCAGCTCTCCTCTCCCACCAGCCCATCAAGAAAGAGGCTTTTGTGAGCCTGAGCACATTAGGGAGGAGCAGCCTGTGCCCAAAGCTTCCCCAGGGATCCATTAGCAGATCCTTCCTCCTCCCCAGCACATCCTTTGGGAGGGTTTTGCTGGCAATTTCCTCCCCAGGCACACGGCAGCTGTCTGGGGCAGTGAGCTGGCAGGGCTGGCGTGGCTGCAGAGGGTGACCTGCTGCTCCGGGTGCAGTGCTGGGACGGGAGCTGGGCTCGGGAGCACATGAACTCCCTCCAGGGCATGAGGGCTGGGCACTCAGGCAAATCCCAGGTGCTGATGCACTCCCTGGCTTGACATCGCCCCCGGAGCTCACAGACTGTGTCTGGAGCCTCTGCCATGCCAGGGCTCGGGCACAGAAACTGTCTGCGAGCAGAATTTTCAGAACAGGCTGTGACCCACTGCCAAGGGAGGGAGGGAGGAACACCCTTCTGTCTCAGCACAGGCTCTGCCACCCCAGCAGCCTCCAAGTGGAGCATCCCACCCTGCCTAACTCCTGCCGTGGCTGTCGTCTCCCGCAGGTACAAGAGCGTGGTGACAGCGCGGCGGGCAGCCGTGGCCATCGCCTGCTGCTGGATCGTCTCCTTCCTGGTGGGACTCACCCCCTTGTTCGGCTGGAACAACCTCAACAAGATGCAGAGGACTCAGGAGCCGAACAGCAGCCACACGGAGTTTGTCATCACCTGCCAGTTCGAGACGGTCATCAGCATGGAGTACATGGTGTACTTCAACTTCTTCGTCTGGGTGCTGCCTCCGCTGCTGCTGATGCTGCTCATCTACCTGGAGGTGTTCAACCTCATCCGCAAGCAGCTCGACAAGAAGGTGTCCTGCAGCGCCAGCGACCCGCAGAAGTACTACGGCAAGGAGCTGAAGATCGCCAAGTCGCTGGCGCTGGTGCTGTTCCTGTTCGCGCTCAGCTGGCTGCCCCTGCACGTGCTCAACTGCATCACCCTGTTCTGCCCGTCCTGCCGCACGCCGCCCATCCTCACCTACATCGCCATCTTCCTCACCCACGGCAACTCGGCCATGAACCCCATCGTCTACGCCTTCCGCATCAAGAAGTTCCGGACGGCCTTCCTGCACATCTGGAACCAGTACTTCTGCTGCAAAGCCGCCAAAAACGGCGCCGGCGCCGCCGAGACGGGCACCTAGAGCTGGGAGGGCAGCACCAGTGCCCACCAGTGCCCGCCAGTGCCCACCAGTGCCCACCAGTGCCCGCCAGTGCCCGCCAGTGCCCACCAGTGCCCGCCCAGGAAGGGGTGAAGCCCCCGGTGGGTTCTTGGCTCAGCAGCCCCTGCAGTCCCCACGGCCACCCCGGGGTTATTTATTCACGAGCATTGTACTGTTTGGATATTGTAGCCTGCACTGTTCCTTCTGGTTTAGGATTTTTTTTTTCCCCCTGTTTGTTTTTGTTTTTCATTTTTTTAAGCATTGACAAGTACTTAAGGAGAAGTTGTACAGACGAACTCTGAGTTTATCTTCATCAAATAAAGTCCAGTGATCCAAACCACCCAGGAGGTGCCCTGCCATTGATGGAGACCCTCAGCTCCCTGGTGTTGGTGGTGCTGGGGGCACCTCCACGTCCCTGGAGCCATGGCAGTACCTGGGACAAAGGGTGCCCTGTGGGAGTGAAGATGCTGAAAACCAGGAGAGTCCAGGGCAGTGGGATTCCTGAAGAAAATAAGTTTAAAAGCCCTTTTTTTGCCTCTAACCAGGGAGAGGTGAGCTGGGCTGAGACATGGGAAGAGATAGGAAAAGTCTTCCCATGGCATTGCCAGCACCATCACCCCACAGAGCAGAGGGTCAGTCTCCAGCTCTCAGCACTGCCAGGTATGCAGAGGTGGGTGCTGGTGAAACTCTTCAGCATAACCCCAGAGAACTCTGCAGAAAGAGCTTTTTCTTCCCTGATGGCTCCCCATGGGTACCCACTACCCCTGTGAGCTGCACACCCCAGGGAGTGTGTCCTCTCCACTTCTCTTTCCCTTTACTCTGCTTTTGAGTAATTTTCTCTCCTTTTTTCCTGGCTGTTTTCTGTGAAAAGTAGTAGTGAATTTCTCTAAGGCTGCTCATCTCACACCTCCCAAGTTGCTCCCTCCCACCCTCCCTGTGCAGCCAAACTCTTTTGACCCAAACACTGTGGGTCAGTGCAGCCAGTTCCACAGTCCAGGGCCAGGGGGGAGCCTGGACCCCTCTGGGAGCAAGGAGGGGACAGTACAGGACAGCACGTGGGTGCCATGCTGCTCCAGGGCACTTTGCCACCCCTGAAGTTCAGCTGTGGGGAGACCTGAGGAGTGGGTGGCTGGAGATGGACCATCCCTCATCCAGCTCTGGATGCTGCAAGTGCCAGCTCCTGCTCTGCAGCAAGATCTCCTCCAGGGCTGAAGCAGTGGTGGGAAAAGTTAATGTAGTGGATTGTGGTTCTTTTCTTATCAGCTCCCTTGTTCACCAGGCTCCCACTGCAAACACAGGTCCGTGACCTGGCCCTGCCCCAGCAGGGTCGTGCTCCTCAGAGGGGTCAGCAGTGGGCACAGTGACTGCAGCAAGTTCCCACAGAGGCTGGGGGTGGAGAGAGGGAAAGGACCCCGGATGGGTGAGATTTATGGTGGTTTTAGCAATGCTGGGAGTGTGCAGCCAGAGTCCCTCCCTCCCACTGCAGCAGCCAGCTCTGTTCAGCTCGGAGGGATGAGGAGGGCAGCAAGGAAGAGAGGAGATGAAAGGCTCAGCCACCCACATTTTGCAGAGGCCTTGATGTATTTCCAGGCTCCTGGCTCAGATCACACTGGGAAAAATGGGAGCAGAGCAGAAAAACAATGGCAAGGACAGGAGAGAGTCCTTCCCTTAGCCACATCCCAGCAGAGGGGTCCTGAGTGCCCTGCCAACCTTCCCATGGTGTAGGTGGTTCTGTGCTGGTGCTGAGCACTTGGAACAGCAATTCCCCTTGGCCTTCAGCCCACACCCCTGTCAGGCCCTGCTGAACCTCTGACAGGAGGTGAGGCTGTGGCTCACCCCACCCCTGCCCCATGGCTCCTCTGCCCAGTGCAGGGACTCCTGTGCCCCGACCTTGTGCCAGCTTTGCCCAGAGCCAGCATTTGCTGGGAAGGGCAGAGGGCAGTGCCTCAGTCTCGTGGAGCACCAGCACCAGTGGTGCCTGAGGTGCTGCAAGCCCAGGTCAGAGCAGAGAGGACTCCCCAGGCTGAGGCCATGATCCCCTGGCGGAGTCCCTGCCTTCAGACTTGTGCTGCTGCTCGCCCAGCTCTCACTCCCACCTGCATCTTATTTCTGCTGCCTTTTGGAACTGGAGCTTTGGCCTGAACCCTTGCTAAAGTACTCAGGAAGCTGGTGACTGGGATGCTCATAAATTAAAGGGCACATGAATGTTGCTTCATCAAAAACAATATCCAGGATTTTTCCACTCTGTGTCTCCAGATCTTTCCTGGGGAGCCCTCACTAAAAGTGGTTGTTGCCCACCTCAGTCCCCTGTGGGGTTACAATCACAGTCTGTGCTCTGCAGGACTGAAATAAGGTCTGGAAAGGACACAGCATGCCAGAGTCCTGGAGATCAGCTCACAGACCCTGTCTGTGAAAGAATTCCACTGGCCAAGGCCCCGTGCCCGGGTGCCAGGGACACCAAGGGGGACAGGACACCCCAGCAGTTCCCAGGCAAAACAAGCTCTCCACTCTCCAGCATTACTGCCAGGACCAACCTGCTCAGAAACCCATCCTACCAGCAGTGAGATCAGAGTAATCCAACAATGCCCTCTGATGGTGGAAACAACCCCTGGAACAGCAGCACTCTCTGGGCTTCAGTTTGGGCTGAAGGTGCCAGGGACAGGTGAGGACACAGCAGAGGCTCTGATCAGTCACAGGCACTGCCCAGCTTTGCTCTCTGTGGCCAAGGGTGGGATGGGCTGCAGCCTGTGGATGCCAGGCTGGATTTGCATGGACACTGGCAGGGCCAGGGCCAGGCAGGACATGGGCAGGATGTGGCTCTGGCCCACGGCAGAGCTGCCAGGCAGCTGGGAGAGCTCCTCGTGCCCTGAGAGCGAGGGGGAGCAGTGCTGGGGCAGAGATCACCCTGTACCAGGTACCTGTGTGCTCCATGGGCCCCTCTGGGCTCTGCTAACACCTGTGTCTGCCCCAGAGCTGACAACTCACCCTGACATGAGCTTCAGCTCACAGGGACAAGCCTCTCTGGGTAACACAGCCTGTCCTGTGCCCACCGAGGGGAGGGACAGCTCCTGGCTGCATCACTGCCTCACTGGTGGGCATAAAGAACTGTCCTTCAATAAAGAAGTGCTAAGATGCCACAACACTGATGTGGCATTTCTTTTTCTGCAGCCAGAATTATTCCCCTGGGCCATAAGGAAATCTTTCTGTGTTCTCTTTCTCCTTGTCGGGCTCCTTCTGGTTCAGAAATCTCTCTGTGTTTCATAAAGCTGCTCCTTCCTTTCCAAGCTCAAAACCATCTCCTCCACCCTTGGCTGCGACCCCACAGCAGTCCTGGCCCCTCTCCACATCCCCCCACCCAAGCCAAAGCCAAAACAGGGAGGACAGAAGGGTTTGGTGGCTTTTATTAGGACCGCAGCCTCTCAGCTGGTTTGTTCCATTGTCGCAGGCTCAGAGAGGCCGTGCCACGGCAGGCTGAGGTGCACCCCAAGCAGGGCCCAGGAGGGGCCCAGAGAGCCGTGGGCAGGTCCCAGAGCCTGCCCTGCACCGCTGGCACCGCAGGGTCCGCGAGGGAAGGAGCCAGGTCCGAGCCCTGCAGGGCAGCGAGACAGCCCTGCTCAGGAAACCTGTCCTGACACAGCCCTGATGCGAGACAAACCCAGCCACACCCGCAGCCTCCCTCCGCCTCACGAGGGACGGGTTTTCCTCAGCTCTTCATCCCACCCCATCCATGCATCTCCACGGGACGACAGACTCGACCAGCCGGTGACAGGGCTAATTCAGGGCACTCAGCCCACCCCAGCCCCTGAACTGATCCACCTTCCTCCATCCTGCTGCCCCAACCCAGACCTACCTTGCTCCTTGTCTTGTCCTCTGATCTGTCCTCACTTGGGCACTGCAGGAGAGGAGACAAAACCCCTGAACTGTCCTTGTCTTACTCCCCTTTTGAGTCCCAAAAGTGCCACTGTGCACTGCACACCCCAACCCTGCACACACCTGCTCCAGACAATCCCACACAGCACCTCACTGCAAGCCAGTGACCCCCAGGTCCTGCCTGGGTGACTGTCAGTGCCACTGTCCCCAGCACAGAGCCCAGCGTGGCTCTGGCCAGCTGGGCTGATCCCAGCCTGGGCAGCAGGGCAGGGGGATTCTGCCCCTGTGCCCCCTCAGCTGAGACCCCACTGCAGAGCTGCTCCAGCCCTGGGCTTCCAGCACAGGAAGGACCTGGAGCTGCTGCAGAGAGCCCAGAGGAGGCCACGGAGCTGCTCCAAGGCCTGGAGCCCTCTCTGCTCTGCAGCCAGGCTGGGAGAGCTGGGGGTGTTCTCCTGGAGAAGTGAAGGGTCCAGGGGCCTCAGGGCCCCTTACAGAGCCTAAAGAGGCTCAGGGAGAGCTGGAGAGGGACTGGGGACAAGGGTCTGACAGGACAAGGGGCAATGGCTCCCACTGCCAGAGGGCAGGGCTGGGTGGGATTTGGGCAGGAATTCCTCCCTGTGAGGGAGCTGAGGCCCTGGCACAGGTGCCCAGAGCAGCTGTGGCTGCCCCTGGATCCCTGGCAGGGTCCAAGGCCAGGCTGGATGGGGCTGGGAGCAGCTGGGACAGGGGAAAGTGTCCCTGCCATGGCAGGGGTGGCACTGGGGGGGCTCTAAGGTCCCTTCCCACCCAGAGCATCGTTCTGGGACTCGACAGGGCCCTGCACAGATGCACTGAGGATGTGCCTGTGGGGCCAGCAGGGCCAGCTGGAGGGTCCAGCAGCAGCTCCCAGAGCTGAGCACTGACCCTGTGCCACACCAGCAGCCCTGGAGCTTCCACATGGACTGGGGTGCTGGGGCTGCCAGACTGAACTCTGCCCATGTGGGATGTGAGGCAGAGCAGGTCTGGGGGCAAGAGAGTGCTTGGAAGCCACAGGAGGGGAAACAGAAGTGCTAAAGGACCGTGGCCAGCACAGGAGTTGTGGACACTGTGCAGGCAGTGATCCTCCACGGGCTGAGGAGGGGCTGGGGAAGCAACACGGGGCAGGGCTGCTCAGAGGCTCTGCTGGGGCAGGGAAATGTGAGAGGAAGGTGTGGGCAGGATCCTGAGACATAAAGAAGAGCAGCCCAGGTGCAGGGGAGGTTCACACACACCCCACCCGTGGGACAGGAGCAGGGGCAGCCAGGCTGGGCCAGCCTCCAGCAGCTCCTCTGGCTCTGCCACTTCTCATTTCCTCCCCATTTTTTTTATCCCATGAATAAGGAAAGGTGATTTCAAGATGCTTCAAGACCATAAACCCAAGAAGCCAAAAGTGCAGCTCCACAGGGCTGCCCAGTGTCCTCGGACTCCCCCACAGCCAGGATCAACAAAAACCACAGCACTGGGAAAGTGAGACCTGGAAAAGGCAGGCAACAGGCAAGGGCTCCTGCTTCTCCTTCCCCTGCAGCAATCTCACCTTTCACATCCAGTCTGCAGTCCACCGAGGCTTCCCCCAGGGCGTTCACAGCCTTGCAGGTGTAGACGCCCCCATCGAAAGGGCCGGGCTTGCGGATTTCCAGGGAGCACACGCCCTGCTCGATCAGCGCGATGTACTTGGGGTCCTCCCGGATCTCCATCTGGTTTTTCAACCAGATGATTTTGGGCTGAAAGTTTAAAGCAGGGAGAGAAGTGAGAAATCTAACTGGCCCCAAAATGCAGCCACCTCTCTCTGCCTTTGCCTTGGCCCTGCCCAACGCTTGTGGCCACGATGGGAATCACAACCAGAAGTATTCTGAAGATCCAAATCTCCACTTGTGAGCCCTAACCACTGCCCCACCCTTCCTCCCCCAGCACAGAGGAAACAGGACTTGGCTTGATCTAAGCCAGTCTCCCATCTCCATGCAGACACACCCCGAGCAAGCCCCAGTCTGACTCAGAAGGCAGCTGCAGCCCCTCAACCCCCATCCAACAGCACCAACCACCTCCCAGACACCCCCAGCCCCACAGGAGAAAAAGCCCCAGAGGTGTTCCCAGGCCGAAGCTGCCCGAGGAGCAGCAGGGACCTGGGGGAAGCCCCTGACGGAGCAGAAGAGGTGAGTGCTGTAGCCCCGCGTGGTCGTTCGGTCTGTCAGCGGCTGCGTGAACTTGGGAGGCTCCATCATGTCCCGCTGGGGAACCTTCTCTGCCTGGTAAGTGGTTTCTGAGGAAATAATTAATTCTAGCCTCAGGCTGCTGGGCTGACCAACACAGGAATTCAGCACGAGGTGCCCAAACCCACTCCTGTTCCCTTTGTAAGATGTCATCTGGCCCGACCCAAGGACCTGGCCCTCAGCTCAGAGCAGCCCTGCTTCCTCATCCATCGTGCCATGGCAGTGCCCAGGCCCTGCAAGGATCAGGGGGACGCCACTCCCCAAACCCCCTGTGACACATCCTGTGTCCAGCAGGTCAGACCCAGCCCAGGCACAGTCTGGATCTCCCACTCCAACCCCAAATCTCCGTCCATGGAAATAAGAGTTGGAGGGAAGCTCTGCAGATGGCAGAAAACCCTGGGTGACTGTGTGCTACCAGGGTGGATGGAAAGAGATGGAAGGAGAGCAGGGCTGGTTTTGAGATCTGGCCCTGAGTGTGGGCCCAGAGCCAGGGATGCTCTGACCCTTCCCAGCTGCTGCTTCCAGCTCATCCCAAGGATGCCCAAGCCTTGTTCCCTTCAGGGGCTGAGCATAGCTCATGCTTTCTCCCAAGGAGAAATGAGAGGACATTTCTCCTCATTTCTCATTTCTCCTCATTTTCTCCTCATTTCTCCTCCTGCGGGGGCAGGGGAGCCCTGGACCTTGGGGTGCTCAGCCTCACCCCCTGTCCTGGGCACCAGCACCACTCGGAGGGAGCCCCCCGGGCCAGGACTGCTCCTGCTCCCCCCTCCCCAGCCCCGGGGGCAGGGACTCGTCCCCACTTGTCTTGTGGATGGAGGCCAGGGCGGGGGCCAGCGCGGCGCTGTCGCTGAGCCCGCAGGCGTTCTCGGCGAACACGCGGAACGAGTAGGTGTTGCCGATGATGAGGTCGGAGATGGTGCAGCTGGTGCGGCTGCAGCGCTCCAGCACCGTGAACCACTTCTGCGAGAAAACGGGGAAAAGAGAGCGCTGAGGAAGAGAGAGAGGCTGTGCCGCGGATGGGAAGGTGCGGGGTGTGGCGGGGGTGCGGCTGTCCCTCCCCATCAGGGCATCAGCAGCAGTGCCCCGGCTCACCCCGCTCTTCTTGTCCGACTTCTGCACCCTGTAGCCCTTGATCTCGGAGTTCCCGTTGTCCGCGGGGGGACTCCACTCCAGGGCCACATTAAAGCCCCACACATCCACCAGCTTCAGGTTCTGGGGAGGGCCAGGTGGCTCTGCAAACACAAGCGCCCTCAGGGTGACATCCCAGTTTGCTCCCCCCATATTCTGTACCTTGACCAGCCCTTGGCCTTGCTTTTCATCTCTCCTCCCCCTGGGCACACAAGGGATGAGAAGCTGCAAGGGGCAGGGCTGGCAGGAACCCTGCAGCCCCAACCAGAGAAGTTCACTTGCATGATCCTGTCAAGGATCCCCCTGGAACGGGGACTCCAGAGTCCCTCGCCTTGCTGCTGTCGCATCACACCCCACCCAGCACAAGACCTACCCAGCCAAGGGGAGAACTGAGCCCCAGCGTGGTCCATGCTCAGCTTACCGACCACCTGGATGTGCAGGGTGGCCCTGTCCTCGGCGCCGTTGATCCGCACGGCCAGCTCGTACTGGCCCGAGTCGCCGCGCTGCGCCTGGCGGATGTAGAAGACGGTGTCCCGCGCCGTGGTGCGGATGTGGATGCGGCTGGCGTCCAGGGGCTGCCCTCCCTTGGTCCAGCTCACCTCAGGCTGTGGCTTCCCCTGCACCAACAGGCAGCTCAGGAGCCCCGTGGGCTCAGCAGAGCCACCCCGACGTGTCCCGGCAGCAGCAGCCGGGCGCCGCCTCTCCCACCCAGCAGTGCCCGGGACAGAGCTCCAGCTGATTCCTGTCTCACTCACAGCAGCCATCAGGCTCCAGGGATGAGGCTGGGACCTGCTGGCTCCCCAGGGTCCTCATGGAGCAAGCCCGGCTTTACTTGCCAAGGCAGAGCTGTGCTCTCACAGTCCAGGTGCTGAGCTCAGGCTCCAGCTTAGCACCAGGGCTTGAACTCAGCAGACAGGGAAAGTTCATGTCTTAGCATGGCCAGCACAGAGTCCAAACTGGCTGTGAGACGTGCCATGGACAAGAGCCTCAGCTCAGGGGCCTCTCACTCCCTCACCATGTTTCAGAGCCAGCTGTACGGTGGAGATGCTCTGCTGATGTCCCAGACAAGATGAGAGAGATAGCTGGGGAGACAACCTCCAGCCTAGCCCAGCAGTGTCAGCACTGCTCTGCCATCACACAGCCTGGGGCTGCCCTCCTCCAAAGGATGCTGGTCCCCTCTAGGGACCCCAGTGCTGTGCTGTGGGACCCCAAGGCATGTGGCCAGGAGCAAGGGCTGACTTATTGGCTGAGACAGCAGCAACAGCCAGCCCATGTCCTGATGTGTTTGGGGTTGTCCCACAGCAGCATCATCAACAAAGATGTAGCAGGGGAAAAATGGGATCTGGACAGGAAGAGGAGAGAGATTCCCACCCCATCACCCACCCTTGGCTCGTGGGGCACAGGGACCAGGCCAAGTCAGAGCACAGCCAGACCCATGAGCTAACTTGCAGGAGCTAACCTAGAGTGAAATGCCCAGCAGATGGAAGCCCAAATCACCCACCTACCTGAAAGGGGATCATGATGTTCACAGCGTCCCCCACACGCCTGATGTACGTCTCCCGCAGGTGCCGAGGCATGCGGATCTTGGGGAGCTCTGGGGACCAGGAGTTCAGGTTATGGGACAAGGAGCTCCCACCCTTCAGCTGCCTGACCCTCCCTGTGCACAGAGAAAACCCTCCCAGCACGGCCAGCTTCTCCCTCCCATGCCCTGGGCAGTGCTGCTGCCCTGCAGGGCTGTGCCAGCCTGTCCCACTGCCTGTCCCACTGAATCCATCCCTGGATCCCACGTCACCAACCCAAGGGCAGCATCCTGATGGATCATTCACTGCAGCCAGGCTCTGGAGACAACCTGGCTCAACCAGAAGGGCCACAACACAACCTGTGTGGTAACAAGGCAGAGAACAGCATCTCCTAGCTGGGAAATGCTTCTCCCCCTGACTTTCCAGAGGCACACAGCCCAACTTCCAGCAAGGACAGGGCTGGACCTCCACCTCCCCTGTGCACCAGGCCACTGAGACACCAAGGAGGTGCCTGGTCATGCCACAGATGTGGAAGCCTAAGACTGGTGACAAAGTCAAACATCCCCAATGAAACATAACAAAGACAAGCAAAAGCCCCACTGGAGAGCACTCATGGAGTGTGTCCCTTCCCAGGGAGGAGCAGAAGCTGCACAGCTCTGCCAGCTCAGTGACACCAGGATCCCTCTGGAGCCCCTCAAAAGGAGCTGGGAGTCCCTGTCCGGGTCAAGTGTGCACGAGCTTCACCCTGGCCAGAATAAACCAGGGCTGGGCCAAGCAGCTGTGAGGGCTGGGGAGGGCAGGACAGGCCCAGATGTCCCTTCCTGACAGCTGAGACCGTCCCTGCTCTGCTCGGGCTGTGATTTCTGCAGGATCCATCCCCAGTGCTCCCCCTGGGCTCTCAGCAGGGCAGGGAAACCTGACCCTGGGGAGGAATGTCAATTCATGGCTGCTCTCCCCAGCTCCCCGTGCCTCGCTCAGGGAGATGGGGCTGGCCAAGGTCAGTGCCCCAGTGACAAAGGGCCGTGGTGGGAAGGCTTTTCCCTGCCCTTGTTCCCTGCAAAATGTGACACATACTGATCCTTCATCTGCCTTCTCCTTGTCTCTCTCCACCTCCCAAGCCCACTCATCCCACCTGTTGTTAATCTCCGTGCTGTCCCATTGCTGCTATTTAAAATCCCCTGGGGTGCTATAAATGAACTGGTGTGATGTACAAAATGGAGGCTGAGAGAAAATGTGAAGGCCAGGAGGCAGCAGATGGGGAGGGGAGGAGAAGGGAGAAAAGAAAAAGAAGAGAAGGGAGGGAAAGGGGAAAAAAGAAAAAGAAAAAGAAAAAGAAGAAAAAAAAAAAGAAGAAGAAAAAAAAGAAGAAAAAAAAAGAAGAAAAAAAAAGAAGAAAAAAAAAGAAGAAAAAAAAGAAATCTAGTTGTGTGTGGGTCTCTCCATTCTTTGGATTTTACACCTGTACATGCCTGGGACAAAGCTCAGACAGCAGGGACAGGATGAGGAAAGCACAAGCTGAGCATTTGGCATCTCCTGCCAGTCCTTCACACCCCAGTTTTCCCAGTTCTTTGTGGTTTGGTGGGATGGTTTTGAGGTCAGAGGTGAGCAGCAGCCACCACCCCTAAGCCACAGCCACATCCTCAGAGCACACTGAGCAGATGGACCCTGCAGAACCTTTCCACAGACTGAGAGTCTTCTCCAAGCTTTTCCTAAAGCTGGTGGTTCCTGAAATAACTTTTCTTAGTATTACTACTTTTAAGCAGCTGAAAAATCTGATGTATTAAGTAACAAGAATGAGAATTAATAATTCCTTCTAGAGGGAAAATGTGTCTGTGTTTGCTGTTTTCTGAGTGTAAACTGCCCCTGCCCTTCTGCATCAGCCTCTGCACATTGGCAGCACCACGAGAGGAATGTGAGTCTTGCTAAGCATGGGAGCAACTCATTCATTAGCGAGTTCAGCATGATTAAAGTTCCCCTGCTCCAGACAACCAGCTCTTGACTTCCCTGAGCTAGATAAACAGAGCTGTCCAATGCTGCTGTGGCACATTTGGGATGTGACACGGCCAAGGCAGGAGATGTGCTCAGGGGGAGGTGGATTCTGAGCTCTTGCCATTTAATGGGAAAATGTGGCTCAGCCTTTTGAGTCCTTCACCCCCAAAGTTCCAACATCAGCAAGATTGTGAGGTCAGGAAGCTTCTCCCAAGGGAACTGCACACAGTCACTGTGAATAACATCTGTCATGGGCTGGATGTGACCTGTGAGAGGCTGCTCAGGCTGCAGGGCTGGACAGATCTTGTTGGGGAAGATGAAACATGAGAACCTTACAAATATGAATGCTCAGATTCTGGGAATGTAGAAACCATGAACGAAATTGAAATGAAAGCCACATTTGAGATGCCAGGCCTTAGTTACTGAATAACCCTGACACAATAGGATGGCCCCTGAAGGTAATCCCCTCTTGACAGAACAATGCCCTTGGCCAGAGAGCAAGCCCAAAGGTCCAAAGAGCAGTTTTTAAAGTGTAACACACTACGGTAATATAAGGATTCCTATAGGCTCTTTGTAAATACTACAGAATTTGTATCTTGTATTACATTGGTTAATGGAAATTAGAATATTCATCATGGAAGAAGATTTATTGCATTGTAAACGGGATTTGCTCTCCTCTTCTTTCTCTCTCTCTTTACTCTCCCTCCTGCCTTTGCCCTCTCTCCCTCTCTCTTACCTCTGTCTCTCTTCTCCCTCTTCTCTTCTTCCTCTTCTTACTTCTCTTCCTCCCTCTTCTACTACCCCACTACCCTTTTATCCCATTGCTCTTTCTCTCTAAAGGGGAACTTTAATCTCTTCTTTTCCTCTGACTCTGGGCTGTGCCGGGCAGCTGTTAGCAGGGCTCTCTTACAACAAACTGCAGCTGTGACTTTTATCTTGTACAGAGTGAGTGAGCTTTGTCCCCTCCCGTCTCTGGCCGTACAAAGGCTCCCCCAGGAGCTGGGCAGTACTCACGGAGGATCTCCCTGACGAGCACGGGCTGCTCCAGGGTGGCCGGGACGCTGGCACCGCCCGCGCCCACGGCCGCCACCCGCACGTGGACCTTGTCCCCCGAGCTGAGGTTGGGGACCGTGCAGCGGGTGGACAGGAAAGGCTCCTGGTTCACAGCTGTCCAGGCTGAACCTGCAACAGACCCAGCACAGCCTCGGGGTGTGCCACGGACAGACAGACACCCCGAGCAGGATCAGGGGCCAGAAGCACCCCGAGAACCACTTCCCTGGCAATGTGGAATGACTTGGGGCACCAGCAGAAAAAGGGACTTTGGAGGGGAGGCTGGCCACCCCTGCCAAGGAGTGTGGGGTATGCAGTGCTGGCAGCAGCTCAGCACGGAGCACGAGGACATTTGCAAGCAAGACAAGGCATGGGGCCAGTGAGCACATCCCTGCTGACCAGGTGCATTTCTGAAAGGAAAGATCCTTGGAGCTCCCTGCCAGCCACTCTGCTCCTCTCACTGCCCAACGACAGCCCTGGGGCCCTCCTTGGTCCCCACAACCCCTCCACACTGGGCCAGCCCTGCTCAGGACGTGCCCCTGCCCAGGTGTTTCCAGGTGTTATTCCTGCTTGTAGGGCACTCAAGACCTACCCAGAGCCTCAAACTCAGCCCAGAGCTCAGCTCTCCCCCAGCTAACACAGCCTTGCCATGTGCCAAACCTCTCAAGATGTTTCTCACTTAGAAAATAAACTGCCCCAGTGCCCCCAGGACTGGGTGTCCCAGGCATTGAGAGCGTCCCAAACATGCCAGGGTGTGCCAATCCCATGGGCACCTTCTCTTGTTGATGGCATTGGAGCAGCCAAATCCCACCAGATCCTCTTTCCCTTCACCACTGGCATTACTGGGATCACCCCTCACTCAAATTTCACCATATTTCAGCCAAAGAGAGTCTTGAACCAGCCCAAATACAGCAGCCCTGTGGCCCCTGAGTGATGACAGAGGGACTGGAGCTCTCCTGTCCTCCAGCAGACCCAAAGCAAGCCAGGAGGGCTCCAGAGTGGGCCCTTTGGGTGCTGTCAGACATCTGTCCAGGAATGGCTGCATCTCTCCCTGTCCCATGCAGGGACACACATCCCACCCAGTCACCTCTGCACCCCCAACGATGGCAGCCTTGCACGGCCAAGAATGTGTCTGTGGTGTGTGCCACAGGCTAAACAGCTGAGGATCAACTTCCCTGAGCTCCATGGGCCACCTGGGTCTCCCAAACAGACCCTTCACCCTCACCCCAAAGCCCAGCAGGGCTTCAAGAGAGTGCCCAAAACACAAATCTCATCCTCCCATCCCATTCTGCTGCCCAGCAACACAGCTGGAGAGCCATGGACAATTGCTGGGTAACTGCTGCCACCTCCCAGTCCATCCTCCATCCATGCCACTCCTTCCAGACATACTCAAATCTGCTGATACATGCCCAGGACCCCTCCCTTCCACATCCTCCCATTGTATCCCCATTCCTTCCACACTTCATTTTGGGCAAATACTTTTCCCTTCTTTTCTTGGTTTACCATCCCAGCCCCAAGTCTGCAGATCTCCAGTTCATCAGAGACCATCCCCAAGGGGTGTGCTGGTCTCTGCTCCACACCAGAGCTGGACATAAACAGTGATTCTAAACCTGCTCCAAGCCCCTGCTGAAGACAATGGAATGCCCTGTTCCTTCATGAAAAATAAATAACCGTTCAAAATGCATCTCTTTGGGCAAAGAAAGGGAATTGTTGCAGGGGAAAATGCTCTGCCGGGCTCCACCCAGCTCCACCCCATCCCGCAGCCAGGCACCATCTCCCACACCCGAGGCAGGGCAGACCAAACCTACTTCCATCTTTGCAGATCTCCACCACGTATCCATCCAGGCCGGCCCGGCCCGTCTGCTCCGGGGCTTTCCAGGTGAGTGTGAAGGAGTTTTCAGTCACTTCTTCCACGGCCAAGGACAGGGGGCAGCTGGGGGGCTCTGCAGCAAACCCGCAGCGCTGAGGGCAGGGCTCCATCCCTGATGGACCACTCAACCTCCAGCTCTGTCTTCAGCCCACCTAATCCCCAGCCCCATCCCACTGCAAAAATATCCTTGATGACTTCATCCCCTGTCCCTTCTCGCTGGCATATCCCCTCCACGCCTCGCTAATGTCCCCTCCCGCTGCAGTGCTCCCCACTCACCTTCCTTTGGTTTCTCCGGTTCGGGGGCTGGGGCTGGGGCTGGGGGCTCAGCTGGGGAATCTCCTGCAGGCTCTGGGGTCACTTCTGCTCCAGCTTCCGTGGGGACGGGAGCAGACTCGTCTGTGGGGGCTGGGGGCTGCTCGGGGGGCTGCTCGGGGGGATGATCCGGGGGATGCTCGGGGGGATGCTCCGGGGCTGGGGGTTCTGCAGTAACTGGGGCTGGGGCCGTTTCTTCCTTCGGGGCCGTTTCTTCCTTCGGGGCCGCTCCTTCCTTCGGGGCTGCTGCTGCCTTTTTCTTGGCCGCTGCCGGAGCCGGTTTTTTGGCCGGAGTTGAGGTTTTGCCGGTCATGGCTGCAGAGCCTCGGGGCTGGACAAGGGGCTGCTCTGGGGTCTCTGCTCCGTTCTGGGGCTCCTGCCCCGGACAAAGGTCTGTGCTGCGGGTCGGGGGTCCCGGCTCGGGACCAGGTGTCTCCACTCCGGTCTCTGCTGGGCGGGGGGAGCCGGTCCCTGAGCCAAAGCCGGGCCGGGTGACTTTTATAGGCTTGGCTGGCACTTGTCGCCTCCGTGCAAACCAATCTGCCTGCGCAGGCGGGGCGGCCAGGAATAGCCACCGGGAGCTGCACATTCAGCAGCCTCGGCTCCCCTCCTATGGGAGGCAGCGAGCGGGCCCGGCCCCCCCGGCAGCCCCCCGGGCTCCCTCCGGACCGGCTACCGGGGCCAGGTCACCTTCCTGCGGGGACTTGGCTCCCGAGCCAGCACCGGCCCTCTGGCCAAGGGCTTCCCCCTCAGTGCCCCCAGTCCCCCTGGACCCCCTCTGGACCCCCTCACCCCCCTGCCTTAACATCCCCCACCCCTGTGAATCCTGCACTGACCCCCCAACCCACCTCGTGTCCTCCCACAGTCCCTGTGACCCCACAGGTCCCTCTGCCCTTCCTCAGCCTCATCCTCAATCCCACTGGGCTGGAACAGGTTGGAAGACAATTTTTGGGTTCATCTGGACCAACCCAGCTGCCCATACCCCTAACCCACATTTCTGGGGAAGATAAATCACTCACCAGCCCCCTGCCCTGTGTTCTCCAGCCTCTGCTCTGCCCCATCAACCATCCTTGTCCAGGGAGAGCCCAGAACTCATGACCAGCCACCCCACTGTTACCCCAAACCCAGATTCACCCCAAATCCCCCAAGTGACCCAGGAAAACCCCATTAATTCTCTGCATCATAGGCACTAACCCCCTGCCTGCCCCTGTTCCCTTACCTGCCCTCATGCTGTGCCTGAGACACTATAGAAGTGTCTCTGTATCCCTAATCTTCCTAATTTGGGTTGAGAGAGGGTTTTCCCTATTGCCCAGCTAATTCCCTGTCTCCAGGGATGCTGCTGTGGAGCAGCCAAGCAAGCCTGGCTCTCCTGTGGTCCCCAGAAAACACCTCACACGTGAACATCAGGGGCAAGAGGCATCTCTGAGACAGCCAGAGCCTGAGGCTTGTTCTCTGCCAGGCCAGATGATCCCAGCTTTGCTAACAAGGGGTGGTCTTCCAGGTGGGGGGAGCTGTGGTCACCCAGGAATGGGAGGGAGAGAAGAAAGAGCAAAGCCCCATTGGCCAGGCTGGTCTTTAAATGGATGGTGACATCCCCAAAAAGAGCCTGAGGGATACACCCCAGCTGCAGCAGCATTGTTTCCTGCTCCAGGAGGGATATTTTTTCTCTCCTGGTTATTTGGCAGCTGCACAAAGCCAGGATACCATGGCATGACGTTGATGTCTCAGGAAGGGTCTGTTTGCTCCAAACAATGTGATAACCCGGGTGTTCCTTGGTTACTTCCCCAGTGAGGAGGAATATGACTGATAGAAGTTCCACCTTACCCAAAATACCTTGGAATGCCTGAGCTGTGAGGCAGGAGGGAGTGATGTGGGGCTCCAGGGCATTTCTGTGCCTGCATGGATGGGCACTGGCAGCTCCTTTCCTGCCCTGAGTACCTTGGAGTGGCTCAAAATTGCCAAGCCAGCCATGAAGCAGAAAATTCCCTGCAGCTGCTCTGGCCAGAGAGAGGACAGGTCCAGCTGCCCAGCCTGGCAAGGAAGGGCTGGAGAGGATCGTCCATCCATCCTGCTCCTGTGTTGGCTCCCAGGGACCAGCTGGAGGAGCTCTGGTTTCTCCATGCCCTGGCCCACCAGGATTTCACCTGCCTTGGATGACCTTGGCCCTTCCTTGACTCCTCCACACAGGCCCTGCCTTGATGAATCTTTCCATCAGCTCACAGGTGGCCAGTTCCAGATTCCCACAAACATCTGCTCAGGCATCTTCCTTATGTCTTTCTCAATCATGATGTCTAATCTGAACAAAAAAAAAACCACTTCATTGCAAAAAAATGGGCTTGTTTTGATTACATGTTAAGAGAAGCAAATTAAAGAGCTCAGACAGAAAAAAAAAAAGTCAACACCAAAACTCCAGTTCACAGGGAAATCAGCACTCAGATTTCTCTCTGATTTCAGTTTGGGAGAGTGCAGCTGAAAATTAAATACTTTCCCCAGAAAAAATAAAGAACATCAGTGCAATAATTTCACTTGTAGGTCCCAATCTGAAAGAAACTTGGATCTGTCAACCTGCTCCATGATGTTTGGATGCTTCTGCTCTGTTGAGTCAGGGGTGACTAATAGGTGACGAGCAGTTGAATCAATGTGGCTCATCAGCCACTGCTATCTGGGCCACATTACCAGAGTTTATTGGCATCTTGTTTATTCACACATCCAGCAGGGAAACGCTGAGGAGCTGCTGTCCATGGCAAAGGCACCAGGGGAGTTGTCCCAGCTCTGAACCAGAGCTTCCCACAGGAACAGGAGCCAACAATTCCTCACCCACCACAATGGCTTCACCTGTGGATTCACAACAGAGACAGAAAAACTGCTGCCAGGAGGTGATTCCACCACCAGGACAGGAATGGGCTGTCCCAGCCCCAGGTTTTGAGTGAGGGAGCTCAGATCAGTCTGGTGATGGCAATGAAAATCAGGGGCTGTTCCTGCAGGCAGCTGGGAGGGTTCAGCATTAAACATTCAGTGATAATTTAATATCAGCACATTTTTGCCTGAAACTATAAGTATTTCAGTATTTATCTGAAATGCTGGTTATCCAGTACAGAAAGCTGGTACTTTTATAAATTGGTTTTGACCTACACTTTCAGCCCACCGAGTCACTGATACATTTCCTTACTTATTTTGCAAGTGAGTATAGGTCTAGATAAGGGGAGTATCTCTGATGCCCAAAGGGATCAGATCCTCCTCATGCCACTGTTATTCCAGCTCCCCCTGATGATGCAGCACAGTGGTCCATCATTTCCCAGCTGGGTTTGTTTGACAGGATCCCATTGCAAAAAGGTGAATTTGTTCCCCCAAACCATCAGACTGGCCCATCCACCCAGACTCCCAGTTGAGGAAACCTTGCAAGGGGGAATGGGGGAACCCTCCCAACCTGGCAGCTGGTGCAGGGAGATGGGAGATGCCTCGAGAGCTGGGGCAGATCCTGGAGGCTGCCAGAGATCAGGAGCAGCCCCTCAGCAGGGCTCAGGGTTAGACAGGAGGTGCTGAGATCTCCCCAGGAGTGCATCATGAAGCAAAGGGGAGATGCCAGAGCCTGGAATAAACAAGGAGCTGATGCCACCAGGGTGGGAAGGAGCTCCCTGGAGCTGCCACGTCCTCTCTGCTCAGCCACTCTTGTCTTCGTCCCCATGAACGTCTCTGGAGACCCTGGTGGGCTCTTTGCCCCCCAGCAGGACTGTGAAAGCAGCAGGTGGATCCACACCTGGCACTGCAGAGTCTGGGCATGGCACCCTCTGGTCCTTGGCACAGCCGTGGGTTTGGCCAGGGCAGAGGAGGGATCAGTGCCCAGGGAGGGTCCCCCACAGCCTGGGCCCAGGGTCCCTCTGCCAGCTCCAGGGGGATGAATTCAGAGTCAGCCAACAGGAGAAGTCACCATCCCCCCTCCCTTTGGGCACACCCAGCCCTGCACACATCGTGTGCACTGTGAGTCCATGGGAGACATCAGAAGGCCAGAAAAATGCCCAATTCCCTGAATTTCAGCAGAAAGGAGGTGCCCAAGCCCCTGCAGGGGCTCTTGCTGCTGGTCACTGGAGTGGATTCCTGTGTGAGTCTGTGCCCTCCTTCCAGCTGCTGTTCCTGCCCTGGCCTGTCCTCTCCCCAGGGTTAACCCAGATCTCCAGAAAACCAGGGAACTCCTCTGGAAAGCACACAGTGCTCAGCCACAAACACCAGCAGGGCACTTAGGGCAAGCTCAATGCCCTACCTGCCACCTCCCACATCCCATATCCCACCTCCCATATCCCATATCCCACCTCCCATATCCCATATCCCATATCCCACCTCCCATATCCCACCTCCCATATCCCATATCCCATATCCCATATCCCATATCCCATATCCCACCTCCCATATCCCATATCCCATATCCCACCTCCCATATCCCATATCCCACCTCCCATATCCCATATCCCATATCCCACCTCCCATATCCCACCTCCCATATCCCATATCCCATATCCCACCTCCCATATCCCACCTCCCATATCCCATATCCCATATCCCATATCCCATATCCCATATCCCATATCCCACATCCCATATCCCATATCCCACATCCCATATCCCACCTCCCATATCCCATATCCCACCTCCCATATCCCATATCCCATATCCCACCTCCCATATCCCATATCCCACCTCCCATATCCCATATCCCATATCCCATATCCCATATCCCATATCCCACATCCCATATCCCATATCCCACCTCCCATATCCCATATCCCATATCCCATATCCCATATCCCATATCCCACATCCCATATCCCACCTCCCATATCCCATATCCCATATCCCATATCCCATATCCCACCTCCCATATCCCACCTCCCATATCCCACCTCCCATATCCCATATCCCATATCCCACATCCCATATCCCACCTCCCATATCCCATATCCCATATCCCATATCCCACCTCCCACCTCCCATATCCCATATCCCATATCCCATATCCCATATCCCACCTCCCACATCCCATATCCCATATCCCATATCCCATATCCCATATCCCACCTCCCATATCCCACCTCCCATATCCCACCTCCCATATCCCATATCCCATATCCCATATCCCATATCCCATATCCCATATCCCACCTCCCACATCCCATATCCCATATCCCACATCCCATATCCCATATCCCATATCCCATATCCCATATCCCACCTCCCATATCCCACCTCCCATATCCCACCTCCCATATCCCACCTCCCATATCCCACCTCCCATATCCCACCTCCCATATCCCATATCCCACATCCCATATCCCATATCCCACCTCCCATATCCCATATCCCATATCCCATATCCCACATCCCTGCTCCTGGCTCCAGCTCCCAGCAGCATTTCCAGCCCTGCTGTCACTGTGATATTCCCAGAGCACTGAGTCAAGCAGCAGAGGCAGGCAGCAGGTGGGCTGGGACCAGGCAAGGTTTCCATTTGTCTGTCACACACAAGCAGACACTTACTTCATCCCAAAGCAATGACTGCAAGCAGGGGCTCCAGGCCTGAACTGGGGCATGGCCCCAATTCCCTCTGCCAAAGCCCCCCAGGAAAGTGCCTGTCCAGGTGTCACCCCGGGACAGGAATTTTAAGCAAGTATTGCTCTAAAATATTCTTGTCTGGTCCAGAAAACACAACCAGGCAATAAAACAGGAACATCTCTGAGGTGCTGAGGAGCAGCTCCTGCTTGGTGGGCATCCCTTGGTGGGCACTGGGGCCAGGTTCTAACAGCCAGGGGTTCCAGAGCTGTCCCTGAGGCTGGCTGCAGCCCAGCTCACCCCAGCAGCAGCAGTTTCACCCACTGACTCTGCAGTAGCCCCTTGTTGAGGGGAAGAGTTGTCCAGCCCTGACACAAGGGTGGAGTCCCCAGCCCTGGAAGGATGTACAAGCCAAGTGCCAGCTGAGGACATGGGTTAGTGGTGGCCTTGGGGTAAGGGCTGGACTCGAGGATTTTAAGGGTCTTTTCCAACCTAATTGATTGTCTAATTCCATGATCAGTCAGGGTTCACCCAGTTCCAGGTCCCCCAATGTCTGCTGCTGGAGCAGCAGGGTGGGTGCCCAGACCTGCTGGGATCAGGAGCTGCCAGGTGCAGGCAGGGGATGCAAACACCCAGAACCAGCTTTTGGGCAGTTATTTTGGGGCTGTAATGGAATAATTCTCTTTCAGGATGGATGGGGTAGAAAAATAGGGAAACCCAAGCAGAGTCCTGAATTTGCCCCGTGACTTTCTGGGAGCTGAGCCAGGGAGCTCTGTGTTCCCTCCAGGCTGAGACAGCACTGCAGTGGAAAAACCATCACAGAAAGACATCAGCTGCTGCCCACAGCCAAAATGGGCTCCCCAAGGCCACCTGTGGGGCCACCACAATGACAGTGACAGTAGGAGGGGACAGCCAGCCCGAGGCAGAGCTGCAGGGCAGGAGCTGCAGGGCAGGATCACAGGGCAGAGCTGCAGGGCAGGAGCTGCAGGGCAGGATCGCAGGGCAGGATCACAGGGCAGGATCACAGGGCAGAGCTGCAGGACTGACCTGCAGCAGCTGCTCCCAGGCCAGCAGGAGCTCTCACACCCCTGGTGTCACCTGAGCTGTGCCCAGCAGCAGTGCCAGTCCTGGGGCACTGCAGGTGTCACCTGAGCTGTGCCCAGCAGCAGTGCCAGTCTGGGGCACTGCTCTGCCTGGGGTGGGTTTTTCCAGCCCTGCCCCACTCCTGGGGCTGCCAGCAGGAGCTCACCTAGGACAGGAGCCCCCCAGGGATGGGGCTGTGCCAGCCCTGGTCTCCTCACTCTGCCCAGGGTCACCTCTACAGCAGCTGGAGATGCCAATAAGGCTCTGTCACCACCTGCCCTGTCTGCCTCTGCTCTGGGGCACAGAGAAGCTGCAATTAGCAACTCAGATTTTTCTTCTTCATTAAAACCAGGAGCTCAGGAAGGTCTGAATTCTTTCAGAGCCCCTTTGCTGTTTTTTTTCTGAACATTTGCATACAGGGGCTGGAGCCACAGCAGCTGCTTCTCTCTAGTGAGCAAGGAGCTGGGAGGCTCTGCAGGAGAAGGGGGAGGGAGCAGCTCAGCCCCAGGCTCCAGCAGCACCAAGGGCCAATGTCAGTATGGGCTGGGACCAGCAGGGAGCTCAGTGTTTGCTCTGCACAAGGACAGGCACCATTTCTCAGAGCCTGCTCTGCTCATTTCCTCACCTGCAGTCCCAGGCAGGACCAGGCACTGCCAGTCCTCAGGAGGGTGTCCAGCCCTGCCCTGGAGACCTTGAGGGACTGAAACCCTGCCAGGGTGCCCCATGACATTGGCCAGTAACAGCCCAGGGTCAGACACTCCTGTCTCCTTTGACCTTCATCAGGTACTTGTTCCTCCAGCAAGGGCTTAAGGCACCTTGAGTGTCTTCAAGGCCTTTGCCCCTACCTAGTCCCTCCTGGAGGGCCAATACTGGTTTCTCCACTTCCCTTCCCAGCTCTTCCCATATTTTCCCACATGCACCATCTCCTTCCCTGTGCTCTCCCCATCCCCTCTTCCCCCTGCTCCCAGTCCCTGCAGGGCTCTGCCCAGCCCCATCCCTGTTGAGCTGAGGGCAGGCAGGAGCAGCAGCATGTCCTGCAGCCAGACCTGCCCAGCCCTGGGGACACTGGTGCTGCTGGCCAGCCTGTTGCAGATGGGGCAGTGATACACCAGGAAGGCCTTGAGGCCAGGGTGGTGCCCAGGGTGTTTGGGAAGGGCTGTCCCTTCCCAGGATCCTTGGGAGGAAATAGATCTGCTCCCTTGCTGGGACCCCACAGCCTCTCTGACCCAAACACCTTCATTTGAGGACTTCCCTATTGTGTCCCTCCCTGGACAGTTGCTGGGTCAGAGGGGCTGTGAGAGGGTTTGGAGCATCCCCAAATCCCAGTGACTTCTACCAGGTCCCAGTGACTGGTAATACCCACCAGTTTGGGTTGTCCAGCAGGGCCCAGCTGCATCCTTGCATCCTTTCCCTGCTGCCACCAGGGAGCATCATGAGGACACTCAGTCCAGCTGTCCTCATGCTGGGCCCTGCCAAAATTCTCCAGATAGTGAAATCCTCCCAGACAAGCTTTGGAAATGTCTGGTGCTTGGAGTCCCTGGTGTCCCCAGGGAGCCCAGCCCTGCTCTGGATGCAGGGGCTTGAGTGCCACAGTCAGGTCACCCAGGGCTGCTCCCTGCCCTGTCCCTGTCCAGCACAGCCCTGGGGAAGCATTTCCCCAAAGCACCTCCAGAGCAGCTGGCCAAGGCACGTGCTCAGAGGTTAAAAGGGGTTGATCTGTTGATCCAATAATCTGCAGAGAAACAGCCATGGAAGATGCTCCAATCTCATCCTCCTTGTCCATGAGCAAGTCAGTGCCAGAAGGACACTGGTACAAAACCTCCAGCTGGACATGGCCAGGGACAGTGAGAGGCAGGGGTGAGGCTGGAGGTGGCTTTGGCTCTTCCCATCTCCTGGGGCTGGGAGGTGGCAAAGATCCCAAGGGAAGAGATGGGGGTTCTTCTGGCTCCCCAGTGCTGACTCTTAAGAAGGATGAGAATTTCTCAGTCACACAGAATTTGAGAGCAGCCCTGGGAAAGGGCTTGGGGTGCTGTTCTCAGGTGCCCCAAGGCATGTGCTGAACTCAGAAAGCCCTGAGCCAGCTGGGCTGATCTCCCAGGCAGGCAGCAGGGGAAGGGGGATTCTGCCCCTCTGCCCTGCTCAGGTGAGAACCACCCCCCACTGCAGAATGCAGAGCTGCTCCAGCCCTGGCTTCCAGCACAGGAAGGACCTGGAGCTGCTGGAGCCAGCCCAGGGGAGCCCATGGAGATGCTCTGAGGCTGGAGCCCTCTGCTCTGGAGCCAGGCTGGGGAGCTGGGGGTGCTCACCTGGAGAAGAGACAGCTCTGGGAAGAGCCCTAGAGCCCCTTCCTGTGCCCAAAGGGGCTCCAGGAGAGCTGGAGAGGGAGTGGGGACAAGGGTCTGACAGGACAAGGGGGATGGCTCCCACTGCCAGAGGGCAGGGCTGGGTGGGGTCGTGGGAAGGGGTTCTTGGCTGTGAGGTGGGCAGGCCCTGGCCCAGGTGGCTGCCCCTGGATCCCTGGCAGTGTCCAAGGCCAGGCTGGACAGGGCTGGGAGCTGCCTGGGCTGGGTCCTTTCCCACCCAAACCAGTCTGGGATTCCATGGCACAGCGGGCTGGATGCAGGGCCCCAGCCCTTGCCCTGTGGGAGCCCACCCTTTCTGCAGGCTGGAAATGCCCGGGATCCCCCTGTAAAGCCCTTGGGACCTCTTGGGGCACTCAAACCTTGCAGGAGTGCCAAGCCACGTGCGGGGCTGTTGCAGCCCTGGCTGGTGCTGAAGGTGAGAAGCTGATTTATTTTCACAACCTGCAGAGCCCTGGGGATGTGGACGTGGCCAGGCTGGGCACCAGAGATGCTCTTTTGTGTCTCTGGCACACTGACTTCAGAGTGGAGCACTGGGACTCTCCAAAAGCCAGGGTGTGACCCAGTCCCATCCCTCCACCTGCACAAGGAAGAACACCTTTGCTGGTCCCTCCTTGGTGCTGCTTGGGGTTAGCTCTTCCTGCGGGGTGCAGGAGAAGCTGTGCCATCCCTTTGCACCCCAGCTCAGCAGCTAGGAGAGACAGGGGGACAAGGAGGGAGCTGCCAGGACCAGTTATCTGATCCCAGCAGCTCCAGTGTAAACTTAGCATGGCCTTTTGGAAAGTACTTGCTGTGGCAAAACACACAGTAAATCACTGCTCTGAGTGCCAACAATATTTTGAGATTAGCAAATCTTAAAGCTTGCTTTGGGGTCGTGAGCTGGAGCCCTGCCAGTGTAACTGGGGGAGTCTTTCTCACCTCACACCCTCCAGCTCCCAGGGGTTGCACCAAGCTGCAAATCCTTCTTTTTGAAGAAGATGGGTAAGGTCGGGCTCAGCAGTGCCTGTGAGGTCCTGCAGCCCACTCCTGTGGGTTCTCACTCCCAAGGAGCAGGACTGACCCTCTGGCTTCTTTGCCTTTTCTTTCCAGACCACCTCGGAAAATCCCCAGTTTCCTCCCTCATTTTATCAAACAAACCCAGCTCCCAGCAGTTGCCCCAACCCTTCCCAGCATCATCCTGTGCTCCCTGGGACAAGTCCCCTGACCTCCAGCATCACCCCCGACCCCTCCCTCTCCAGTGTCCCAGAGTCCCCAGAGTCCCCAGTGTCCCCAGTGTCCCCAGTGTCACCAGTGTCCCCAGAGTCCCCAGTGTCACCAGTGTCCCCAGAGTCCCCAGTGTCCCCAGAGTCCCCAGTGTCACCAGTGTCCCCAGTGTCCCCAGTGTACCTAGAGTCCCCAGTGTCCCCAGTGTCCCCAGTGTACCCAGAGTCCCCAGAGTCCCCAGTGTCCCCAGTGTCCCCAGAGTCCCTGGTGTCCCCAGTGTCCCCAGCACTGGATTTTCCACAGAAATGCCCAGGATTTAAAAGTTACCTGGGAGGTGGGACCCTGGTGCTTCCAGACATGCCACAGGTTTCCCAAGCTCAGCTGAGGGTTCATTCAGCTGTGAGACAGAGAAGGGAGAAGCCCTTGGAACTGAACAGAAAAGGTTCAGCAAGTACCTGGAAGCCCCAGCCAGGTGCATTCCAATGGAGAAAATCACCACAGGCTCTGCATCCTGCAAGAGATCAACCCCTGAAACACCTTCCCAAAGGCAAAATATCCTGGAGATGGCATTTTAACCCAGGATAAATCACTGGGTCATCATGGGAGGTCCTGGGGAAACATGCTACACTTGAGAGTTGTGTGGCTTGACCCTTTCCAGGTCATTTTGGAGTTTGGATGCAGCTGTCTCTGTTGAGAATGCCACAGAGGAAACCACTTCAGTCCAGAGCAATATTCCACCAAAGTTCTGGAATGTGGGACTGAAACCCCGATTTCTGCTGCTCTTCCATCCGTGCTGTTCAAGTGAACACTCTGATTTATTTCAGGCTTAGAGCTTCTGCCACTGAGTTCTCAAAAAGATTTGTGTTGGCCACAGAAGGTCATTCCTGTTTGTATCAGGGAGAGCAGAAAAAATTGCTTGTCAGAAGGGCATTGTCAGTGTAGCTGAGCTCCTGTTCTCTCTGGAAATATTACAAAATAAAAAGCTACTAAGGTCAAGTGTAAAAGCAACAGAGGCTGATATTAAAAATAGTGTTCCTGTTTATTGGCATTGTGGGACAGCTCCAGCCTGAGATGCTGTGTGGAACTGTCCTCAGAGTGCAGGGAAAATAATTCAGCAAAGCAGCATGGAGCTGTGTCAGGGAAGGGTCAGGCTGGAACCCAGAGGTGCTGGCACTGCCCAGGCTCCCCAGGAAATGAGCAGGGCCCCAGGGCTGCCAGAGCTCCAGGAGAGTTTGGACAGCACCCTCAGGCACAGGGTGGGATTACTGGGGTGTCCTGCAGGGCAGGGTTGGACTGGAGGACCCCGAGGGTGCCTCCAGCTCAGGGGTTCTTGTGGTTCTGTCAGCTGTGGTTGCCCCTGTGCCAACAGCAGTGCCAGCCCAGCTGGGAGCCTGTAAGCTGAGACGTCCCCTGGCCAGAAAACAGCCCCAGAGCACTTGCCCTGCACTGTATTTGCAAAGGGGCTGCAGCCCTGCATGAGCCTTCCCCGCCCACCCTGCACCTCTCTGCCCAACATCCACGAAATGCCAAAGGTGGATGGAAACATTCGGGGTTAAAGCCATGAGGTGCAAGGAAAGGTGGCCAGATTGCCTTTGTTTTCCAGTGCCTGGGAAATTTGGACCCTCCTCTACAACCACCATGGAAAACTTGGGCCCAAATCTTTTTCCATGCAAAAATGGGCCATTTATTGGTGTGACTTTGACATGGGGGTCTCGGCACCCAGCAATTGGAACATCGAGGGCTTTGGGCAAATAAGGGATGTGCCTCGCTAAGAAGCTGAGGTCCTGATGTACCATGAGGGTTGACATCTCTTTCCCTTGCCCAGTCTGGGTCTGGTTTGCTCCTGGCCTGGCTCAGAGTGCCCCAGCTGAGCCCCAGCAGGTGCCTCTGCACCCACAGGAAAGGTGGTCCATGGCCCCCTGTTTTGGGGTGCTGGGAGGAGCCACGGAGCACGGAACAGGGCAGAGAGTGAGCATCAGCGGCAGGAACGGTGCGAACACGAGTGTGCTGAACCCACATCCTCAGCCCCAGCACAAACCTCTGGGGAGCCAGAAAAGCAGGAGGATAAATTCTCTCCGGTGGAGTTCCCCTCTCCAGGGAGATTTCTTTGCTCTGATGCCGCCATCCAGTGGGAGAAACTCTGACATGGGAGAGGCTGGGAAAGAGGGCGTTGGGCTCCCCACCACCCCCGGCGGCCTCCCTGCCAGGGCTGCTGCCCCTGCCCTCCGTGCTCCGCTTCCAAGCCCCGATCCCAGCCCGGGTGCGAGGGTGGAACCGCTCCCCCGGCGCCCTGAGCGGGATGGGAAGGAGGGAAATGCGCCGGGTCAGGGAGGAAGGAGGAAGCTGAGGTGCGGGCAGGATCCCAGCGGTGACACCGCTGTCCCGGGGCGATGCGGGGGTCGCTCCAGACGCTCCCGCTCCCGCTCCAAATACCCGCGGGATATTTGCAATCCGAGCACACCGTGCCTGTAGAAAGCCGAATTCCAGCGCGTATTAAGCAGCACCGGGACATCAAGAGGGGGAAAACAGCCAAACACAAAACTGCCTGGGGCCGGTCAGAGAAGCGAAATGACTTTGGCAGCAGCGCGGCGGCGAGCGGGGGAAGCGCGGTGGCCAGCGGCCCCCGAGCCCCCAGTGCGCCCGTTTGTTGTCCCCACGGGCGGTCGGACCCCCGCAGAAAGGAGCTTTCAGCGGGAATGTTCGAAAGTTCAGCCGCTCTCAGCAAGGCGAGGTTTGCTGGATTGGGCACAAAGGGACAGTGTTTCCCCGGGAGCGGGAGGTTTGTGGCTGGATCACGGCGCTTTCATCCCGCACAGAAGCTGCCTGGGCGGAATCGCGGCGTTATTGAGGCGGGGTGGCAGCCAGAGACTTGCCTTAAAGGGATGGGGGAGGCGGAGAACTGTGTTTATGAGTATAAAATCAAAGAATTTCGGGGGTTTTCTTCTGGCTGAAAGCAGCAGCTGTTTTCCTAAAGTGGCGCAAATTTTCAGGAAGCAAGCGTATTCCTCCAAAATCGAGGGGAAAGCCCCTAACATTTTCTCTGTGCCAAGAGGAAATTTGTCCTGGGAACAAGCCCTATGCGCAAACAAACACACTGTCCTCTCCTCTGAGAAGCACAAATGCTTTCTCACCCACTCAAAATTAGCCAGAAAAATGACTCCTGGGCTAGCAATTCCCCGATAACCCCGATGAGGAGGCAGCATTCTGGTTGAGTCAGAGCACGTGTCTCGGTGGGGATGAATTTTGGAAGCATCCACCACCTCTGCAAGCTGGCGAAGGCCATTCCTAGCAGCTGCAAACCCATCCTCGAGCTCCAGCCCACACTCGGGGAAGGGAGATGGATGTGAGATGTTGCAAAATAAAATAAAAAAAAAAAAAAGATTAAGACATTCTGTGTAGGGAATCTGCTCTACAGCTGCAAACGGCCCCACGCTGACACTGGGGCTGAGAACTGGAGCAGCTCATCACACCTGGAATCTAATAACGGGTAGCTGTGTCCAAGACCCCTCCGTGTATTTAATTAGAAGCACAGAAGATGTTCATTACTTCAATTTTCGGATCAGAGAATTGTTTGGTTTGGAGCGGATCGTAGTACCGCAAAAGCACTTCCCAAAACCAGCAGAGGAAACATTGCCGGACACATTGGGCAGCCCATTCCCAGTGCCCCCAGCCCGGAAGGGTGGCGGTGCCCGGGCGGTGCCAGGTGCTGCCCGGTTCCCCGCTCCTCCTCCTCTCCGCCCCGCCGTCCCTCCTCCCCCGGGAAAGCGAAAGCGCGGCGGGCGGAAGCCAAACCCTCCCCGCCGGGCCGGGACCGGGCCGGGACCGCGCCGGGACCGCGCCGGGACCGCGCCGGGACCGCGCCGGGACCGCTACGGGGCCACCACGGGGCCACCACGGGGCCACCATGGCTTCTTCCATCGGCAACCTCCTGCGACGGAGCCTGCGGCGCGCCGGGCGCAGAGGTGAGGGGCGGGAGGGGCTCGGGGGGGCCGGTGCCGGTGTCGGGACAGGTCCATCCGCGGTGCCGGTGCCGGTTCCGGTGCCGGTGCCGGGACAGGTCCGTCCGCGGTGCCGGTGCCGGTGTCGGGACAGGTCCATCCGCGGTGCCGGTGCCGGTGCCGGTGCCGGTGCCGGGACAGGTCCGTCCGCGGTGCCGGTGCCGGTGGAGCGGCTCGGGGACGTTCCGGTGCAGCGGCAGCAGCGGCTCGGTGCCCCAGCGCTGCCCGTTCGCATCCCGCCCCGCCGAGCCCGGCTCCGCCCGCCTGCCCCGGGACTCGCCGCAGCTCCAGCCCCGTTCTCGGCGGGTCAGCCCATCCCGAGAGCTGCACCCCAACAACTGAGCCCACCCCAGCCCCGGGGCGGCCCCACGGATCCCCCATCTCCCCATATCCCCACTGAATAACGCAGGACATGGCGGCGCGTGGCATCTGGGACACCCGTGGGGGTCCACGGGGGACACACGAGGGGGACTCTGCTCCTCAAGGCAGCTGGGTGTTGCATGGCCCTCAGAAGGCGGTGCAGAAATCGGTCCTTTGGGATTCGTGATCATTTCCGAGATACCGAATGGATCATCAGGGTTTTCTGGCTGCTTGTGTCTCAAGCCAGAACAAGCACGTTGGAGCAATCCGTGGGTTCGGGGGGCCCTGCGCTCCCCTCCCCATCTGTTTTGTGCTGGCTCTGGCTCCGCATGGCTCGGCGTTCCCGGCTCAGCAGAAGAGGTTTGATAAAGGCAGAGCCATTTCCTCTCCGCTGGGGCAGGTGGGCAGCTGGGCTCCCCCGCGGACCCGCCGGGAGACTTTGGCACAGCAGGCGGGAGTTTTCCGGGAGGAAAGGAGCCGGTTGTGCCGCAGGCAGAGTGGGGCTCGGCGATAAGAGGAGCCCGCGGCAGCCTTTGCCCTCTCCGTGCCCGTGGGTGGAAGGGCGAAGATCCGCGACACCGGCAGCAGCTCCGGGAGCCCTCCGGGAGCCCCCCGGGCACCCGCATCCTTCCCGGGGCCGCGGGGATGCTGCTGGGGCCGCGGGTGCTCCCCGAATCCCCTGGCCGGACCGCGGGACAGCCGCTGGCTCCGGTGAGCCCGGCTCGTGTTCCCGGAACGCGGCACTGGGAATCCTGCCGGCTGGGGCAGCGCTGGGACACCGCGTCCAGCCTGCCTGACACTGCATCCCTGGGGCACATCTTCCAGCCCGGGGTGGGGAGCTGTGGCCTTGGAAGGGTTTCGGCTGTGCCTGTGAGGGCTTTGCAGCCAGACCCGGCTCTGCAGGGTGATCCTCACTCGCTGTGTGAGAGGCAGAGCCCGGCCTGCCTGCCCAGGCTCTCCAGAGGAGCAGGTTTGGCTTGTTTGCTTGTAAACCCCATGGGCAAAATGCAAATCCAGTCCTTGCTGGAGAGCATGTCTGGTGTTCTCTGAAATGCAGAGTGGGACTGGATAGGCAGGATTTAACTGCACTTTCATCCTGCCCTGGTGATGGAAAAACAAACAATGCCACTGTCCAGCAGCCCTCCCATGGCACAGTGTTTTTCCCTGGGGTCCCCAACAACAACCTCCTGCCTGGGTCAGAGGTGGGACATTGCTGAGTGTCCCAAGGAAGAGCAGGAGAAGCAATGCCCATCTTGTTAACCTTTTCCTGGGCCTGGAGCACCTCACTGGGCAGGTCCAGGATGATCCCCCATGAGGATAAACCAGAGATGTCCTCAGCCAGGTCTCGTTCTTCACCTGCTGCAAAAGGGCCTCTTTGGGATGAATTCTTGCCAGAGAGAAAGGACTGCATGTGGAGGTGGGGCAGCACCGGGTGCATGAAGAGGTGGCTTTGAGCATCTCCCCATCCCGAGTGGGAAAGGCATTTCTGGTCCCTGGCAGGGAGCATCCTGTGATGGAACTGTGAGGGTCACCTCCTCCTGTGATCCTTCTATTCCCATCAGCTCCCAGTGGCCTGGAGCAAAGGCTGGAGAGGTGTTTCCAGACTGAAGGAGGCAGCTCTGGATCTGGAGGGACGTGTTCACCAGCACTGCTTTTGGAGGAGGATGCCATACTTGGGAATAGCTGATCACTGCCATACCTTGCCCTAACCAGCTGTGGCAAACCAGAAAATCCCAGGGACAAACTGTAGGATCTGGGGACAAACTGCAAGAGCCAATAATCTCATCCAGCCATATATTTATTTTCCTTGCTATTCCTAAAAGAGCAGCTCAACTTTTCTGCTCCAGCTCCCCATCATATTCAGATATGGAACAGTTTCTGTGTGAAGAACAAGGTATAAAGGAAGGCACAAGTGGCTTCTGGGAGGGGGAAGAGCTGTGGGACAGCCTGGCTGCATTCTCTGTCAGGCTTTTAACTCCTTTCTAGCCCTTGGATCCCACTGTCCCACTGTGGCCATGCCAGGGCCCTTGGAGATGCTGGATGGGGCTCTTTTCCCTCCTGTTCTGCTTGTTCAGGGTGTTACAGCTGATGCTTCCCAGCTGCCCTCCCAACCAGCCCAACAAGAATTGGGGTGTAATCTCCTGGAACTGCTTTGCTTTGGCAAACTGTGATCTCCTGGAACTGCACTGCTTTGTGGTTTAGGGAAAACCCTCTTTCACAATCAGCAGTTCCCAGGACATCTGGGAGGGAGAGGTTGGGATTTATCTGACTGGAGCTTTAGGAGGTGCTCAGACAAGATCTGGGCTGGTTTTTTTGCTGTTTACTTCCCCTAAGGGAATAAAATTAACTGCTAGAAACACATTCCCACACCTCCCTGCAGGTGTTTAATGCAGAGCCCATCTGGTCTCCCTCATTCCATGTACCCACTTTGCTCTGGGCATCCTTCTGCCCTCACTGGGCTGCGGCAAAGGAAGGCTGGGGTGTCTTAGGATTTTCCCTAAAGGACTCATAAAACTAATTTCTCTTTCTTTTTCATGTCCCCAGCTGTTCATTTTTGGGGACCAGAAGTCCTGGGCACCAGGACCTGTTTCCCTCCAGCCACTTTACACACAGTTCACGTGTAACTCTGCAGCTTCTCCTTGCCCTCAGGACTCCTCACACCTTTCATTGCACTCTGATCTGATTTTTTGGGATCCTTTTGGTTTCAGAAGGAAAAGATGGGGCGTCTGCTGCAGAAAGCACCCCCCCAGGGGTGCCTCAGGGGAGGCTGGGGGAGCGGAGCTTGGCCCTCTCCTCTGCTGGACAGTTCTTCTTCGAGTACCTGGTGGTGGTGTCGCTGAAGAAGACGCCAGATGGACTCTATGAACCCAAGATAACCTATCAGTTCCCAAAGGTATTTAGTCCTGTGCTTCTGATGTGATTCATTTTCCACATTTAGAGGAGAAAGGGATGCTGTTCCTTCCCCATCATTAAAGCCATGGAAGGAGAAGAGAGAAGTGGCTGTGCCTTGAGTCACAGCCCCAGAGCACAGGGCTGTGTCTGCCCTGGGCTGGGGTTGCTGGGACCATCTGTCCCTCCCCCTGATCCCAGTCCAGGGCCCAAACCCCAGGAGGAAACTCCCAGGGGCTGTGCCAAAAAGGGAGACCACAGTGGGAAATCACACCTCAGGGAGGTGGCACAGGGAGAGATCCCAGCTTGCAGAGGGTCCCTCTGCTTTTCCTCACTGTCCATGGGGTGAAAGTCAAAATTTGGATTTTTGGGAGGTGCTTGTCCCGACATGTGCAGGCCCCTTCTGCATCATTCAGAGCCGGGGGTCTCTGGGACAGACCTCATTCCACTGAATCCCACCCCATTCCTGGTGGCAGTGGGAACCCCCCCCTCCCTGACTCTTGGCATCACTTCCTTCCAGCGTGAGAACTTGCTGAAGGGCCAGAAGGAGGAGGAGGAACGTCTCCTGCAGGCCATCCCCCTCTTCTGCTTCCCCGATGGCAACAACTGGGCACCCCTCACTGAGTTCACCAGGTACTGACCCTGCAGGGCTGGGCTGGGCCCCCTGGGCTCCTGAGGGCTGGAAGGACCAGTCCAGCCCAGCCCAGCCCATCCCAGTCCAGCCCAGCCCAGTCCATCCCATCCCAGTCCATCCCAGTCCATCCCATCCCATCCCATCCCAGCCCAGCCCAGCCCAGCCCAGCCCAGCCCAGTCCATCCCATCCCATCCCATCCCATCCCATCCCATCCCATCCCATCCCATCCCAGTCCATCCCATCCCATCCCATCCCATCCCAGCCCATCCCAGCCCATCCCAGTCCAGCCCATCGCAGTCCATCCCAGTCCATCCCAGCCCAGCCCATCCCAGTCCATCCCAGTCCAGCCCATCCCAGTCCATCCCAGTCCATCCCAGTCCAGCCCAACATGCCCAGTCCATCCCAGTCCATCCCAGTCCATCCCATCATTCCCAGTCCATCCCAGTCCATCCCATCCCAGCCCAGCCCAGTCCATCCCAGTCCATCCCAGCCCAGCCCAGTCCATCCCAGTCCATCCCAGCCCAGTCCATCCCAGCCCAGCCCATCCCAGCCCAGCCCAGCCCAGCCAGTTCATCCCAGCCCAGCCCAGTCCATCCCAGTCCATCCCAGCCCAGCCCAGCCCAGTCCATCCCAGTCCATCCCAGCCCAGCCCAGCCCAGCCCAGCCCAGCCCAGCCCAGTCCATCCCAGTCCAGCCCAGTCCATCCCAGCCCAGCCCAGCCAGTTCATCCCAGCCCATCCCAGCCCATCCCAGCCCAGCCCAGTCCATCCCAGTCCATCCCAGCCCAGCCCAGTCCATCCCAGTCCAGCCCAGTCCATCCCAGCCCATCCCAGCCCAGTCCATCCCAGCCCAGTCCATCCCAGCCCAGCCCATCCCAGTCCATCCCAGCCCAGCCCAGTCCATCCCAGCCCAGCCCAGCCAGTTCATCCCAGCCCATCCCAGCCCATCCCAGCCCAGCCCAGTCCATCCCAGTCCGTCCCAGCCTCACGTTTTCTCTCCTTGCAGCGAAACATTTTCTTTTGTGCTGACAAACGTGGATGGCAGCAGGAAGATTGGCTACTGCAGGCGGCTACTGGTGAGCCCTCCCACCCCTCAGGGATGTCACCCAGCAGGGTGTCACCCCCTCCCCACGCTGGGACACTCCTGCTGTAACCAGAGTTCAGCTCTTGGGAGCAGCTCCTGCCTCAGAAAGACACCAGCCTTGACCAAAGTGACGACAAGCAGCAAGAGGGGACCCGGGGGGGTTTCTGAAGCTCTGTGCTGAGGCATCACTCAGATGTGGGATGGAGGAAACAATGAGTGCTCACAAAGCATGTGGATCACTTGGGGATTTAGGGGTGAATGTGGTGCTGGGCTGACTTTGGGACTTGGAGATCTTGGAGGGCTTTTCCAAATGGAATGCTGCTGTGACTCCCCACTGGCCCTGGCTTTGAAAATGCCCCAGTGAGTGACTGGGAATTTGAGGGGAGCAAGAGGGGATCCCTCTGGAGGGCGTGGGCGGGTGCAGGGGGTGGGAGATGCTCAGATCCTTCCCTCCCTCTTCCAGCCCTCCGGGCGGGGGGTCCGGCTCCCGGAGGTTTTCTGCATCATCAGCTGCCTGGGCTGCTTTGGGCTCTTCTCCAAGGTAGGGACAGGGTGCCTCTGGCCCTGGTGCTGCTGCTCTGTCTGCTGGGGATTCCTGCTCTCGTCTTTCTCACCAGATCCTGGATGAGGTGGAGAAGAGGCGCCAGATCTCCATGGCAGTGATCTACCCCTTCATGCAGGGCCTGCGGGAGTCGCCCTTCCCAGCCCCGGGGAAAACTGTCACCATCAAAAGCTTCATCCCTGAGTCAGGGACAGAGGTTGGTGGGACTGGGGCAGCTCCTGGGCTGCTGCAGCGTGAGCCTGGGCTACGTCTGGGAGCATCCTGCTCACCTGCAGCACCCAGGGGCGGGCCAGGCTGCCAGGGGCTCATCCCGTGGGATGGGGAGTGACCTGTCCTGATCCAGGAGGAGAGGATGGAGCCATCCCCAGGGCTGCTGCCCCTGCAGCTCCCCCAGCCTGGAGCTGCCACTGCCACTCAAAAACCTCTCTGCACACCGTGTTGGACGGGCCCAGCCCTGATGCCAGAGTGGGAATGTTGTGCCAGGGCTGGATTGGGGTGTTGTGTCAGGGCTGGATTGGGGTGTTGTTCCAGGGCTGGATTGGGGTGTTGTGCCAGGGGATGGGATTGGGGTGTTGTGCCAGGGCTGGGATTGGGGTGTTGTACCAAGAGCTGGGATTGGGGTGTTGTGCCAGGGCTGGGATTGGATTGTTGTGTCAGGGCTGGATTGGGGAATTGTGCCAGGGCTGGATTGGGGTGTTGTGTCAGGGGCTGGGATTGGGGAGTTGTGCCAGGGCTGGATTGGGGTGTTGTGCCAGGGCTGGGATTGAGGTGTTGTACCAAGAGCTGGGATTGGGGTGTTGTGCCAGGGCTGGATTGGGGTGTTGTGCCAGGGCTGGATTGGGGTGTTGTGCCAGGGGCTCAGAGTGGGTGCTATGCCAGGGGCTGGGAGCTGCTTCTGCTCCTGAGCCAGCACCAGCTCCTCTGGCAGGCTGGGGAGCACAGTGGTGCCAGGGCTGTTGTGGCTGCAAATTTCTTGCCAAAAGAGGTGGTCAGGCACTGGCACAGCCTGTCCACTGCAGTGCTGGCATCACCATCCCTAGAAGTGTTCAAAGACGTGTGACTGTGGCACCTGGGGATGGGGGCTGGTGCTGAATGAGGAGTTGGTGATCTCAGAGGGCTTTTCCAACCTGCTGATCCCATGATTATACTCTTCTCCATACCACTGTACTCAGCTCCCAGTCTTGATTGCTGCCTGGTTTAGCCCCTCAGGCAGGTCCACATGTGTGACAAGCCCAGTCTTTTGCTGTGGAGAAAAGATCTGATCCAGGCATGGATGGGAAGATCTCATCGTGCCCACACACAGCCCAGATTTGCACGGGCACGTGCCCCCTTAATTTGCTTTTTCTCTTTCGTGGCAAAGCCAAGCTGGAAAAATGCAGAAGATCCACTCTGGCACTGGGCAAAATATCCTCAATTCTGATCATCCCATGGATGTGCCCTGCCAGGGAGGCCTGAGAGCTGGATCCCTCCTCCCTAGAGCAGTTTGGCAGCTGGTGATCTAAGGCATTTCTTCATCCAGGGAGCTTGTGCAAGACTTTGCTCAATGCTCTGTCCCAGGGCCATGGCTGGAAGCACAGCCTGGGCTGCCAGAGGAGGAGGAATGAGGGTGTTCTTTGAAAGAGCTGCACTGTGGGGCTGTGGGCAGGGGCTGGAGCAGGGCACGGAGATCACTGACACCAGGAAAGGAGGGGAAATAAATCCTGGTACTGCATGGGCTGAGAGCTGGGGATGGGGCAGGATTTGTGCTGGAAAGGGGCTGTGGAGCCCAGCCAAGCCTGATGCTGCTGGCTGGGAAGATGCTGCTTTGGTGGAAAGGCAGATGGAGAAGGGGATTTTCCCCCTGAAGGATGGGGAGAGGCCCAGGACTGTGTCATGAGCTGCACAGTCCTGTTAACCCTTCAGTACTCACCATGTCTGGCTGCCATGGGGATTGATGGGATTGGGAGACTTGTGGGCAAAGGCAGCTGAGTAGCCAGCCTGCCTCCAAATATCTGTTAGGTCCCTCACTTTTGGGACATGTCAGTCAGGAATTGTCAGGCTGACCCTGCCAGAGAGGCTTTAGAGGAAGGTTTTGTGGCATTTGTAGAAGTCATGTCCTCCCCACTTCTCCCTTTCCTGGCAGCTCACAGATGACCTGCCAGGCACTGAGATGGGACATGTCCTTGCCACCCCCTGCCAGGGGCTTGGGGGCTCTGGAGAAAAGAGGCACTAGGTTAAAAATCCAGATAAAGAGCCCCACACTGCACATCACTGATGGTTTCCCTGAGCTCTCAGCCCTGCACAGGCTGAATCTCCTGGCAGGAAGAAATTGAGTTTTTCCCTTGCACGTGGACACAGTGCAGATGCTGCAGACACTGGGTCATTACTTGCTGCCAGATCACCTCGGGCAGCCGGGGCAGGGCAGGCAGAGCTGCCCCTCCTGAGCTGGGGCTCCTCCTTGGCAGCTGATCGAGCTCACACGGCCTGTGGATGCCCACCTGGAGCACGTGGAGTTCCAGGCTCTGCTCCAGCGGCTCAGCCCTCAGCTCATCCTGCACATCTTCGCCTCAGCCATGCTGGAGAGACGGCTCATTTTCCTGGCTGAGGAGCTGAGGTGAGTCCTGATCTCTTTTTGATAAAAATCTGTTGAAGTGGCACAGGACACAGCTGGAGGGGCTGTCCCCTGCTGCCTGCCGTGGTGTCACTGCTGGCTGCCTGTCCCACAGCGTCCTGTCTCAGTGCATCCACGCCGTGGCTGCTCTCCTGTACCCGTTCAGCTGGGCTCACACCTACATCCCCGTGGTCCCCGAGTGCCTGCTGGACACCGTGTGCTGCCCCACGCCCTTCATGGTCGGCATCCAGCGGCGGCACCTGGCGCGGGTGCTGGAGCAGCCCATGGAGGAGGTGCTTGATGGGGAGGGCAGTGCAGGAGCCCTGGGCTCATCCCTGTCCCCAGCCAGGCCCTGGGCTCTGCCTGTGCCCTTTGGATGAAGGTGTGCCCCACGTCCCCTCCTGTTGGCACCCGGGCGATGCCTCCACCTTCCCTTGGGAGCTGCCCTGCCCCTGCGGCTCCAGGAGCTGCTCCTGGGCTCATCCCAGCCTTGGGGCACAGGAAAACTGGGCGGGGACAGGTTCCCAAACCCGCAGAAAAAACTGTCCTTGTGGGGAATGCCCTGGTCTCCCTGCCCAGCTCCCTCCTGCCACCCTCACAGGCTGGAGACACAACAGCCCCATCCCAGAAGGGGTGGGAGGAAGTCCAGGTGCCCTGGCAGGGCTAAAGCTGGTCCCTGCCTGCTCTCCTTTCAGGCTCTGATAGTTGATCTCTGTGAAGGGAAGATCATCCGGGCGGTAAGTGCTCCCTGGGGGTGAGTAGCCTGGATAACCCCAGGAAGGTGGCAGCTATGTGGCAGCTTCCACGTTTTTTATTGGCTTCAAACTACCGGAGGGCAGGGTTAGATGGGATTTTGGGAAAGAATTCTTCCCTGTGAGGGTGGTAAAGCCCTGGCACAGGTTGCCCACAGAAGCTGTAGCTGCCCCTGGATCCCTGGAAGTGTCCAAAGCCAAGGGAACAGAGCTATCCTTGCCCATGGCAGAGAGTGCAATGGGATGAGCTTTAAGGTCCCTTCCAACACAACCCATCTGGGATTTTGTGGTTCTATGATTTTGGGGGCAGAGCCATCTCAGTGGCAGCTTTCCAGGGGGAACATCCCACGTGGGGATCTCTACAGCCACTGCACCTGCTTTTGAGCCAGAGCAGCAGGGTCCATGCACTGGATATCTCACAGCCACATCCCTGCAGGGTGGTGATGATGGTTAATTAATGAGCTTTGAAAGCCCCATGGACAGGCTGCACCACCCCGTGGCCTCCTGAGCCAGATTCCCTCTGGTGCTTCATGGCCCTGTTGCCTTCCAGGTGGGTGATGAGGAGGAGATCCTGCCAGGGAAGCTGCAGAACGAGATGCTGACATCTCTGAACAGGCACAACAGCAACAACAATGTGCACAGTAAGGATGTCTGTCATGGTAAAACAGCCCTGATTTGCCCTCTCATGGCTATAGACTTCAGCCAAGGCATTTTCCTGAAGTCACCTGGTCTAGGGTGTTTCCCCCCTATTTGCAGGGGTGATCCCTTGGCTTTTCCTCTGTCCTCTGAAGCACAAGAGCAGGAACAGATAATTCTGCTGGCAGAATGGATTTTTGATAGTACTTAGAACATTAAGGTGCTGCCACCCTGGAAAGGCAGGGCTCGTTCTCAGAGTCAGTCTGCTCCTTGGTGGCAGAGGAGGGCCGTGAGCGAGTGACTCCTTGGCTGCGGCACGGAGCAGGCTGAGCGAGCCCGCCCTGCGTGCTCAGAGGTGCCAGCCCAGTCTGTCCCCTGCAGCCCCGGAGCAGGTGAACGCCCTGGTGTCGGAGGCCTTCGTGCACTTCTTCGTGCGGCTGGTGGGGCACTACGGCCGCCACGTGCGGCGCGGCAGGGCCGGCCCCGGGCGCTTCCAGGAGCGCGCCTTCTGCCGGGCCGCGGCCTCGCGCGGCCGCCGCCGCCTGCTCAAGCGCTTCGTCAGGACTAACATGTTCGCCCTCTTCATCGAGGAGGCCGAGAGGAGCAGCATCCCTCACGAAGGTAATGGCTTCTCACACCTGGCCCAGCTCTTTGGAGCCCTGGCTTGGCTGGGGTGCGGCTCAGTGCCTGTGAGGGCTGGGGTGCAGCCCAGCCCAGGGTGCTCAGGGCACTGAGTAGATCCGTTTGCTCTCAGTGGCCTCATTTCTTCAGCCCTGCCAAGCAAAAAGAAATCCTCATTTGTGACTCCCCATCCCTGGAAGTGTCTCAAGGCCACGTTGGATGGGCCTTGGAGCAAACTGGTCTAGTGGAAGGTGTCCCTGCCCAGGGCAGAGTTTGGAACTGGATGAGCTTTAAGGTCCCCTCCAACCCAAAGCAGTGTGACATTCTGAATTCTGTGATTCATTTTGGATCTTGTCACTCACCTGGAGCTGGAGCTGGCTCACTGGGAGCTCCTGTTGAGGCAAACAAGCAGCAGCAGCACAAACATTTGCCTTGGGCGCAGCAGCAGCTGCAAAGGGCCTGACTCAGCTCAGTTCCCAGCTCCGTGGCAGCAGGGCTGGTCCTTCCCTTCCCGGGGATTTACAGGGGACAGGGCAGAGCTGAGCCTCCTCCCAGCCTGGCATGATGGCAAATGGGCAGTGGAGGAGGAGGAAACCACCCAAAAACTGCATTGCTGGATGGAGGCATCCTGGGCTGGGATCTGCCCCCCACCCGGGGAACTCCTGCCAGCACTGCCTGTTTCACCTTGCCCACGACCTTTTCTCCCCCACAGCATATTTCCAGCAGAAAATAATGGAGTACCATGCACAGAAGAAGCACCGAAGGGACTCCTGAAGAGCAGCCTGGGAGCAGAGGAACAAGACCAGCCTTGACCATCCCTGCCAGCAGCATCACACTGCACTCTGTTCCTGCCACCTGGGAGTCCTGAGCTGCCTGGGCAGCCCTGAGCACCAGCCCTGCCCTCTCTTCCTCAGGGCATCACTGCACTGGAAAACTCTTTGCACAGAACTAGAAGACACTTCCCAGTGGTGGCTGCTCCAGGAGCAGACTGTGACCCCAGTGCTGGCCCTGCACAGTCCTTGTCCCTCAGCACCTCCCACAGAGGGAGGGCAGCCCGGGCTGGCTGCAGAACAACAGGGGTTTACAGGAATTATTAGAAGGGGGATGAAAAAGGGATGAGTAGGAAATAGTGTTACTTCTTATTAAAACAAACCAGGGGTTTGCAAATAAGGAACATCCCATTGCACAGTTTCTGAGGTGTTGTTATTAACAACTGTTTTATATTGTTTTATTGAGCCATTGTTAAACACCAGCAGGAGCAGGTGGGGGGGCAGTAGTTTCCTCTCTGGCAGCTGTCACATCACTGGTGTCACAAAGAGCCAAGTCTGGCTTTCTAAGGAAATAAATAAATAGCAATTTCCAGCAGGTTATTTATTAGTGCTGGAGCAAACTGTGAAGGCCACATGGCTGTAGGGTGTCAAGGGGGAAACAGCTGATCAACAGCTTTGGGGAGGGAGAAGGGATTTGTTCCATCCCAGAGTAAAATGTGTCACAATCCTCCTTGGCTCTGGTCTTGGTGACAACGCCTCTTAAAACCTCACAATTCCTCTCTGAAATGTGATGTCAGCAACAGATTCAAGCTCAATGATGGCTCTCCTCCTTTCTGAATACACTCACCCAGGAACAATCCCTTTGGAAACAGGCACTTGCCTCACCCTTCTGCTTGTTCACTATGCTGTGAGGAGATGCCAAACCTTTTGGTTGTGAAACCAAACACCATCTCATTGAGAAATTGGGAAGTGGTCGTCATTTTGGGAGTAGTTTTTTTGGAAACAATTACAAATATCCAAGGGACTGGACTGCGTGATTGCTTAATTCCTCCTGGAGAAAAAACTGACAGAACGTTATTCCTCAACTTCTGAAAACAGATATACAAAAATGCATTCTTAAATCAAAAAATATGTACATTTTCAAATGCAGTCAATGCTCCAGCTGTCAGGCTATGGTGAACTTCAGCTTCAGAAGGGCAGGAGCTGCCTTAGAATCATCAAATCTCAGGATGGTGTGAGTTGGAAGGATGTTAATGACCACCCAGTCCCGTCCCCCACCATGGGCAGGGACACCTTCCACCATCCCAGGTTGTTCCAATCCCCCTCCAGCCTGGCCTGGGACACTTCCAGGGATCCAGGGGCAGCCACAGCTTCCCTGGGCTGTGCCAGGGCCTCCCCACCTTCACAGGGAAGAATCTAAAAATCTATTTTAGTTTAAATCAATTCCTCCTTGTCCTATCACTATTTCCTTGTGTAAAAAGTCACTCTCCTTTTTTTTATAGGTATTTGTTAAGCTCTGGGTTTCACACACTCCATTTAATGCCCAGAGGGTAGACAGAGTGTTTGCTGGGGACAGACTGGGAAGGTTCAGCTGGGGCTGCTGGGGCTGGGTCACATTGCAGCACATCAGCATAACCCACAGCATGTTTTTAAATCCTTCTTCCTGCTCGAGATTTGCCCAACACTTGATCCAAGCCTGCAACAGTAAATAAAACCAGCAAGAAACGTTTCCCTGAACTGGGAAGAGCTCGTTTATTCTGCCAAATTGTTGACACAGTTCCCAGCAGAGCACTGGCCAACTCACACCATGCAAGCAATCTGGGGTCCAGGCAGGCAGCTCAGCCCCTGGGGCTGATCTGGGACTCAGTCCCTGCTGTGCAGCTGCTCTGGGGAAGATAATTCTGTGCTCTGGCATGTGTCACCTCTGCCAGCAGCCTCAGTGCCAGCACAGCCCTGGGAGGGCTCACCCTGCTGGAGCCAGCACAGGGTGACAGCAGAGTCCTTCCCACTGCCCCAGGGCAGAACAGCCCCTCTCCCACCCCCTCCAGCCCACCTGGCCATAACTTCTGAACTGCTCCAGTCCTCACCCTCTGGAAATCATTAAACTCTGCAGCTGGGACACAGCAGCACTGGAGGTACCTGGGGCAAGCTGGGTAGGATGTCCTAACCTGCCACTTTCCTGTGCTAAACCCCTTATCAGAGCAAGGGAACTCCTTCAGCAGTTCTTGAAGAGCCAACACAACACCCAGTGGAAGTTTTCAGCTTCTCTTTACAAACTAAGAGGAAAACCTGCAGAGCAGAACTGTATTTTTTTAGCAAGCATGTTCTCAGTGCCAGGTGCTGCTGCTGCAGTTCTTCCTCCTGTGTTTGCCTGAGACTACAGGAAGTGATAGGGTCCATCAGGAGATCAGGCTGAGCCCACACATGGCCTGTCCTCCTTTTCAACCCCACAAGCACAGCTGATGTGACCCATGGCCACAAACAAGGCAGGTGGAAAGATTATTTATTCCACCACCTGTCACCACACCCAGAGCCACTGGACTGCCAGCAGCCACTGTTCCCTGATAACACTGAAACTACATCAGGAGAGAAATTAAATTTTTTCTTTGCTGGTGCATCCAAACTTCCAGGGAGTGCAAAGCTCAGAAAAAGGGGTCGTCTTGCATTTCCTGAACAGCAGCAGGCTTTAGTTTTGCACGTGAAGTCTGGTCCTGCACAGCCTTTCAAAGGCTTTTGCTCTTTTCCAGTCTCAAGTATTACTAATTATTTGGACCAGCCTAATCTGAAACCCCTGAGGACTGAGAGCAAGAATCTCCTTGTTTACATGGTAAGTGGGCACAGAGGGTTTGGTTAAAGGTTGGACTTGATGAACCACCAGACTGATTCTGCTTCAAGGAAACCACTCACACCCAGAGAGGGACTTTCCAAGCAACAGCTCTCACCTACTTTGTGCTGTTGAAAGGAAACACGTGGTCTGTAAAGGGCACATTCAAACCCTTCCAGGCTCTTCCCTTGCAGACTTTTACCTGCCCCCCTTGAAGGACAGAAGCAGAGGCTACATTGTCCAGATCAACCCTTTCCCCAGCTCATTGCAGTTAAAACTCAATTAAGGAGTTCACTGAATTCCATCTATATCTAAAAATGTCCCTCTAGAGCTGTAACCTCATCCAGGGAGATGCCCTTGGCACCAAGAGCAGAGCTGCAGGAGCCTGGTGTCACTTGGAGCTGGAGCTGGCTCACTGGGAGCTCCTGTTGAGGCAAACAAGCAGCAGCAGCACAAACATTTGCCTCAGCCCCAGGTGTATCAGGATGAGGAATCAAACCCCTCTCTGGCTCCAGCCTGCCAGGGACCATGAGAGGACCCCTACACAGGGCCAGACCCCCAAAGAATCCTCAGCTGTGCTTGCCATAAAACTGCTGCTCACAAGGTTCACAGTGCCAGTGGGAGTGCAAGGGTGTTCCAGGAGACTGCTCCTCTTCCTGAGCATGTTCCTGATTCCTCCAGTGCCCCCGGGCTGACCATGGCCTGCAGCTCACTGGTGACAAGGTGCCACCCCAAGGAAGGCATCAAGGCTCTTCCAGGCACAGAGAGCACAAGACAGGCAGTCCCTGTGCCAAGGCTGAGCCCAAGGACTTGGCACCTCTGCCCCACTGCCCAGCAGGGCCAGCCTGGGCCCTCCCCACAGACTCTGCAGCCACTAAGGCACAGCCACTTTCCTCCATGTCCCCTGCAGGCCTGTCCCTGCCAGGACACAAGCAAGCCCAGTCCTTCAGCCCACAGCAGCTGGACACTGAGCACTGCCCAGTGAGAAGGAACAAGAGTTTCAAACCTCTCCAGGCACTGCAGGAACTGTTTTCCCTCCATTTCCTGAGTACATTTTGCTATCACTGGGGTATCACAGGAAATCCACATCAGTGCTTCCAGGAGATGAGGGAGGTTTCGATTTATTGTTACTGAGGTGTGAAGTTTTTTGTTTAATTTTTTTCTGACCGTAAGCTGTATTTAATTCCATCAGAGCCATGTTGTTGTCCACAGGCACTGCCCTGGCCTGGGCTCCCAGCACAGATGTTCCTTCCCAGCTTCACAGAGATGCTCCATGGTTAGAGGGCTGGGATTTCAGACATGGGATCCCAGCATTCCAGCTGTCCCCAGCAGCTTCCCCACAGCCAAGGCAGATCCTGCTCAGAGACACTCCCTGTTCAGCACTTCAGCCTCTTTGCTCAGGGGCTGAAGCTCCCCTCAGTGCCAGGGCTTGTGGCACCAGGTGAACTTCATTAACATGCAATTAAACCCTCCATTAACCTTAGTGTACCTCATGCAGTTCAGCACAGTTAAAATGGTATTAAAACAATGACATAAAAAAGAAACCCCAACTTACTGCACTATATAGGAGGCAAAGCTCTCTGAGATCCTGGAATGACAACATGTTCCACATAAGAGCACCGGAAACTACTCTCTAAACCTCAGGCAAGTTTTACATTCACAATTCTAAGCAGGACAGCAACACATAGATCTCAAGACAACTGTTGCTCTCAGAATTCTTATTTATTAAGAGCAGAAAGAAAATTTTGCTTAAGTTTTATACATAAAAAGTAAACAGTAAATTTTTTTCTTATAGTCTTTTCCACTGAAGAAAATTGAGAAATAAGTTGTCTTTTTAGATAATGTTTATTTAAAAAAATAAAATTAATTGACAAAGATACCACACTGTTTTGCATGCCGGGCACCCCTTGGCTCACAGGACCCGTTCAGCACGAAACCGCTTTGTCAGCAATGCACGAGCACAGCCACCCCAGCCTGGCTCCCACCTGGCAGCTGCTGCAGCCACACAGCTTAGTGAGATATCTCTGGGCTTGTACCAGCTCAGGACTTTAGTAAATAAATTCCAAGTGGACACTAAACAAGTATTTCACTAAGAGATGATGAAATATTAAAATTAAAAGCGAGTCAGATTGCAGCTGTAATTATACTACATTAGAAACTTCAGTTGGTGGGGATCCATTCACCGTATAGAGATTAATTTGTAATCAAGGTAATTACAAAGAGCATTTACTTCCTGCATGCTTTCCCGGGCTTGGAACCAACAGAGTTGACTACACGGAGAGTTGACTAGGGTGTACCTGGAATTCACTCTCTCAGGCAGGAGACTAGTTAAAGGAGTGTTATTGATAACAAAGAAGAAAAGTTATACAACATTGATTATTATAAATTACTTTGTTCTTATCTGCTTTAGCCTTAGTCTCCTCCAAGTCTTGAAGCACTCCTGCAGAATCCAGCTGCTCCTCCGTCCCGAGGGGCTGCCAGCCCTAGTGGTGGTTGGAGTGCGCGGGGCAGCCCTTGATGCGGAACACGTGGATGTGCAGGTGGGCGGCGATCTGCCGGCACACACTGACACAGTACCGGAGCAGGTCCAGCAGGGACAGGATCTGCACGGGGAAAAACATCCACAGTTACATCCACCTGTTCCTGGTGTGCCACAGGGTGTAACAACCTGCCTGCACACACTGACACAGTATCGCAGCAGGTCCAGCAGGGACAGGATCTGCACGGGGAAAAACATCCACAGTTACACCCAGGGGTTCCTGGTGTGCCACAGGGTGGAACAGCCTGCCTGCACACACTGACACAGTCACACCCAGGGGTTCCTGGTGTCCCCAGGGGTGTAACAGCCTGCCTGCACACACTGACACAGTATCGCAGCAGGTCCAGCAGGGACAGGATCTGCACGGGGAAAAACATCCACAGTCACACCCAGGGGTTCCTGGTGTCCCACAGGGTGGAACAGCCTGCCTGCACACACTGACACAGTTACACCCAGGGGTTCCTGGTGTCCCACAGGGTGGAACAGCCTGCCTGCACACACTGACACAGTTACACCCAGGGGTTCCTGGTGTGCCACAGGGTGGAACAGCCTGCCTGCACACACTGACAGTCACACCCAGGGGTTCCTGGTGCGCCACAGGGTGGAACAGCCCACACTCCACAACCACAGCACCGTGGGTCACTGAGCTCAATCTCCAGCTCTAGGAATAACCACGGAATCACAGACTGCCTTGGGATGGAAGAGAGCCCATCCAGCTCCACCCCAGCAGAGACAACTCCCACTAGCCCAGGTTGCTCCAAGCCCAGTCCAGCCTGGCCTTGGACACTCCCAGGGATGGGGTGTCATTCACTAAGGAGTTTCTGCAAATGCTGGGCTTTCTTCCAGCCTAAGACAAGAGAGACACTCAATTCTGCAATCAGAAATTAGAGAGGAGCTACAGCAGCTACAGAGATACTGCCAAATGTCCCATTAACTCTGAATGGTGATAACCACACACACATCTTCTCACATTATATCAACACAATTTTACTGAAAGGTTAACACTGTTTTTGTTCATAAAACTTGACATTAAATTTGATAAGCCCAGGTAAGTTGAATTTCAAATGCTTTTCCCTATGAGTGCTGGAGTCAGGACAGAGCTTAAGGCACAGCCAGAGCCCCTTTGCATTGCTCATCACAGAACCCCTGCTAATGAGGAAGCAACAATCATCTGCAAAATACTCTATTCTAAGCTTTGAATATTTGCTACAGAGCTTTGAAATTTTAAACTATCACAGTCATCAAGGTTGGAAGTGACCTTTAAGATCGTGGAGCCAGCCCAGAGCCACCATAATCACCCTTAACCATGACCCCAGGTGTCACATCCACTTCCAAGAATGGTGACTCCATCACTGCCCTAGGAAACTTATTCCAATGCCTGATTAACTCTTTCAGCATGTTTGGTTTTTTTTTTCCCAATATCCAACCTGAACCTCCCCTGCTGCACCTTGATGCCATTTCCTCTTGTCCTGGCCCTTGCTGCCTGGCAGCAGAACTCGACCTCTCCTGGCTGTCCCCTCCTGTCAGGGACTTTGCAGAGCCACAAGGTCCCCCCTGAGCCTCCTTTTCTCCAGGCTGAGCCCCTCAGCTGCTCCCTCAGCTGCTCCTGGTGCTCCAGCCCCTTCCCCAGCTCTGTTCCCTTCCCTGGACAAGCTCCAGCCCCTCAGTGTCTCTCTGGTCAGGAGGGGCCCAGAGCTGTGCCCAGGGCTGGAGGTGCCCCACAGTGCCAGCACAGGGCACCACACTGGGGCTCCTGGACACACCATGGCTGAGACTGCCCAGGTGCCACTGCCCACCTGGGCACTCCTGGGGTCATGTCCAGCCTCTGTCACCAGCACTCCCAGATCCCTTCCCAGTTTTCCAGCCACTCTTCCCCCAGCCTGGCCCGTTCCATGGGGCTGTTGTGACCCAAGGGCAGGACCTGGCACCTGGCCTGGTTGACCCTCCCAGCGCTGGCCATGGATCCAGCCTGCCCAGAGCCCTCCACAAGACCCACATCCTACCCAAGCTGGTGCCTTCTGCCAAGTGACTGGGAGTGCCTCAGTCCCCTCACCCAGACCATCCCAAAAGACATGCCCAGGACTGTCCCAACACCAAACCAGGGACAGTGTGACCTGCTCAGCTCTGTACCAGCTTCAAATCCACCCCCTCCAGGGAACTCAGCTGGGCACAGCCAACACAACGAATTAGTGGCAGAGCTAATTAATAAAATGAGCCTGGACTCACCAGGGCAATCCAGAGGACAATATACTCATCAATAAAGCTGTTAAAATATTGGTCAAGGAACAGCAATGCTGGCCCTATGAATGCTGTGTCATACAGATACATCTCACTCTTGGTCATGTGAGCAACCTGCAGTAAAAATAAAAAAAAAAGGGAAGTTTAAGAAATAAGCATATGCCAGTTGAGGCAGACTGATTTCAGAATACACAGAGCCAAAACCATACAGTTCAAGCCATATTACTGCAAAACATCCAATATTCAAGTGGCAGCAACAATATTGTTTGAACCACGGTGCTCCACAGTTACAGAGACTAGAGCAGAGAATGTAGCACAGGAAAAAAAATAACAAGTTTTCCAGCTCACCTCCTCCTCCTGCCAGAAACCAAACAGTGAAATGGAAGCACACTAGTAGATTTTAAAGCTGAGCCTGGAAACAAAAACTCACAGCTGCTGGAGCTTCAAAAGTCAAGGACACTTGCTGTTCCTCTCTCTCCACCTCTTTTTCTCCCATTCCATAAGGATCACTTCTCTCTGGTTACAATCTGATGAACATTTTTGGTGTTCAAGTGTGCCCTTCCCACTCCCTACATGCACAGAACCCATCCCACACTGCACCCTCACTGCACAGCAAGGCTGGAATGGGACTGAGCACCCCAGCAGGTGTGGTAAGAAAGAAACTCTTCTTCCACTGTGAGTTTAAACTCTTCCTCCACTGTGAATTTAAACTCTTCCACTGTGAGTTAAGTCCAGCACTGACCCAGCTCTCAGCAGCCCAACAGAGGCCTGCAGGACTGATAGAGGTCTGAGGCAGGAGCTGTTTGACCCTCCTTCATTGACACCTCCGCCCTTGGACAAACCTGCTAATTTTAATCCCTATTTTCCTCCAATTCTTCAGGCTAAACCCTCAGCAAGTACTGCAAACCTCAGCAGCTCCATCACCTCCTATTGCACCTGAGGGGACTGCAGCCAGCTCTGCTCCAGCCCAACCCTTCACACATGTGCACAAATACTCTGCAGCAGTGTGAATTAAACAGCTCTGAGCTGTCCTGGTGCTGCCTGTGCAACCACAGCATCAACTCCAAATTCCACTGCCCTTTCCAACAGAACAAGCTCTGCTGCACCTCCAGGCCACTCAGAGCAAAGCACAAATATCTCCTCAGGCACAAACAAGTGCCAGTTACTCAGTGGAACACCCAGAGAGCTCCATAATCCATAGAAAGTTCTCCTGCAGCAGGACTTGGAAAGGTTCTGGTGCACTCACCACCAGTTTATTCGTGATCTTGGCAGACACAAAGCCAAAAGTCAGGATGTAGAGGCAGGGGTGCCTCTCAAAGAGCTGCACAGCAGATTTCTTGTAGATCATTGCAGCCAAGGCAATCACTGAGCCAATGTGGAGAAAAGGTGAGAGGACACTGGTTCCCTATGGCGAGATCAAAGCATGAGGTTAATAAAACATGCACATTGCAAAGAAACCTCAGCCCCTCACGTGGCATGCAATGAGGGGTTAAAAATAAAATCACATTAGAAACATCTTTCCGAATGCTGGTGCTAAAAGGAAACAAAAAGTGGTGAAACCTGAGCATGCAGCAGCTGACAATGTGGTGGAAACTTTCTGGTGCTGGAGAAAAAAGTCAGATTTTAGGCAGCAAGAACACTGCAACAGAAGGTGTTGTGCAGACACCTCCACTTGTTCTTTTACATTGGTAATATAAATAATACAGATCTTTCAGAAGGATCAAACACAGAATCTTCTTGAAAAATTTTCTCCTGAATGGATTTTTGCATGGGATTTTTCTATGAACTCTTCAGTGAGGGGTGTATAACTTGGTTTATCTCATTAATTCAAAAACAAATATCAAAGTACAATGAGTACTTTTAATCAAAAATTTTAAAACTTTTACTCCTAAATCTACTCTTCTTACACACACAATATTAACTTGTTTTGCCTAAGCCAGCAAGGAGCTGAAGGGGAATATTTCCCATGGAGGAGGGATTATGTTAAATACAAACTGTGGCTGAAGAGCCTCAGTGCTGAGGAGGAACTGGCAGCCCAAGGTACTCACTGCTATAGTGGATCCATTTTTGCCAACTCCACCCGTGAAGATCACACCAAAGTAGTTTGTACAGGAGAATATGGTTCCTGCCACAGTACAAAGAGCTGGGAATATTTTCACCTGAATATTCAGTACTGGAATCTTAATGGAAGAGAAACAAGAGGTTAAAATATGCATAAACTCAAATTTGGGTTAATATTTCAGGTGCACTCAAACACTCCACTTTCCAACACAACATTTGCTCTTCTCTCTCTCTGCTATGCAGAGATGGACATTTCTACAGAGAAAAATGTATTTTCCAAAAATCCTTCCATGAAACTTCCCAGAAAGCCAGACTTATGTTCAGTTACCAGAGAAGAGATACCAAAAGCAGAGAAATGGACAGAATCCAAGAACTTGCTCTAAATCGTCCCAGGGAAGAGAATCATCACCTTTCCTGAAGCTGCAGCAGAACAAGGACCACTTGGGATGGTCAGATAAACCCTCTCAAGCACTGGATGTGATCTTCTGTGCAAGGCAAGGCAAGCAAAGAGACCAGACCAGTCAGATCAGAGCCAGTGGCCCAGCAGAGGAAGGATGAGGTTGCTAAAGAAGGGGAGAACAGCACAGGCAGTTTTGAAAGTTTCCTTCGTTTTTTAACAGTCATGTTTCAAGCAGAACAGGAAAAACTAGAAATGAAGAACAGCCCAAAGTAAACCACAGGAAATATATTATGGAAGCAAGTGTTTAGAGATAACACCCAAAACTTGCCAACTGTATTCAACTACTCAAAGCTCTTTACACAGGAACTGAAGTCATGGCACTAAACTGAATAAACCTTGGCTCCCCAGTGAGTCCAGTCAGGAACAAAAGCCCAAGGAGGACAAGTTGCTTCTATTTTCCTTTAATTACACTCTCAGAGTAGCCTTCAGCAGGTAAATCATGGAGTGTTATGAGTTGGAAGGGACCCATCAGAAGCATCCAGTCCAACCCCTGTTCCTACAGACACCCAACAATCCCACCCTGTGCCTGAGGGCATTGTCCAAACACTCCCAGAGCTTGAAGGTGATTCTTGAAGATCCCAAGTTTTCTATTCCATTCAACAACTCAATCTCTTGATCTTTCCAGGGCATGATTAAGAGGCAGAGGTGCTTTAACCCTTCATGCCTTGTTCAGCCCACTCCCAAACCCCACCCAGTTTCATGATACTCTAATATATTCCTCCCTTGCTAAGGCTGCCCTGCTGAGGCAAAAAAAGGCATTTCCTAGAAGATTGTAGAGGAGGAATAAAGACAAATAAAGAGAAGGCTTTAACTGCCAGACTGGAGCACTACTTGTAATCATTCATTAACGTCAGGAGCTCTTCTAAAAGCAGGTACCTGTGCTGGCCTCTGCCTCAGAACTGATACTTTGGTATTGAAAGAAGGAGGTGGATTGACTTTTACAAGCAAAAGGAAACTAGCAAACTCCCATCACAGGAGTCAAAAGACATTCAGGTTGACAATTCCCCGAGACAAAGGGAGTTGGCTGGGGAAAACTCCCCACTAGAACACTGGAGAAGGATGCTCAGGGAGACAAGGCCACACTGCTGTAACATCCAGTTTGGCAAGTTTTGAGTTCTTAACACCCTCCTTTTGGCCTCCACAGCAGCTTCATCAGTGTAAAACATGCCTGAAGAAAAAATTAGTAAAAACCAGCCACATACAGAAATTTAGCAGAGGAAAGCCAGGAGTGGATTAAAAAGTCAGCACCTGCTGAGTTTCTCCATGTACAAAATGGGAACAACAAAGCCAAAAGTGGGAAGCAGCAAAACCAAGCAAATATCAGATTACTTTCAGTTTTTCCCTCTGAGTAGAGGGAGGGAGGGAAATGTTCCTACAAAGTGGCACTGCAGCCCCTGAATTTAACTCAGACACTGAAGACTGGCCAGGCTGCCCTGTCTGGTGTTCCATGGATCACTGCAGGCCCTGCAATTATTCTGCCCATGGCAGGGGGTGGGACTGAATGAGCTTTAAGATCCATTGCAAACCAAACCATTCCAGATTTTGTTGGGGAGCAGCCCAGGCCTGGCAGTAACCAAGTGGCAGCAGGCAATGGACAGTCAGAAGTCGTTGCCAGAGATGGCATTAAAGCATGTCTGGGATATTTTGCCAGAAAATTACTCCCAGGATTCCAGAGTACATTCCATCAGTTTTATGAAGAATGAATTGGGATTAAAAATAAATAAATAAATAAATAAATAAAAAGGCTGATGGAAGCAGCAGGGAGGAGCATGCAGGAGACCACAGGGAGCCACCTCCTGCAGGAGCTGCTCCTGTCACCAACCCCACAAACAGCACGGCCAGCTGGGACCCTGGAGCCCTTCCCACAGGGCTGGTCCCAGCTGGAGCTGGAGCTGTCACATCTGCCAGGAGCAGCTTCCTGAACTCCAGCTTCACATTCCCAGAGTGTCTGTGCTTCTTCCTACTCCAGACCCTGTGAAAGAAAACTCCAGCACGTGCAGCACTTTCTGTGCTCCAAGCAGGAAAATCAAATACACCACCTATGAAATGAGTCACCCCAAGCTTCCTTGCTTTACTTGCATGTCCCAGATGGTCCAAGCTGGAGCCACACTCAGCATCCCACAGGAATTACCCAGCTCCAGGAGAGCAGCATGGAACAGCTTTGAAGGGAATTTACACTGCAGAAGGGAGGGAGCCACGGCAGGCACACACAGTTTCATGGAATAAAGGAAAGGCAATGAAAGCAACAATTGCCAAAACCCACAACTCTGCATTTCACCTGTTCAGAGCATTTTGCTTTTCCCATGAAAAGTGGAATGTTTGAGTACACAACCACATTTACTCTATATTTCCCCCAAACAGAAGCAAATAAAAAATACCAAACCACCAATTTTGCAGTCACATCAAGTATTAAAGGATTAGAGAGGGCTGGGTGAGAAGAGGTTGTGTGATTTATCTTGCTCTGCAAGCAGTAAATAACATTTATCTCTAAATGAACACAAAATCTCACTCATTGAATTAAACAGGATTGTCATGGGAGACCTGATTAAGGCTGTTCTCTGGAGAAACGTTCCATTAAATCAACCAAAATAGTTTAGTATTTTTGGGAGCTTAGGCAAATGCTGCTGCAACCCAGAACTTCTGGCAGATCTCAAGATTTTGCTGAAAAGAGTTGTTTAAAAGGCTATTTTAGAGTTATTTTAGCTATTTAATAACAAGAGACCCATTTCTAAGCTCACAAAAACATCACTGAATTGTGCCAGAGGTTTCTGTAGCAGCATTTCCCACCCTCCCCCCCTTTTTTTAAGGAAACTGAGAAGGGGAATTGAGAAATTTTCTTGGTAACACAGAATATTAAATTATAGCTGCATGGAGATTCTGGCCACACTAATATTGCTGGAAAACCTGGCACCAGTAAGGTGATGTATGGCCTCATTTTTATTTTCTGATCAGTCCTATCTACCCTCCTTCCTTTAGATGGTATTTACTTTGCATGTATAGAATTAATTAAGGGCTTTGGAGTTTTAAGCCTGAAAGCACAAGCAGCAAAACCAATGGTCACAATTAGGGCCATTCTCATTTGGGATCCTCTCCACATACTCTGGGTTCATTGCTCCCATTACATAGAGCAGTTTAGAATTCATCCATTTGGGGTGGAGCTTTTCAGGGACTTTTGACCATCTCTTGGTTCTACTGAAATCAAGATTTCTTTCTCCTTAAGAATTGCATTTAACAAATACAGAGAGAAGATCAATAACCAGGAAGGAAAACCTTCCAGAAAATCAATGCTTTGAATTTTATTTCCATATAAATTTATATATTTTTAATTTATATATGCACATACCTGCTTTTCTGTGGACAATGCCATTTTGATAGCTCAATGTGGCTTCAGTAATACTTACTATTGTAATATTATTATTATTATTATTATCATTAAACTGTTAGCTGACATGACCTGGTGAGCCTGTATCAACATATCTATATTATATATAGATATATACATAGATATAGATATAAATAGATATAAATATATATAGATATAGATAAATAAAGTATCTGCACCCAGGCTGTGCCAGCAGCTCATTTACTCATCTGAGTTGAAAAGGAAAAACCTGGGGGTTTCCCCCTTAGACAAATCAAGAGCCATCAGCCACATTCAGGCCAAATTATCTACTGATGGTTCCCAACTGCTTCCCAGGAGTTCCCCCAAATCTTCATCCCAGTTTAATATTCCTCCACTGTCTGTTGCATGGAATTCATTCAGGTTTTGGCCAGGATTTCACCAAAGTTTTAAGTTCCTGCAATGTTTCACAGTTTTTACCTGCATGCACAGGGTATAAAATAACCTTGTTTAACTTGTCTTACAGCCAGGATCCACATTAATTCTGTGAGATCTGAATTCAAACATCTGTTTCCATTTATAAGGACAAGTGAAACCTTCCTGCAGAAGTGAAACTGTCTCAAGATGTGCAGGAGTCCTTCAGTAACCATGGGATTATATCAAAGGATAAGATAAAAATATGAGCAAAATTACCAGAGATTGCCAAAAAGGTGGTCCTCCAATCACTGCCAGTAAATGCATGATTATTATGAAGATTTGTACTTCAGTCACATCAATTCTGATTATGTACAAAAAGCCAAAAAAAAAGCAGAATTATTCAAAGCAATTTCAAGTCAGTTATTTGCAAGCTCAGCGGCGCAACTCTGTCATGCACAGCACAAACACCCCAAAAGGCTGGAAAGGAGCAAAACTCACAAATCATTCAGAAGGCAAAAATGTATTTAGTTTCAGTGTTTAAATTTAGAGCAATGTTGTGCTATAATTTTGTTTTACTTCACAGTGCAATAGCAGAAATCCATTTTATCAACTGAAACATTGGAACTCTTCACTGCCCCATGGCAGCTGCACTAATAAATATTCAGTTTTTACCTTGTCCACCAAAAAAAAATTAGTACAGATGTTAAAATTCTAAAAATGTATTTCTAACCCCTATGATATTCCCTGCCCTATCTTAATATGAACATTCTCAACAGCACCAAGCTTCAAGAAGAAACACAAATCCCTAAAGGGTTGATGGAAATGCTACAGTGGAAGCAAAAAGAGAAACCACTCCTGGTTCCAGCAGAACCAGGATGTGCTACAAGACAGAATGGGAGAAAACAGGGCTTTAAGGCTTTGTTTTAAGGAGCATGTAAAAGTCTTGGAGATAGAAAGAGGGAAACACAGGTGGACAAATGAATGCCAGAAATAGGAGTGTATAAAAATACAAGTAAAATGAAGAGGATGAACTTGCTGGTGTGAAATACATGTGGGGTGTACATACACTCTATATGTTATAAATAGGCATACACATCTTATACATCTATATATATGCACAGATATATATTATATATATAAAAATGTTATACATAATATATCTATTATAGCCATATAATAGTATCTTGTCCTGAAGTGCTGTATCAAATACAATCCTTTAAGTCAGTTTGAAACATTTCTGGCTTATCCTTATTTCCAATTAGGAGGTTCTACTTAAAAGCCTCAAAATCACTTCCTGCACACACAGGCTTTGCTGTGACTAAACCCTGCAGATATCACCTGCACAGGGAAGGAGCACTGTGGGGTGGGCTTGCCTCTCTCTGCCTTGAATGAGCTACAAGCTCATGGAACTGATGTTAATGTCAGCTCAGTGTTTCTGTTTGGGAGTGGAAGCTCTCACTTCAGGATCTCCAGTCTGGGCAGCAGCAGAGCCATACAAGGGAAATTCCAAGGCTGCACCTAAATCCCATGGCAGAGGCTGGAATGAGATGAGTTTGAAGGTCCTTCCCAACCCAACCCATTCCATGATTCTCAGCCTTGTCAATTTGCTTTTCACTACACAAAACTGGAGATGGGACACCACAGTGTTTTTTGGAGCCTCCAACATCCAATTTGCTCAACAACAATCCTGCAAGGCAATCACAACTGGCTGGGGGAAAAGCTGACTTCCACTGAGGAAAGAATGTTCTAGAAGATCTGTTTTCAGTCCTGATACAAACAAATAGAGTCACTGAGGTACCTTGCAAGAAAAAAATTAAAATGCTCAGCAGAGATACACAAACCAACTGATTTAATGCAAACTGCTTGCTCACAGCCCTTGGAGTCAGGATGGAAATGTGTTCTCAGTGTGCCCAGCCAAGGAAGGGCTGGAGCAGCTCCATTCCAGGAGCACAGGAATGTCTTTGAGCCCATTTCACTACTTCTGCCAATCACCTAAAGAACAGAAAGAAACTGAGAAAGTTCACAGAAACAGTGACTAATAACTCAGGGAGGTAACTCCAATTACAGCTTTCCTTGGATAGGAAACCAGATTTCTTTTGGCAGCAGCAATCTTATGCAGAAAAAAGCAATGTTGTGGATGGAAACCCAAGTTATTCTGCCAGACAAACCACTGCACAAGGCTGAGAGCCCAACAAATACATGGGAGCAGAGCCTGGATTGACTTTAGGGAGACAGTTTTATCTTTACACAGCCTTGGCACAACCTTTACCCCCTTGCCCAGGGCTCTGCCCTTCCAACTCAAACAGAAACAGCATCAGGCAGTCAAGAGTATTTGTTAAAAACTCCTCCCTGACTGGCAGTAACAATTTCCTATTACAGAACAAATATGAGTCTTAAATTCAGTTCCACCTTAATATTCTAGATTTTTAATACCAAATGGCTCCTTAAAACAGAAGACAAAAGCATTAAGACCTACTGAGGAGAAACTAAACACGAAACTGTCACTTAAAGAAAGCATGAAATCTTAATCCCAAGGAGGGAAAAGAGCTGGGAACACCCCATGCTCATTAAAAGCACTGTAAGATGACTTAAAATGATAGGCTTGGCATCAGTAAAGCACATGCCTGATGTCTGAATTATTTAGTGAATTTTTTTCCCAGGATGTTAAGTGGCCTCTAGACAGAAATCCACAGGCAGCTCCTCAAAGCTGGACCACAGAGGGAAGAAACAACTGGAAGCCCAAGGTGGTGAAAGAGACACACACTGCTCCCCTCTGGGTTTAACTTGAATTCAAGGCAACCACAGCATGAACCAGGATGCAGCTACATGGAGCAATCATCCCAAGTTCCTTCAAGTCTGACCACTTCTTCCCCCAAAACATCTGCTCAGCCCCACTTTCTCTCCCATGCCAGCACCACCGGCCATCAGTGGGGCCAGGAGACTGGCTTGGCTAAAACAATTCGCCAAAGAAGAAATTCTTGTGCCAGTTCCCAGCCCATCAGCTCCCCTGGTGGTTTTTTTGTTATCCTGGGAGCCCTGAGGAGGGGAAGGGAAGATCTGCTCAGCCCCTGGGAGCCACACAACCCAACTGAGCCAGTGGGACTCAGCAGCTCCAGACTGGGGGAGGAATAAATGGGAATGACAGACAGGTGGATCGCTACCAGCCTTCATAAAAGTCCTAAACAGCCCCTAAAATGAAAAAAATAAAAATTAAAAAAAGTGAAAGAATGCCATTATAAACCAAAGCAACAATGGTTTTGTCAAGGGAGAACTCAGCACTGCCTGGAAAGCACAAATGCCTCAGGGGATCCAGAGGACATTCTTACACCTAAATCATTAACTTCAACTTTTTCAATGGCTCCAGGTAAAATGAGCTGGCAATCAAAAAAAATCCATAAATTGTCTCAGTCACCACAGTGTTTTTAAACTCTTGGCAGAGCTGGGAAGTACCTAATAAATGGGATGGCAAAAGCAGGGCTGCAGGAAAGCACTTGCTCCATTTGGATGGAGACTGACCAGTCCCTTCCTTTTTGAGGGAAAATTCATGCAACTTGCTTTAGTGGATGGGGAATTAATTCACAAAGTAGGCTGAAAATCTTCCTGTTTAGATATGATGTCATTAGTACCATATTTTATTCTACATCAAGTTCCACTGCATATTCAAGTGACTCTCCCATGATAAACATTAGAGAAAACACAATTTTGGAGTAATAGATCATTTATCAAAATTATTGTAAAAAAACATAAGGGGAAAAAAAGCAGAAAATGGGGAAAGGCCTTTCTTCCTGCAGACTGCCTCATTTAATTACTATAATCACAATTACATACAAGCAGGTACCCCACACAGAGCTGTAAGAAAGCAAAACCATTTCAAAGCAAGAAGGGAATGAGCCAGTTCAAAGATTCTATTTTCAACTTGTGTTTGTATTTATTTACTCATTTAAATACTACAGTGGAAATCTGAAGAAAAAACAAATGGGAAGAGCAAGCAGCGTGAATTCTGCAAGAGGTTCTTAAAGCCTCTGAATACTGGGATATTTTTATTTAGTGGGTTATTTTCAGGCATCACTGGAGCCCACACTTCCCCCAGCCTGACAGCTTTGCTGCCTGATGTTTCCTGACAACTGAGTTGTGTCAGCACTGCCCAGACACTGACACTGTGCACATTGTGTGGAGGATCATTAAGCCCCCAGAAATGAAGAAAATGAAACAAACCCTTTTCCCAAGCCAGTCCCACACTACAATAGATGGACGGAAAGTTATTGTACAAGTTCAGTGGACAAGTTCTAAAAATCTCTTCTTCAAATAAACCAGGGGCTTTTTCATCTTCTGTAAAATAAACAGAAGACCCTGAATTGAGGTTTGAGATCAGCAGGAACATCCAGGTGAAGAACAAGAACAAAGAGCTGATGCTGACAACAGAGGAAAAAGCCAGACTCAGTATTTAACACACCAAAATGCCCAGACAGAACATCCAAAGACAAGGCTGGGAGAACACTCACAATAATCAGAGAAGTACTGATTCTGCAGCAAAGTGATGTTAGGGAAGAATAACAACCAGCAAAGATGTAGAAGGCAGGGACAGGGTGAGGAAATGTCAGCACTGCACTGGGGGTAAACCATGGGCTGAAAACCAGAACACCCAAGGATTTAATTCAAATGAAGTCAGGGAAGCATAAAAGTTGTGAGTTTTTAAAGGCACATTTCAGCCCTCACTCCCTCTCTGCCTAATTTCACAAGACAGGAGAATTCCTGCAGAGCTCCCAGGGGCAGCTCAGTTCCTGTGGTGACACTGCCATCCATGGATGCTCCTGCACACACTGCAGTGCTCTCCTCCACTGATTCTCCTTTCCCTGCTGTGACAAACTGAAATGCAGATTATTTGCCAGTCTTCTAACTTGTACAGTCTGCCCAAATAAGAGAAGAACCTCACCCAGGGGTTGGAATGGGATGAGCTTTAAGGTCCCTCTAAACCAAATCATCCTGGGATTCTGTGAAAACGCCCTGCCTGGCTCATCCCCTCAGCCCCCTGCCCAGCTGGCTGTAAAACCAGTATCACCAGTATCTCCTGGAATGGCACAGGGACATGTCCAGCAGCTCCAGGTCCTCTGCACCTGCCCTTCTTCTCTCTCCCATCCCACAGCAAATTGTCCTACTCCACTTCAAACAAGTTCTTCTCATCACCCAATCTGAGTTATTTCCATCAGGGAATGATTTCAGATTGAGTGTTCCAGAACTATGTGATTGGGTAATTTTTTTCTACCCTAAGCAACTCCTTGGTCAGTTGAGCTGTTGGCATCACAGGCTAAAATCCTGATTTAAGCTCTTCCTTACTGTGGATTACTGCTTGCTAAATTACCATTTTCTGACACTATTTCCAGCCTTCCATAGACTATGAACAAAGTATTTTAAAAATTAAGACACTGATGTCACCTAACTCCCTTCAGAGCCACCCAGCTCCCAGGGTCAGCTGGAGACATGTCAGGATTTACCAGATTGCTGATGGGACTGCATCTAAAGCAGAGCCAGTAATTCATCTTCCTAAACAACCTTCTGAAAGCAGAGACTCTGCTGAGCTAACTAAAGAACTATTAGAAAATAATTAGCATTGACACAGGTTTAACAAAGGCTTTGTAAACCAACCACCAAAAAAATAACCTCACTACTGTTTAACATCTGAGGCAGTTCTAAGAAAGAGATCAAAAAGCTGTTCTTATATCTTCAAATATTTCAAGGAAAAGTCCAGGATAAAAATTTATTAATAATAATTATAATCTATGAGATATTTCAAGGAATCCAATTCATTTGCTTTTAATTATAACATATTATTAGGAGAGAAACTTACCCACATGCAATGTATTAGGAAAAAAAAAAGATGAAATAAGGAAGAGAAAACTGTTTCTAAGGGTAGCAACCTAGAGGGGAGAAGGATTTATTTAGCACAGATAAAAGGAAAAATATTTTGAAAATAAAGACAAGCTGGAAAGGAAGTTACTTCCTCATGAAGCTACAAGCACAGGGATCAAACTGCACAGCTTAAACCAGACATTTTTAACCAGACTTTTAAAGTTATTACACAAGACAGTTTCCTGAAAGAGCCAAGAATTTTTTTTTTTTTTGGTGGAAAGGTATTGAAATGGCAGCAACAAAATAAACTTTTAAAAAATTAGTTCCAACAACATTATTCTACACCTGCACTTAGAGCTGCTTCCACAGCCCTGCTTGGCTTTTAGGTGAAGCCAAAACTGTGATAAAAAGAAAAGTTTAAATCAAGCTCCGAATTCATATAAAATGTGATAATTTCGAAAAAATTTGTTTCCAGTTAAATCCAATTTTTCCTGCTCGTTGCAGTACTTTTCCTCATTGTGTTCCACATGGGAGCAGTGGTGCAGGGCCAGGAGGAGCAGTGCATGGCAGAGGTGCTCCCTGCTCAGCCCAGGCCAGCCAAGCGTTACCGTGCAGTTCCAGAGGGACGGCCCCAGCGTCCCCGTCAGGAGCTGGATGGCCACTGTGCAGAGCATGGACTCTGTCACATCAAATCTACAGGGGAGAGAAACAGTTCAGAACATTCTCCTCAGCACTCCTCTCACGGGGAGCCATTACAACATCTTCAGTCAGGCTAAAGGACAAAGTTTAGGTTGGGATGATTCAAAGGTCAGGGAAGGGATTAACAACAACAAAACTCAGGAGTCAATGAATTAACAAAACCATTCCAACCCACACAGTATCTGACACATTTAAATCTTCATTCAGAACTTCTGCAGTTCAGTTTTACCCTATCACTCCAACACATGAGGAAAAACAATCATTTGGTGTGTGCATGAGGGAATAAATGAAATTCCTTGCTCTGAGTCACACTGAATAAAATCCATAACCAAGCATAATTCAGGACTCTCATCTCCTGACCTCACGTTCGTGTCTGCAAATGACTCTGAATACATGAATTCCTTAGCTGAAGATACTCCTGCATGTTTCAGTGGAACAGAAATGCAGATTGTATTTCAGTTTGACACCTCTGAGGGAAAGGAAGAAGCTTCACCTCCCACCTCATGCAGCTCTTAGGCAAGTAATGCTCCAAGAAGCGAGTTCTGGACCCCTGCTCAGGGGCAATCACACTCCATTCTGTATATATTTATTTCTCACCCCTGACAGAAAGAGATGAAAAAATATGCTGGAGCCAACACAGCCAGAGAAACCACCCTTTCTCCTAATACAGTCACATAAACCTGCATTTTACCATAACTAAAAGATTTTTAAATGGGATCAAATTTTTAAAAATCAAACCATCTAGTTTAAAAAGACAGTAACTCAGCAGCAGGGTCAGCCAGAACACAGCTCCTGTTTACTGCTGTGCTTATCAGAGTGTGCTGGAGCAGACACTCTCCATGCCAAGGGATTAAAAATGGGCAGCCCAGAAAAGTCACTGTGGCCCCACTGCAGGGCTCAGGTGCAGTGATGATATGCAGACCTGACACAGGCCTGAAGCTCAGCCTGGTTTAATTATCACAGCACATAAAAATAAATAGCTGGGAGGGTAATAGTTGGTATTCTAGGGAATACAGGAAGAGAAAGCCCCATGCCCAAACCCCACAGCTACTTCTGTGCTTCACAACAGCTGCAGTTTCTATTCCTTTTTTCCCCATGTTATTTTAGGTGGTATTTGTAATTCAGACATAGATCCATTTTTTAAACATCATCTGGGAAGTTTAAGAAGGGGTATTGACCTTGGCATGTGCTTCACTCCATGGAGATGCTGGCACTGAGAACCCCAGTGCCTGCTCTGCTGGGAACCCTGTCAGGCTCCTAAGTCTGGAGCCAATTAACACACAGGGGATTAGTGCTGCATCCAGAATATTCCCTTGTCAGTGCTAATTTATTGAGTGTATTGCATGGGCAATTCTTAAAAGGTCCTGTTTGACTAAACAAGTCATTAGACAATTGAAAAGCCATCACTGGCTCAGGGTTCAGAGACAGCTGCAGCCAGCCCCTTCCTTGTGCTAACAGGGAACCCAAACTGAATTCAAATGGAGACATTTCCCTGAGAAAATGATCCAAGGACAACAGGAAACAGTCACTTACACTGGAGATGGCCCTGAAATCAAGTCAATCACTAGCAACACAGCTGATCTAGTACAGCTTTTCAAGGCTGTGTGGAACTATGGGGGAGGTTTATGCACCATCCTTCCCTTCCTCTCCCAACACAAAACTGTGAAAAAGTCACAAATCACAGCAGACAAGAGAAACACTCCTGCCTCAACAGAAAACTGAAGTTATGGGGCTGGGAAACTCACAGGGTTATCTATGAGTTAATGCTGTGCTCTGAAAAATGATGATTCTTCCATCTGTCTTGTCTGCAAGTGGGATTACTAAGGCTGGGCAGTGAACTGGGAATTTGAGTAGGAGACAATGGACTGTTTTCTTAAGGAAACAAGAGCAGCAAGAAAAGAGTGTCAACATCAGAACACCAGAGAAAGAAAGGCTGAGAGTCACATGCTAGAAATGCAAATGCTTAGTTATAAAGTTATTAGAGTTTTATCCTAACTCATTCCAACCCAGCAGTTTCACTTGGATGCAATGAACTACAACAGCATGAATAAAGCAAACTGTACAGAAAAAAATGAGAACATGAATTAGAATTATTTTCAGCACCAGGAAACTCATGTTGAGTGAAAAAATAATGCTAAAAGCAGGCCATACACCCCTTTCCTTGTTCTTACACACATCCAATATGTAAGTTCTTCCTTCTGTTCACAGAGGCACATACAAGTTGCACAGGTCAGGCAACAGCCATGTGCTTGTTATGTCACAGTTCATTATTTCACAGAGCAGTGAGAACTGCTCTGTGAAATAAGAACTACAAGGATTTATCAGAACAATCAGCAGCAGCATCTCCACACATGACCAATGGGACTGTGGCTAAAAATGCTGTTGAAGGGCTTGTGGGAGGGAAGAGGAGGAGGATGTGAAAACCACCCTTTTCCAGCTGCACAGGCTTCTGTGGTGCTGCCAGGGTGACTGAGGGAGCAGGAGGTGCAGGTTACCAAACCTCACACCCACCACAAACACACCACAACACGTCCTGCTTACAGGCACCCAACATCCAACACCCCCTGACATCAACAGAGGCTCTACTTAACCTCAGACTCTCCTCTGAAATAACCTGGGTGTAAAAGTTCTCCAACAAGTGTTGGAAAGTTTTAAGCCCTGCAATCACAGGGATTATTGCCTTATCTCAGAGTGGAGATCCTGAGGCTGTTCCCAGGAGCAAGAACTCAATGTGCTGAACTCTGATTTGGAAGGTTTCCATTGCTGTATTTCAGTATTTGTGTGTTGTCTATGTGAGATAAAACACCAACTCCTCCTCTGCTGAGGCTGAAGAGGAAGGTTGGCTTAGCTGCTTTCTGAAATCCAGCCCATTTCCTCACCTCTCCTTTGGATCTTACTGGCTGTACTGGTGACAGGGCTCAGAGGAACCAAGCCATTATCCCACAGGCTCTTGCACAGCTGCTCCAGAGTCACTGAACAGGAATGTTCCCCCAAATTCTCCAACTCTCCTCAAGAAAGGCTGCTTTGTTCAGGAGCCTGAATTCTTTTCCTTTCCCTGGGGATTATTATTCAAATAGCAAAGTAACCATTTTTAACTTTTCAGTTATATTAAAGGTGGTAAAAATGGCTTCTTCCTCTCATATTTATGCTATACCTCTGTGAGGCCTCCTTGGAAACTAATTTCGTTGTGTCTATATTTACACATATATACACAGCTATAATTCCTACCATCACCAACTTTTGGTGTTTTCATTAAAAAAGGTTGGAATAAACCAGATAATGCAGTAACTTGTAGGAGAAATGCTGGAGACCATGGTACAGCAGCACCCTCATGTCTCTGGATGGACCCATGAGTGTTCAGTGCCCACTGGGTTTTTTCAATACAATTCAGCACCTCCAACACTTGCACCAGAACTTTATTTGAGCAGTTTGTGTCTCCTGTCTCCCAAGAAAACACCCAGGTTGGACAAGGAGCAATGGCTTCCCACTGCCAGAGGGCAGGGTTAGATGGATATTGAGAAATTCTCTGTGAGGGAGGTGAGACCCTGGCACAGGTGCCCAGGGCAGCTGTGGCTGCCCCTGGATCCCTGGCAGTGCCCAAGGCCAGGTTGGACACTGGGGCTTGGGGCAGCTGGGACAGGGGAAGGTGTCCCTGCCATGGCAGGGGTGGCACTGGATGAGTTTAATGTCCCTTCCCATTCAACCAACTCCACGATGCTGTGATTCTGAGCTGTGCTGCAGAATCCAGCTCTGAGCCCCCTCTGGATGCAGACAGCCCTGCAGTCAGGCTGTGCTCTGCCCTTGAGCAGGGAAACACCCTGAGCCTGCACACACTCACTTCTCCTCCTGCACCTCCTGCGGGACAAGGACCACTGCTGAAGCCAGGTGGGACAGCCCAGAATGGGAAGAACCAGGCAAGCACACCTGGCTTCCAGATACTTCAGGTGCAAAATCCTGAAAGGGTTTTCCTGATGTTATCTCACATCTGCTTCCACAAGGACACGTGGAAGTCCATTGCAGCTTGTCAGTTCAATTTTTGGGATACACAGGAGAAAATTCTCTGTTTCCAAAGCAGAGGTGTCCCAGTGATGGCACAGCTGCCCCAGAACATGACTCAGCTCATCTTGTACTGCAGCACAGCAAATCCACCACCCAGACAAACCAGTTCCTGTGCTGGAAACCAGGTCAGGAGAACCAAGTAATTATTTGGGCTGTTTCAATATTAAGTGACTCTCTGCCATTCAAAATCACCTTTTTCTTTTTCAGATATGCTGAATGTTCCTGTTGTTCCATAAGATCATTCCCAGATCAGGTGTTTTAAGTAAACCTTCTGCACTTAACTCTATCCCTGCTGTTCCCTGCTGCCTTTGCACTGCTGAAATCATTACTGTGACTTTCCTGAAGCCTGCCCCACTTGCCTTGATACACTTCCTGCTTCTTCCTGGGGAATTTTTAAACAATACTGACCTCTAGCTATTATTTTAGCTGTTCAACCAACACCAGTTGCTTTTTGAAGAGTGCAGTGGTTCCCAGGATCTAATGGAATTATGTGATCATTTGAAGATGGAGACATATCACAGGACTTTATTGACTCAGCTGATTATTCTAAATCCTGAGCAGCACATGTACCCCCCACAGCTGTTAGGGAGAAGACAGAGAACCTACACAGCTGATGGATTCAGTAAATGGTCCAAATGAATAAAATTTTCCTCCTCCACCTGCAGAATCTCTAGGAATCTCAGAGAATGGATCCCATTTCCTGCTCCCTCAGGGGAACTGATCCTGCCCTGCAGCCTGACATGTTCTGCTCAGCCTCAGGGACTTCCCAAGGCAGGTGCAGTGACAGAATCATGGAATTGCTAAGTCTGGAAAAGGCCTCCAGCATCTGCAAGTGCAGCCTGACCTGAGCACAGAGTACCACACCCAGCTGTTCCTTGGGCAGGACAGGGACTCCAAACCTCCCTGGGCAGCCCTTTCCAGTGCCTGACCACCCCTTCCAGGAAGAAATTCCTCCTGGTGCCCACCCTGACCCTTCCCTGGTGCAGCTTGAGGCTATCTCCTCTTAGCCCATCCTGCTGGCAGCAGAACCTGACCCCCTCCTAGGCTGCCCCTCCTGTCAGGGGGTTGTGCAGAGCCACAAGGTCACCCCAGAGCCTCCTTTTCTCCAGGCTGAGCTCTCCCAGCTCCCTCAGCTGCTCCTGGTGCTCCAGCCCCTTCCCCATACACAAACCACACACTGTTCCACAAGCACACACTTTGTCTGACACACTCATTTCCCTGGTTTCTTTAAGATGGACTTTTCCAGCAAGACAGGTTGCTTCTATAACTGAATATTTCAGGCCCATGTGGAATGAGTGAAATACAATCTCCCCCTTTAGCACCCTCTGCTCTTCTTCAAGCCATTTGATTATCAAGTTCTCTCTGCATTGAAATACAATTTCTTGGACATATCTCATCACAAATAGAGTAAATGATGGCAGCTGTCTGCTCTTTCCTGCTGCTTCAGAATTAAGGCAAGTCAAAAAGACAGTCACACTTCCTAAAGCATCACTATTACACCCTCCCTCTGAGGATTTTTGAGTCATGACATGGGAAACAAACAGGAAAAAACTCCTGTGCACAAGGATCTTTTTGGCTCCCTTCAACAGCTGTCTCTGATCCCACTTATTCAGGATTAAGGATACCTAAGTCTGCGCACTGCAGTGAGTCTGAAAGGGTTGATAAAATACCCTTTTTTCAGTTTTACATCAGTGAAACAAAATCTTCATAAAAAGTGTTAAACAGTTGAGAATCTGTTAACTGGATAAACAGTCTCATGGTTTTTGCATTAAAATGAACATCAGCTTGTGACAGTCTATTAACCTTGTAACACAGAGCAGAAGAAGGAATGAGTATGTTTACAACACAGTGCAGTGTTATCTAAATTAATGATACACACATTTAGGCTTATTGCCTGTTTTGAATTTGAATTAGTTACATATTAATGGTCACCACATTCTTATAAGGCCACACAGAAAAATCTTATTTGCTGAAAAATGCCTCCAAAATACAGACAAAGGAATATCCCAGTGAACACCAGCACTGACTCAAACATGTCTCTGCAGCACAACAGCAGTTTGGGGAGGTTGATACTTCCATCTGTAAAGTCAAGCACATGTCAAGGTTGGGCTTTTGTTCTTTGATCAATAACCAGAAATCTTTGATTATCAGGGTCCTGTAAAGTTCAAAGGGAGCTAAAAGCATTCAGACCTTTGGTACAGCATGAAAGTGAGATTCCTAAAACAGAAACTATTTGAGAAACATGTCTTAGTTTAAAGATTTAAGTACCAGAATGGGAGAGTTTCAGTCAATCTGCTTCAGTGTAGCCAGAACTGGAACAGAAGTCTAGACTTCCCTCTTTTCATCCTCTAACAGACATTTAAAGCATCTTAAATTTTGGAGCAAAACCACAGAAGTTTCTCAAGAGCATCTGCATTATTGAAACAGTATCCTGCCAATAAAAGCTGGCCCAAGAAGATTGTACTTGTACTGTGTTAGCAGTATCTGGGCACCTATAGAATAGCAATTACAGACACTAAATAACAGTCTCTTAGACATCTGTATGTAGCTGTTGTAGAATTGTTTCAAAATCCCACAAACTAAGAGCAAATTTCAGTTTCCAAATAGAAAAAAAGAAATAAATTCTGCAGTGCATTTATTTGAAATGTGTTTGTTTACTCTATGAATGCAAACACAGACTAAATTCTCAACACGGAATACATTTATTTCCCCATTAAGGTTAGAGAATCCCACAGCTCACCAAGTTCTTGTGCTGCACCTCCCACCCAGCCTCATCCAGCAGGAAACAGGATTTCTGCTCCTGACCTTGGCATTGCAATTTTGGTTCAATTTATTTACAGAACCATAATCTGCACTAACCAAAAGGGATTCTGAACTTTAATTTGGAGACACAATGGCAATTAATACAGTATATTTTAAGAGTTATGGCTAATATTAACAAATAACTGCACATCACAATCAAGCAGTATCAAGACAGAATTTAATCAATGCTAAAGCCAGACTGCCACCATCTGACCAAAGCATTCCAGTCTTGTGATAAAACAGCAGGTATTTTCCATTACTTATTTAGCTTTACATCCCATTAAAAGTTGGAATTAGCTAACAGGCCAAAATGTTATTTTACCACTCCTACCATAAGCTAAGGGACATTCACTATTAATTACAGATCCAACATCTGCCAGAAGCTCCAAGTGTGTCGCTATGGGTAAACCCACTTTGGTAGTGCCCTGAGGGCGCTGTGGGCACACAGGGTGCAGTGAGAGCACAATTTCCCTTCCCTTTCCCTTCCCTTCCCCTGGCAGTACTCACATGCCGAAGCGCAGCGTCCCCGAGACGTACGTCTGCCAGTGCGCGCAGTAAAACATGAACGTCCCAGCAAAACAACAAAAGAACATCCAGTCAGGGTTGGTGCCCAGCTGCACAGCAATACAAGTTCCCAAAACCACAAAGACTGCAGGAGAAAATCAGTCACAGAGTGAAAAGGGTGGATGTGTGTAAGGATCCTCACCAGAAGCAAAGCTAACAACAGGGCCCAGAGGAGGGAAGATTACCCTGGCATGGTTATGTCACAGGCATCAGACAGTAACACTTCCACTTGAAAATATACAGGCTGCATAGCACAGATTTCAGTCCATATCAGTTATTAGAAGTCATCACTATTAAGGGTTTTTAAGTCCCCCACATTTTTATTCCCTGTGATGCCCAATCTCATTAAGGGACTTGAGTGATTTCTGCAGGCACAGCCTGCAGCACGTTTTAGGGTTTTCTCTTGCATTTGCCGGATATTTTCCCCTGTCTTCTGAATTTTTCTGATGCCATCAAGAAAATCAAAGGTCTGGATACATTCAGGATGTGTAACCTATTTAAGCTTCCCCCTCCTCCCTTTCCATGCACAATTCTGATACAGAATTCAAAAAATTTAAAGCCTAAGACCTTTAAAATTTAAGGAACCAGAAACACCCAATCAGGAGTTGGACTCGATCTTGTGGGACCTTCCAACTCAGGATATTCTATGATTTTACAATATTTTTTTTTGCAATGGGTTTAAGCTTCAAGCTGGCTCAATGAACTCCACCTACCCAGGAACTGACACCTGGATAATTCTAATCTTAAACTCTGACTTATAGAGGCCCACTGCTTAGGTTTAGACCTGTCTTGGTATCACTCTGTATCAAGTCAATATGAAATTACATAGCAGAGTATTCTGACAACTTTTCACAGAAAATATTTCAGAACCAAGCTAAAGCATCACAGAGAAGTGTTGGCTCAGGTTGAATTAGTCACATGCTTAGTTCTGTTTTCAATGTAATACAAGAGAAGCCATTCAGCTGATCCAGAGCACTGTTCTACGGAAAGAGAGGTGACTTTCTTGGTTGAAAGTGATACCAGTTGTCCTTTCTTCAGTAAAGGAGCTTTTTTTATGGTATTGCAGATTTGATCCCTGAAACAGAGTAATTTAATCCTCCTATTTCAATTAAAAATGGCAACAATACCTGTGGACAAGGAATCACAGCCATGATCAAAAAGCTCTCCTAACGGAGTGCTGCTATTTGTCCTTCTTGCTTGTTTTCCATCGATAGCATCCAGGGACTGGTAGATGAAAAGGCCACAAGCACAAGCAATGTATGCCCAGGGAGGTGCCTAAGAGAGAAAGGCAATCACAATAAGGTTTAAAATAATCCTTAAAAAAAAAAAAAAAAAAGAGCTGCAGCTGAGCTGTCCCACAGCCTGACACAACAGTTTTCCCTTTGCACATATGTCCTCCTCACCCAGGGACCTTTCAGCAGCTGGTCCTTGAAAGGACAGACAGAATGGGTTGTTACATGTGGAATGTAAATAAACCAGTGACAGATTAATAGTTACAGCCCCTGCTCTAAAGCAGGAAGCTGCACTGTACAGCTGGAAAAATTGTAATACTACATTTGCAAAGCAGTGCACAAAACAAAGTCCTCATTAAATACACACAAGTTGTCCAGTGATTTAAGAAACTTGGGAACTTTTAGCCCCCGACCTTGTGACAAACACCGAGCTCCTCTTCACCAGCCCTTCACTAGTCACCAGCTGAAAGCTGTGTCACTGCCCAAGAACATTTCTGCAGCTCTGCAGCACAGCCCCTCCACACCAACTGCTCCCTCCAGTACAAGGCACCAAGCTTTGCCAAATCTATGCTAAGGACCCTTAATGGTCCCACCCATGATAACTTCTACTCTGACAGAAACACAGTCAATGCCAAAGCCCTGCTAGAGCAAAGATTACAATCAAGCCTTTTTGTGCTTTTTGAAGCATAAATCCTTAAGAAAACAAAAGCCAGGGAGTTGCCATTACTCTGTCTCCATTTACACATCCATCAATCAGATGTTTTTGGCCATTTTGCAATCTTAACAAATTGCCACACTTTATAGAAGTGAGCATTTATGAGCAGCTTTATTTTACAGACCACACCAACAACTCCCAAACACAGCTTAATCAAGCTGACGTGCCTCTCATAAAGCCCTGGAGTCCAGCTGGTTTTGGCAAACACAACTAATTTGCAGCACATCAACTTAAATATATTTCCTTCTACAGCTTGCATTACTCCTGCATTTACCAAAACAATTTGTTCTACCCCAAAAGCTGCCATTGTGCTCTGCTTTTAGCAGTGTCTGTACAAACAGCACAAGGTGAGAAACAGGAAATATGTCACCCAAGAGCAGAACACCACATTTAGCCAATGTTCTGATGCCACACATATCCCTCCCATTTTTATCCCTCATGTACAGATTTTATCTGCCACAGTTAAAATAAATTGCATCACCCTGAAGGTTTCTCTATAAACTTAAAAATCAGTCTGCTGGCTCTCCTTTTTTAAAAGCTCCTTTCATGAGCATTGTAGGTGTCTCCACTTAGACCTATTTATATCCAAGTAAGATTTCACAGCTCTCTCTTCATCCAGGTAATTTTTCCTTTTTTTTAAGCTCAGGTACCATTCCATCAGCACATTTCACATCAGTCAGCTGGGTCCTCCCAGCTAAGCAGGAAGTATTTGCATCTCCTTTACTCTCTGGCTGCACAAGGCCCTGAGTGACAGCTCTGCCCTGGCTGCATCTTTCTGCAACAAGAAAGGAGGAGTCACTCTTGAAAAAAAGCAGAACTAAGGCTGAGCTCCAAAGAGGAGAAAAGTTACATCAGAAATCAGCAGTGGTTTGGGGGGAGGAGGAGAAATTTTGCTCCTGGAGTTTCAGAGCCCCATCTTCTTCCCCACACAGCTCCTTGTCACTTAAAAAGCACCTCCCTGCTCACACTGTGCCATGTGGCAAATCAGATCAGGCCAAAAGCTGCCTCAGCACTAAGTTATTTTTCAGTTCAAGTGAGGAGAAAAATCTCAATTCACCTCACACAAAGTACTTCTCAAACTGTTAAATACCAACCAGTGCTTCCATACAGCAGCCTGCAGCTTCCTGAAGCTCTAAGTGCAGCTTCCTAGAGTGCACTTCAGGAGTTTACTTACCAACCAAAATGCACCTGTTCTCCAAATTCTAAATTCTGCTCTGGTTTAGTGACCCAAACCAGATCTGGGTTCCTGAGAGCTGAAGTCTCTCTATCAGACTGAATTTCAGAGTCTGAGCCCACACATAACCCTGCTCAGAAGTAAACACAAGTTAAACCCACCCAAACCACAATGCCACAGCCTGGAGAAGGAAGGAGCTGCTCCAAGTACTCCCTGGTCAAACTGAATAGTCACTGTTTATCTTACACCTGCCAAATTCCACAGGTTATTGTGAAACAAGCTATTTCAACAGATTTCTAGGACAGGCAAACATCCCTTTCCCATGTCACATGTGAAGCAGGGATGCACTGCTGACTGTGCCAACCTATGTGAGATTTTGGAGTCCAGTGGGGAACAAGCTGTGTCCTGCTGGATTCCCAACCTCAGCTGGGAGACTTCTTAGAAAGAAGTTCAGATATTTTAAAAGCTGGAACTCTTGAGACATTCCCAGCCATTTGGTGTGTAACAAACTTCTACACTAAATCACTCCCTTTCTCAGTGCACACACAAAAACAGCTTTTAAGATTCAACATTCAAGTGAAAACTTCTCCAGTGCACAAAAATGAGTTTTAAACTGCCTTATGAGGTAACTGGTGATAAAGAAGTTAAAATGTCTCAAAAAGGCTTCTCTACCCCTGAAATCAGGTTAAAACAGTTCTGCTCAGGGCAGGTCAGGAGCTTTTAGAGCATTCAGAAAAAGAATAAAACCACAGATGTTTACCTGGCCTCCTCACAGCACAGCCACAGCTCAGGAACACAACTCCATGTTCCCACAGCTCCAACACACTGTGCCAAAGTCCTGACTGAGCCCCCAGGACACAGAACCTGCTGGGGCCCAGGAACATGTCCCTGTGGCTCACTAAGCTGGGTTTGATCACATCAGCTTTGATATCTTAAGCAGCACTACTCTAGAGCTCAATGCCTTGGCTCTGGAGCAGCCCAAGTGTGTCCAACCCACCCAGCTCATGTGCCAGCTCCAATCCCAGAGCTGAGGGGGAGCCACCCCCTTCAAGGCACAGAAAGTAAACGGGTACCAACTCCTCTAGCCACACAGGCCAGGCAGGACAGCGACTGCTCCAACCCCTGGCAGGGCTGAGATTTGTGCAGCAGGTCCCTCACAGCTGCTTTGGTGTCAGGCCCTGCTCCACACAGGTGTGTTGGCCCCAGGAACTGCTGTCTCACTCCAGCATCCACACATGCTCTCTCTGCATGCCAGCGTCACAGAGAGGCACAAACATTTACACACAGCAGGCTACAAGGACGAGGACTGCGGGCTGAACAGCAAAAACCAGCTCTCCCCAAAGCAACAACCCACCTAAAACCAGTGACAGCAACCAAAACAAAGAGTGTCAGGAGCCCTCAGCTCACCTGCTCTGTAGCTGTTGGGCAGTAACATACTAACAGCAGAGTAGTAAATATATTTATCAAGAGTCCGATGATGGTGATGAGGTTGGGGGCGATCCAGGCTGGAACTCTCCCCACTAACCACTCCCAGTAGCCCTGCATGAGCGGCTCAAGCAGGGAGCGTCCGGCACTCTGGTACTTGTGCTCCTCCAACCGTTTGAGCTGGTGCTTGGACAGGGGCGGCGTGGGCAGCTGCACCAGCCTGCTGAGCACGCAGGCGGCGCTGGGGCCGTGGCCGCAGCCCGCGGGGCCCTCCAGGTGCGACTCCCCGCATCGCCGCCTGACGCCCCGCTGCCCGCTCATGGGGAGGGTGGCCTAGCACGTGTCTTGGGCAGGCAGCAGCCGGGCTGGAGAACCATAAGATCCTGCAACACAAAGGGGTAACACACACTTGAACGTACAAATGAGATTTTAGGATACCAAAAGTTTCCAGCTGCTGCCCTAAAGAGCATTTTATTTGCCATCAGCAAAGCAAGGTGACTCTATAGGATTACTCCTTCCAAGAGAAAATTATTTGGAGAATTGCTGAAGGAACAACAAGAAACGAGTGTTCCCAATGCAGCTGTAAAACCCTGCAGCCAGCAGCCAAAATTCCAGCAGCAGCAGAAACTCCCACCACAGCAGTGAGTTGTATTACAGACTGGGGCACAGCCAGCCCCCCCACACCTCTCCCAGGAGAGCAGGTGACACCAACTCAGGTTATCAACTGACAGCACTAAAAGCTGTACCAATACTGAGAAGTCTTAAGTTAATTTGGTTTGAAGCAGCTTTGTCTCCGCAGTGATGCTGGAGAGCCACTTAAAAACAATTATGCTTTTTTCTTTTTTTTTTTCAGATTTCTGTTCCTTATTTCAGTTTTGTTTCAGCTTTTTTCCTCTCTAAATTTAACCCAGCTCACTGTCTGTTCAACTTTCAAGACATACAAGAAACATGCAGGAGCTGGAGAGCTTTAGTTGGCCAGAGATAGCACGAAGCAGCTGCAAAAAGAAAAAAAAGGGTCAGGAACAGATTTTCCAGCACAATCAGGGACCCTCACAATGTTCCATCTCTCTTGAAAGTGGGTGACCAGGCAGATGTAACTCTCCACAGGAAGTAGAGAAGCAGCAGAGAAAGGAGACTAAAAATAAGAGTTAATCTGTAGGAGACAACGAGGAAAAAAAAATAAGAAAACCTAGTTGAAGTTCAGCAAATAAAGTAGAGAAAGGAAGAAGACAGAGAGCTCTAAAGCCATCCACACTGCACGGGGAGAGAAAACTGTGCAAATCAAAGGTCATCACTGGCCTAAGAACAAGTGCTCTCAGCTCCACTCTCCACACCCTCAGCAAGGCAAATTCCAGCAGTGAAAAGCCACCTCAGGCAGCCCCGTCAGAGGGAGGAGAGAAAGTGGCGGGGCCTTCGCAGGGCTCGCTAAGCTCGGGAGGAAGCAGAGCTGCACCTCTCCAATCGCCCGGACACTTAGTCACCGCGGAGTCCCTGTGGGTGTTGCCCTGGATGACCAGAAAAATTACTCCCAGTGCATTAAACGGGGCTTTCCCCTCATCCTGAGGAGACGAGCCAGAGGGAAAACAGCGCCTCGTTCTCCAAAACGCTGCCGCGGGACTCCCCCCGGGCCCGGCAAACACCGGGCCGGGGAGGGGCCCAAGGCACCCCTGGCCCCGCCGACGCTTCGCCCCCGCCCACGGCGCAGCCCGGGTCCCCCCGGAGCCCGGCGCAGCCACACCTCGGGGCGCCCCCGCTCCCGGTTCCCGCTCCCGGCAGAGCCCGCCCGTCCGGGCCCGCGCACCGGCCGCTGCCCGGCGCCCCGCGCTACCTCCGCTCCCGCACCGGGCGGCGCTGCTTTACGGCCCTTTTGCGACGGCCGGAAAGGAGGCGGCGGCAGCGCGCGCCGGGGGCGGGGCCGGGGCGGCGCGAGGACGGCGCGGGAGCGGCTGAGGTGAAGGGGGGAGGGACGGGGGGACCCAAACCCCGACCCCGCCTGACTCTCACCCGTGTCACCCCCCCCAGAGACCTCACAACCTCCTCTTCACCCCCAGGCGACCATCCCCCGGCCTCCCTGCCACCCCTCTTAGCGACATCCCGGTGTTCCTGTCAGCCCCCGTTACCCCCTGCGGGATCCTCCGTCAGCCCCTCAGCGACCTTCGGGTGTCCCTGTCACCCTGTCAGAGACCGCCCCCCCATCCTCAGTGACGCCATGGCCTCCCTGTCAGCCCTCATCACCCCCTCAGTGAACCCCAAGTGTCCCCTGAGCCCCTCCCTGTCACTCCCACCCCACTGCAGCCCCCACTGGGTGCCCTGCAGTCCCCACTGCCCTTGGGGATCCCCAGCAACCTCAGGTGTCCTCCCTCCCTCTCCTGACAAATCCCTCTCGTCCCCTTTGTGCCCCCCACCACATCCCCAGTGACCCTCATCGCTTCCAGTAACTCCTCTGTCCCTAGGACCCCGCTGAGCCCTCTGCCCCTCAGCCTCCCTCTTCTCCCCTTCATTCCCTTTCCCTCCTCTCCTAACCTCCCTCCATCCTGGTTCCTTTTCCCTTTCGTCTCTGATGGCCCCAGCACCCCCCCTGCCCCTGTGCCCATGCAGCGGCTCCAGTCCCGGCTGTCCCGTGGACTCTCCCGGTGGCTCTGCTCCGAGCACTCAGGTGGATTTGGGTGAATCGGGCAGGTGGGATTGGCCAGTGCCATGGGTTCATCCCTGACACAGAGCTCCTGGATCAACCGGAGTGCCCAGCCACTGTCACAGTGTGCCAGGTGTCCCAAGCAGGCGTGGGGACGTCCTGTGTCACAGTGTCCTGGGCCTGGCACTCTTTGGGTTGGCTCCAGGACATGCTGTGCCTTCCCAGACAGGGAGTAGGAGCAGGGCCAGAATATGGAGATGCCCTGGAAGCTGCCCCCCTGAAAGGTTTCATGGCAATTTTTTTTGGTGTCTGTAGTGCGAGAACACTCCTAATGAGTCACCTGTCATTACCCTGCAGCAGGGAGGGCAGAGGTAACACATTTCCTACTTCCTTACGTCAGTGCTTTGAGGATCAGTGACCTTTACCAGTGGCTTATCAGTGGGACCTGACAGGCAGCTGTGCAGGCTCTTTAGACACAGCCCCATCCCGCCTCTGTTTGTTTAGGAAGGCACAGGCAAATTCCTCTCTCCTTCTCTCAGCACTGTCCACTGGACAATTTGCTGGAGACAAGAAGAAGTGTCCCTTGGTAGGGCCTTGTCTCCACCCATGTGGCTGACAGAGCAGGGAAGAGGTGGGTAGACAATCCAGGGATCAGCAGTAATTCAGGAATTTCCCTTTTCGTAATCCAACCATCTTTGCAGCTTTATCATTCCAGGTAACATGAACTTTCTGCCCTTGATGGTCTTGCCCACCTTTCATTTTCCTTTGGAGTTTCTGTTCCACATGCTCCAGCCTGGGCAGGGTGTGGCTGCATTCCTGCACTGGGAGAAACACTTCCAAGAGGGTTAAAGTCTCCTTTTAAAACACTTCCTTTACTTGCTCCTGATATTAGAAACAATCTGTGATACTCAAACTGGAGCTTAAAACAAACCCTTTGGAACTCTGAAGTGCCTAAAGATCAGGATAAACATTTAAGAAAGTCATAGTTATATGGAAAATTGAGGCTGGCCATTGCTGTTGTATAATCTGTTTGCAAAGGAGTTTATGAAAAAACAAGGAGTTTTAGTGTATTTTCCTTCTCCCTCTTGAAAACAATGGGATGGGATGGGATGAGGTGTTAATAATGATTTATCTTAGGACCTTGCAGCTGGCACATGGCAATTCCTTTCTGCCTCCTGGTGTTTGGAGGTGCCTTGTTCTGTGCCCAGACAGAGCCTGGGAGCTGGCAGGGATGCAGGGAAGCTGCACAGCAGGAGGTTGGGGCAGCCTGGAGTACACCATGCCCTGGCTGTGCCCAGAGTGAAGCCTGTGTTGGAGGTGCACAGTCTGCCCCAAGAACAGTGGGAAAACTGACTTGGTTCCACTGTAAAATATTTAATAAGAGAGATTGAGGGAGATAAGAACTCGGGGTAGATCTTGACTGACATAAGAGAATTCAAAGGAGGAAAAATTTACAAAATTGTTTTTAGTGTAAGGAGAGTTACTGAGGGGTTTCTGCTGGGGAAGGCAAGAGGGCCAGAGTCCAATGGTGCCATCAGGATGAACCTCCTGGGGGCTGTGATTCCTTGTGAGAGACAGCTCTGATCTCTGCTCTCTGTAACTAGGGACAGGACCCAAGGGAAGGGCTGGAGCTGTGCCAGGGCAGCTCAGGCTGGAGATCAGGAAAGGTTCTTCCCCCAGAGGTGCTGGCACTGCCCAGGCTCCCCAGGGAATGGGCACAGCCCCGAGGCTGCCAGAGCTCCAGGAGAGCTTGGACAGCACTGCCAGGGATGCACAGGGTGGGATTGTTGGGGGGTCTGGGCAGGGACAGGGATTGGGCTGAATGATCCTTGTGGGTCCCTTCCAGCTCAGGAGATTCCATGATTCTGCCAGCCTGCACCTACACTCTCAGTAACAAGCTGTGCCTCAGCAGTAGTCTGGGGTGTGACTAAAGGTGCTCTTTCTGCCACATGAAAATTGTAAGTCATGTGCAGGGCTGAGCTCTGGGCTTGGTGACAGCTCAGGGTACAGAGATTCCAAGTCCTAACAGAGAGAGGGCTCCTCTGCTGCCCAGCTTGCTTTGGAGCACACAGTGCTGATGAGCTGCCTGTGTGGATACATTTATTTTGTAGTAAGGGCAATATGCAGGGAGAAGTTTGGAATAGCTATTCTGCTTTACTAAGCTTGTCCTAGCCCCAGTAAACAGTCTGCACAGGCATGTAAATACCCTCAGCAGGTAGAGAATCTGTATTGTCTGTGAGCTTCATCCCCAAAGAGCTTCAGCCCATCTGCATCCCCAAGACAGTGCCTCAAACCTGTGGGAAGAGAAGTCAATAATTATGGAATGTCTAATTAAATGGACAGGCTGGATCCATGGCTGAGGCCAATAGTGGTAGAGTGAACAAGACCAATGCCAGCTTCTACTCTTGGGTCACAAGGAATGCTCCAAGCTGGAGGAGGAGTGGCTGGAAAACTGGGAAGGGATCTGGGAGTGCTGGTGACAGAGGCTGGACATGACCCCAGGAGTGCCCAGGTGGGCAGTGGCACCTGGGCAGTCTCAGCCATGGTGTGTCCAGGAGCCCCAGTGTGGTGCCCTGTGCTGGCACTGTGGGGCACCTCCAGCCCTGGGCACAGCTCTGGGCCCCTCCTGACCAGAGAGACACTGAGGGGCTGGAGCTTGTCCAGGGAAGGGAACAGAGCTGGGGAAGGGGCTGGAGCACCAGGAGCAGCTGAGGGAGCAGCTGAGGGGCTCAGCCTGGAGAAAAGGAGGCTCAGGGGGGACCTTGTGGCTCTGCAAAGTCCCTGACAGGAGGGGACAGCCAGGAGAGGTCGAGTTCTGCTGCCAGGCAGCAAGGGCCAGGACAAGAGGAAATGGCATCAAGGTGCAGCAGGGGAGGTTCAGGTTGGATATTGGGAAAAAGTTATTCCTGGAAAGATTGTCCAGCACTGGCATGGACTGCCCAGGGCAGAGGTGGAGTCACCATCCCTGGAGGAATTTAAGAGACATGTGGATGTGGCTCTTGGAGACGTGGGTTTGTGGTGGCCTCGGCAGTGCCAGAGGAACAGTTAGACTTGATGATCTTAAAAGGATTTTACAGCTTAAATGATCCTATGATACTGAGGTTGCACCAGCCCCTCTCCAGCCATGTATTTAGCATTGCACCAGCAGGACACTGGGATATGTGTCCTCAATGAAATGGGGAGTCTCTGTGTACTGTTCCCTTTCTTAGGTGAAAGCCATGGTATTAGGCACTGGTTTTAGTTGCATTCACTTCATCTCTTGCAAGCTCTTCAGTTCAAGTTAAAAGGTTGTGTGTGGACAACTCCTAAAATCAAAAAGCCTTAAACACCAGTTTTTCTTCATTTCTACCTCCCTACCACACACAAGCTTCACTCCTTAAACTGCTTGGAAAAACATTGTGTGGCAAGCCAACAGTCTAATCTTGTGTCCAGTCAGCAGCAGTGACTAACAGAAGGTGCTAGGAAGAACAAGTCAAGAGATACAGAAGTATCTCACATCTTGCTTATTTTCCTTTCTATCTCAGAGAGTCATAAAAATGAAGCAAATGTGGAGCTTCAGCAGAAAAATGACCTTGGATTTCCCTTAAGTGACATGTCCTCTGATGTCCTTTTTCTCAGGTATGTGGAATGGGATTGGTTGGTTAGTGGGTTGGTTGGTTTGTTTGCAGGGGAAAATCTGTTAGCTCAGAAACAAAATTAGGCACTATGAATATTTTGATGTGAAAGGAAAAGTATATTCAGACTGACTCCTTGGAGCTGGGAATTACATACCCAGGCACATAACATTTATAACAGAGAATGTAATGCAAAATCTACATTTCTCTTTCAAATTCCAAATTTACTCATACTAGAGATGGGATTGTGAAGTAACAGTCATTACTGCACTGCAGTCTTAAAATCATGATCAGATGGCAAATTTTATATTTAGCTTAAAAATGGGCAAGAAATCAGGCAACTTGAATTCTGTCAATCTGTTCTTATTCACTACATATCCTGCCACCAATCATCTTTCTCACAAGCAGCTGAACCTTCACCTCCACAAGTCTGTAGTTGTCCATTCTGTGCAAGGGTTGTGAAGGTTGACCAGCTCTGATCTCTTGCAAGATTCACCCACTTTTGTTTCAACTTTTTTCTTGCCATGATACTTTCTAGTCTCGGTGCTTCCTCTTTCTTCCTTTTCTCTTCCTCCTTTCTTTCAGCCTCTCCACCCCAGGCCATGCCCTTCTCAAACCTCTCAGTACTTCCTTCTCATTTTTTAAGATTATTTCGCTTTTGTCACGTGCAGATCTTTGCCTGGAGCCCTTGGATGTGCCCTCTCAATTATTTGCTCTTCATCTTTGTCCTTTTTCATCTTCCGTTTACAGTCTCCAGTTTTAAGTAGGTTGAAACACTTTTTCTCCTCTCCAGTGACCATCAGGAAACATTCTTTCCTTGTGAGGGTGACTGGCACTGGTCATGCCAGGATGCCCAGAAAGGTTGTGTAATCTCCATCCTTGGGGTGTCATCCTGCACTACTGCCTCTGGTGGCCCTGCTTGAGCAGGGGATGGCCCAGGTGATTTCCAGAGCTCCTTCCCCCCTTTAACCTTCCTGGGGTGCTGAAATAGCTCTGGCTGTGTTTGAAGCTAGTAGCAAATTGCTTTTGCAGCAAGAGTAGGGAGGAGTCACAGTTCTCTCTGTGTGAACTCACCAGGGTGGCCCTTCTTGCTCTTAGAGAACTGGGGTGAGACACAGATTTTCTGTCAGGCTGGGATTTAGGGAACTGGACAGTGTGAGTACAGAGCCATCATTTCACTGCACTGCACGTGGATCTTTTCTTCCCACCTGTAAAACAGCAACTGCTGTGAGTAACCCTTGGATTGAGGGTTGTGGTTGGTAGCAGTGAGCTCAGATAGCTGAGAGGTCAGGCTGGAAGCCAGGCTGGATGGAACTCAGCAGCCTACTCTAGTGAAAGGTGAAAGGTGCCCCTGAGCTGTCAATATCAGTATTGTTAATATTGATATTACAATCCATGGGAAAGTTCTGATTCATTCACAGAAGAATTTGGTTTATGTTCTCAAACCTCCATTGGTGAGATCTTCCAAAAGTTAACTTTACAGCATAGAATAAATAGATCTAAGCATTACTTCAGTTTTTATTTAATCCAAAATATTTTTTTTAGTATTTTCACTGACATTTCATCCTAAACATTAATAAATTTTAAAAACAAACTATTTTTTAAAAATTGCTGCAGAGTGGCAAAGTCATTTGCTGTCCCACTCTGTGAGGTACCTCAGCACAGGCTTTTCCTTGGCAATACCCAAATCTAGACAAGATAGGAAGAAGAGAAGTGGGGAAATGGAGCTGTTTGCTCAGCATTAACACAGTGAGCCATGAGACTCTGAAGAAAAGAGTAGAAAATAAAACCTATGTGTGTGCAGCTATAGGATAGCAGGGTTAGATGGGATATTGGGATATTCCTCCCTGTGAGGGAGGGGAGGCCCTGGCACAGGTTGCCCAGAGAATCTGTGGCTGCCCCATCCCTGGAAGTGCCCAAGGCCAGGTTGGACAGGGCTTGAGGCAACCTGGTCTAGTGGAAGATAGTGGAGGGTGTCCCTGCTCATGGTAGGGCCTTGAACAAGATGGGGTTTAAATTCCCTTCCAGCCCTGGGACTCTGTAACAGATCGAGTCACACAGTCTGACAGGGAATAATTGAGGGCAGGTATTAAAGTAATTTTGGGCCATTTCCTCCACATCTCTCAGCCAAGTGTTAATAGAAGCTGAAGGCTCCACCACAGCCACCATCAGTTGCAGTGTCACTGCAGGGACACATTCTCTGTCAACTCACTCTACTGACCTTGTGTTGTGACACAAGGCTGAGAAGAAAATGGAGACACTTAATTCAGAGTGACCCACTTGACCTTTTCTGGCAGCAACAAATCCAAGCTACGTAGTAAAATGACAGTACTGGTTTCTAATGATCCTCTAAAAATTTCAGAAATTAACATTTCCAGATTTAATTCTGCTTATTTATGATTTCTTCTGTGAAGTCAGTGTTCACTTTGGGTTTGGAGGAGAGGAATCAGAGCAATATCAAACTGCTGTATAGGAAGCAATCAAGGAAAGCAAAACTTCAGAATCCTCATAGTAAAATCCAAGTCAGCCTTTGAGAATCTCAGTAAACCTTTGAGAGAGAACTGAGTAAATTTGAGAATGTCAGTAAATGTTAGAGAAGTCAGTAAAGCTTTGCCTTTGGTTCCTCACAGTGCCTGGAGGCAGAAGGCAGCCCTGCAATGTGGTGGTTCCAGCAAGGCCTCTCGTTCCTGCCCGTGGCACTGGTTGTGTGGTCAGCAGCATCCTTTGTGTTCTCCTACATCACTGCAATTGTCCTGCACCACGTTGACCCTTTGGTGCCCTACATCAGGTCAGTGATGTCCACCCTGTGTCAGAGCACTGAACTGATCCCACTCCTGTGATTCTTCCCAACTCCAGACTTAAATAGCAGCTCTTACCCAACAGCTCCAGTTCTAAAGTTACTGTTTATAGCCTTTTTATATTTAGTTGTAGGTGATATTAAACTGACAGAGGGGAGATTCAAGTTAAATGTTAGAAAGAAATTCCTTCTCTGTGAGGATGGTGAGGTCCTGGCACAGGCTGCCCAGAGCAGCTGTGGCTGCCCCATCCCTGGCAGTGTCCAAGGTCAGGCTGGATGGGGCTGGGAGCAGCCTGGGATAGTGGAAGGTGTCCCTGGTTGGAAGGAGATGGTTGAGATAGGCTTTAAGGTCCCTCCCAATCCAACCTATTATGAGATTTTTGTGTTACTCTATTTAAAGATGTCTGGTTTTGTGCAAAACTCTAAGCTTTGGCTCTGTGAACATACCCTTAAAATGATGATGAGCAAGGGAACTGGGGGTGCCTTACCACACCCCTGCTCAGAGTGAAGCCACTCACTTCCACCAGGTTTGTTGCACCAGTAAATCCACACTAAAATCTACAGTGCTAACTTTATTCCATCAGGGCTGATATATATAACTCAAGCTTTGCTCTTTCAGTTTTCCATGTTCTTAATTTTTCCAGTTTTATTCCTTTTTATTCACCTTTTATAGCATCAAGATCGATATGAAAGGAACAGTTACTGTGAGCATGATCATTCCCTGCTCCAAGGCTGGCTTGTCTTTACCATGGTGATTTCTACAGCTCTAAAACCAGCACAGCATAGTTTGAGTGATGAAAAATTCAGTGAAGAACATCTGGGAGGGGCTTTTTTTACATGTCCTTTGTAGACTGAAATAAGTAAAGTTTTGTTGGAAGTATTTTTAATATAGATATAAATAATATCGGATATGTATCACTCCATTTATCTTTTCCAGTGATACAGGGACAATACCACCTGAAAGATGCTTATTTGGGATCATGTTAAATGTTTCAACCTTCTTGGGTGAGTACTGAAAGCTGTCCTTGGTGAGCTGCAGACAGTTCTGGAATGCAACAGCTTTAAACAAGTTCACTTCCTTCTCCAGATCATTAAACAACCCAGAATTCTTATTCAAAAGCTAAATAGTGAGCAATAAGTCTCAATTCTCTTAAGCAATTCAGAGTGTGTGGCAGGGATGTTATCACGAATTGCCAGTATGGCAGCTGCGGATTCCAGAAGGGCAAAAAATGCATTAAAAAACTAGAAAAGCAAAAGCAATAAAAATGCAAATTCAAGGAAGTCACCTTACCTATGCTGCTGCAATGGAGGGGTTTAAAATGAAATAGATCAGGAAAATATATTAATTTGACTTGTTTGCCATTATATTATTTCAATTTTTACTTCCAGCCTTTCAGCTTTCCTATTTCACTGTGCCCTAAAAAAATCCTTGTATTTGAAGAGTTGCCTCTGTCAGTCAGCATCTTCCCAGGTAAAGAAGGACACTGGTCCCCAGCAGGAACTCACTGCCTGTGGCTCTCTTGGCAGGGATGGCCACCATGTACGTGCGATACAAGCAGGTGTCTGCCCTGAGCCCAGAGAAACCCAGGATCCTCAGGCTGAATAGGCTGGGCCTCAGGCTGGGATGGATGAGCTGCTTTGGGCTCTGCATTATTGCCAATTTCCAGGTTTGTGCTCTGTCTGCTCTGCTCCTGCTGGAGCTGTGTCTGTTCTGAGATACCTGATAAACTGGGATTTACAGGAAGCAGCTTTCCATGGCAAACTGCTTTTTTGTCCAATTCTTTACAGAGAATGGTTAAAACATATAAAGTTTGGCTTTTATTTTGTTAGTTATTCCTTATTTGTTTTGGGACTTGTGAGCAGCTGTTCATGACATATCAAACCATTCATAACCACCAAGCATTGCAGACGCCACACTTGGATCTCCTTCCAGGCCTGAGATCCAGACTGAAAGCCACAGCTTTCAGGAATCAGGAGATTCAGGTATCAAATAGTAAAAACTTTTTACAACTAGAAGTAAAGCCAACAAAACCACCCAACCCCACAAGCCCAGCTCTGGAAAACCTGCCCTCTCGGGTAGATTTTCCTTCAAACCTTCTCAAGTTCTTGAAAATTCTGCAACGTTAATTCTTCTGATTTTCTCCATCCCTGTTCTCTATTTTTTCCCCCAATACTTTCCACAAAAAAAAAAAAAAAAAAAAAAAAGCAAAACCTTATTATTTTTAATCCAAAATGGGGTACTAGAATCGTGTTGTGTCTGTCCTGTATTACATAATCTTTCATATCACATAATCTTTTCATAGCTGCACAGGTTCCTAGGGTAGAAATGTTGTCACTCCCATTCCCTGTCCACCTGCAGGGATTCTCTCACCCAATTCCTGTGATACTGTCCATTTATAAGAAGAGCTCTCACAAATTTCTGTACTGAAGGTATGGCCGTAACTTCACCACAAGAACTTAACAAAAGCAGAAATTCCAGAGGCTGGCAGGTTTTGGCTTCCAGATACCTCCCAATGGGGCTTCCAGGAAAAGTCCCCTGAGGACTGGCACAGTCCAGAATTGCTTAGCTGGGGGTGGGAGAAGGTTTAGAGAAGAAAATGAAAGCAGGTTTTCACAGGCAGCATGTCCTTTCCCTAGAAATGCATCCTGTACTACATCCACGTGCTGGGAGCCTGCCTGACCTTTGGGGTGGGGTCCATTTACATGCTGGTTCAGACCCTCCTGTCCTACCTGATGCAGCCAGAAGTTCACAGCAAAGGCATCTTCTGGGCCCGCCTGGCCGTGCTCCTGTGGAGCTGCTCCAGCATCCTCAGCAGTATCCTTTGCCTGGGCAGTGACAACAAACCCAGCAGCTCCACAGCACTTACACCTTGAACTGAACCACCCCCATGTGCCACAAGAGGCTTGTCATCCTCGATGGTGCAGCCTGTAGCGTGCCCTGTTCTGTACTCCATCCTGGGAATTGCAGGGAAAATGGTTAATCCTTTAATACTTTTAATATCCCCCTGGATATCAAAAAAAAAGGTAAGAGGGATGGTTACTACCCTTTCTCCTCCCCTTTCCTACTGCACACCAGAGAGTGAAAATAAGAGTTTATCCCCGAGAGGTCTGACTAAATTAAGAAATATGGAGGCAAAGGGAAGTGTGCTTAAGGGGTGGATGGTTTCAATGGGGGAAAAAAACAGGTAAGAAATAAAAGTGTATTCCTGAGGATAGGAATGGTGCAGAGTGTTAGATTGGGATACAACTAAGAAAGAAACCCAGAATGTAGCACAAGAGGAAATACTCCAACAGACCATGTGGAGCCAGGGCTGGCTGTGCCAGCTGGCTCCAGAGCAGGGATGATGTGCTGGCACTTGCCAGAGAGATGAGTCTGGAGAACATTTCAAGGGGGGGGACCTTGATCTCCTCCCTGCCCATCCTAAAGACAAGATATTTCTGACTGGCATTCCCTGCACCTTCCCTTGGTGTCAGAATCCATCACCCCCTTTATCTCTGAATCCCAAGTGCTGGAAGCAGCTGTGGGCTTTAGAGAAACACAGAATGGTTTGGACTGAAGGGATCTTCTAGTCCTGCCCTCTCACAGTGGGAATCCATTCCCATTTATCCATATATTTATATATCAAATGTGGGCAAACCTACTCAAAAATAGAGGCCTTTTTCCTCACTGAATCATTGAAACAGTCAGGAAACTGCACCAGAACAGCTCCTCTGCTCACCACAAAGGACTTGAACATTGGATTTAAAAATTAAACTCAGTTTTTGTGTCAAACCGAACACCACCACCAAACCTCCTGAATTGCAGAGACACAAGTTGCAAAACCCATTGATTAAACACTGTCCCATCTGCAGCTGTATCCAGGCCACTGCTCTAATCCCCACCAACCCCACTCATGTCCAGGCTGGCAGCCAATACCATCACTAAACCAGATGTCCCTTTCCCAGGGTTGGAGCATCTCTGGGCTCCCATCCCTTCTGCTGAAGGATTTTGGCATCTGTAGGAGCCAGACGAGCAGGGACAGTGGGGCGCAAGCTTGTTATCCATCATGAAGGACCCTCACCTGCTGAGGGGCCTGGGCAGACAGCAAGGAAATCATCCCAGAAACGTGGAGAACTGTTGTATTTAACAGAAAATTTTGCTATTAGGAAACAAGATTTTCAGCTTTGAAGAGGGAGGAACCAAACTAGGGGGAAACTAAAATATAGTCTATGAACAATATGATCTGCTGCAAGTTACACTTCTCTTACAGATGCCAAAAGCCCACAAACCTCAGATCTGTAGAGCTTTTTGTGCCAATGTAGTCTAACCAAAATTATAGGGAAGTAATAGAAATAATGATGTGTACATATATAACAGTGAAAGGGGAAGAAAAGGGAAATTACTGTTCTAAATTAACAGCTCATAATGTAGTAAGGGAAAGATGGGGAAAGGGAGGAGTCTGTGGCCTTGAGTTAAATGGTTGTAACAGGTACTGGAAGACAGAAGAAACTGTATTTTGTGTCAGCCCTGGGGTCACAGCAGTGAATATCCCCTGTGCTGGCACTGTGGGGCACCTCCAGCCCTGGGCACAGCTCTGGGCCCCTCCTGACCAGAGAGACACTGAGGGGCTGGAGCTTGTCCAGGGAAGGGAACAGAGCTGGGGAAGGGGCTGGAGCACCAGGAGCAGCTGAGGGAGCAGCTGAGGGGCTCAGCCTGGAGAAAAGGAGGCTCAGGGGGGACCTTGTGGCTCTGCAAACTCCCTGACAGGAGGGGACAGCCAGGAGAGGTCGAGTTCTGCTGCCAGGCAGCAAGGGCCAGGACAAGAGGAAATGGCATCAAGGTGCAGCAGGGGAGGTTCAGGTTGGATATTGGGAAAAAGTTATTCCTGGAAAGATTGTCCAGCACTGGCATGGACTGCCCAGGGCAGAGGTGGAGTCACCATCCCTGGAGGAATTTAAGAGACATGTGGATGTGGCTCTTGGAGACGTGGGTTTGTGGTGGCCTTGGGGAACAATTGGACTCAACCTCAGAGGTCTTTTTCCAACCTAAACAATTCTCTGAATCTATGAAAATACTCCTGGTCCTGTGGTGCAGCAGAACTGCCAGCCCAGAGCAAGGCAGCTGATGACCCACTGTAATGGGGAAAGGGGGATGGTGGAACTAGATTTTTTTTATATCACAAAGATTAAATTCTTCCCACTGCAGCAGGAAATCAGGCAGATAACAAACAGCTCCTACAGCTGTCCAGTTGAGTTAGCAGAAAATTGGGTGTCTGTTGTCCAGTCAGTAACCAGAGCTCCTAAACCACTCCATTTTTTAAGAAGCTTTGGAAGTCTGGGTTCTTAAGGCCATGTTTGTGCCAGGAAATCCAGCCTTGTTCACCACCAAAATTAATCTTTCACATCAGGAGGCTCTTGATGTTTAATCTCATTAACCACTGAAATCCTCTGAAAATCAGGTCATCTATAAATTCATGGTCTGAGTTTCATTTGTTGTGCTGCAGGAGCACTTTTCTGGGGACCTTCCCACCATAAGATGTTGAAAAAAGTGACATCAAACACTCCAGAAAGATCGAGGTCTTGGATTAAATGGGGGATCACTGTCACATGGGATGAAATCCAAAGCACTTCTCAAACCTTGACTAAAGTCAGAAATCCTCTTTGCTGCAGGTGATACAGAATTCCAAGCTGTCACCCACAGCAAGAATGCAAGGTGGTTGAGACATTGAAAAGCTATCAGAAAAAGAAATCTAGACTCTTATTAATGGTAAATACCAGTGAAATTAAATTAAAATGCTTAGTAAGTGCTGACATCTGATCATAGCTCAAACACTTCAATGACATGACAGTAACCAGTGGGTTGGGACAAGCTGCAGGTTGAAGAGCACAATGTGAACAGTCCATGGCACCATTACTGCTCCTCAGGCTGAGACCTCACCCTTGACACAGTCTGCAAGTTCCATGTGCCTCATTCTTGGCCTTCAGTCTTCCTTGACCTCTTCCCTCAGTGTTCGTGTCCTCACTTTTGTTGTACAGTGGCCTGTATGGACAGAACCTGGTGCAGAAGCTGCACTGGGACCCCCAGGAAAGAGTAAGTGACTGGGAGGGAGAATGGAAACCACATCCTGCTGGATTTGGAAGGACAGGTGGGAACTTCCTGCAGCTCATGATAGGAGAGGGAGAGGGAGAGGGGGAGAGAGGGAGAGGGAAAGAGGGAGAGGGAGAGGAGAGCTGTGCCAGCTGAACCAGCTGCTAGCTGCTCGGAATCCCACAACCCCAGACTGAGGTGGGACCTTAAAGCCCATCCAGTCCCACCCCTGCCATGGCAGGGACTCCTCCCACTATCCCAGGTTGCTCCAAGCCGTGTCCAACCTGGCCTTGGACTTCCAGGCATGGGGCAGCCACAGCTTCTCTGGGCAACCTCTGCCAGCACTTGCTGAAGTTCTGATCTCACAAAACTGTTGGATCTTAAAGTGTAACTCTGAATTAATCCCTCCATCTTGAGGAGGGCTTTGAACCTCCCTGCTCTTTATTCATTGAGCTCTGGATTGAGCCTTCAGGTTTTGCAGGTAGGTATTAAATTCCTGATGGGCATCATCCCAGTGTGAGCAGGTGTTTTCCTGGTCATTCTCATTCTTCAGCACTTCATTCTTGGAGACTCCAGGTACAATAAGGGATTTTGGTGTCCAGTGGGAATAGTTGTGGATGCAGGATTCTCTCATGGGATGCCACACGCCATCCTTGTGCCACTGCAGGTTCCAGAGCAATTTTCACATGGATTTTTTTCCCCTCTGTAAAATAGGGCTACACCCCCCACATGATCAGCACTGTCTCCGAGTGGTCACTGGCATTTTCCTTCCTCAGCTTCTTCCTCACCTACATCCGAGATTTCCAGGTAAAAGAAGTTCCTGTTCTCTGTTTCTGAACAGCCCAGTATGGTGCAGCAGGGCAGCCTTAGATTTTATGGGATGATGGAATTGTTGCAGTTGGAGCTAATGGAGTCCAGCCATTAACCTGGCATGGATCAGTCACCAGGGCTGGATTCCCATGAGCAGCTCCAAGTAACCCCCACAGAATCTGTCCCTGCTGTTAGCACAGCTCCAGCATCACCCTGACTTTACCTGGCCTTGGCTGGCTTCACTTCCAGACCATTCACAGCCACAGGGGCCTTTTTCTGCAGGACCAGGCAAATGATGGAGCCAGTCCAGAGCACAGCTAGGAGCCAAGCACGTGGCTCTGAGCTGATCTGTTGGTGTTGCCTCTGGCCACTGAACTTTCCAGTGCCAAGGCAGAGAGGAGCCATTCACAGTGACTCCCTTTGCTTTCCCTCCACAGAAAATCTCCCTGCAAGCCGTGGTCAGCCTGCAGGGCCAGACCCTGTACGAGAGCCCGGGGAGCTTCAGGGCAGAGGACCAGGCACTGCTCATAGCAGGGAGCATCTGATGGATGGAGAGAACTCAGGAATTGAATAGCAATAGCAGCTGTTATTTCTAAACATTAATTTTATATTAAAAAATGTATTAAGTGATTGTCTAGTACTTGACATCAAGGGCTTTGCTATTAACCCACAGCAATGCAAATGTTAACAGTACTGTAAATGAGTCTGTGACATTTCTACATTTTCCAGTGTCATGAAGGATTAAATGAAGGTTATTCATGAATTGTGTCTCATCTCTTCCTCCACACCCATTTTCACCTCCCTCACCCTCCTCTCTTGAGTGTTCCTAGGCCAAATCCTTTTGGATGGTGGAGCCTCCAGCCTCACCTCTGCTCCCCTTGGGCCCAGGGAGCTGATCCATGCCCTGCACTTTGGACTAGATGGGATGGACCCCAAAGCCACCCCGTCCTTTGAGCAACCCATAGGGAAAACACTCTTCACACCACAGCCTCTCTGGAGGTCAAGAGACAGCTGAGCAGCTCCCTCCTGCTGGAAGGGCAGCCTTGTGCTGGCTCTGGAGAGGATTCACAGGGAGCAGCTGGAACCACACAGCCATGGAATCCCAGGAGGGATTAAAAAAGCCCATCCCATTCCACCCCCTGCCATGGGCAAGGACACCTTCCACTAGAGCAGCTTGTTCCAGGCCCTGTCTGACCTGGCCTTCCCTCCCTCCCTCCTCAGCCTTCTCCATGTCCTGGGTAAGCAGCTGTCCCATTTCCTTCTGGAGAGGGCCCACAGTCTTCCTTTTATCACCAATTTACCTATAGAAGCTTTTCTGTTGCCCTTGATGTCCCTGGCCAGATTTAACTCTACCAAGGCTTCAGGTTTCCTAACCTGATCCCTGGCTGCTCAGATAATCCCTCTGTATTACTCCCAGGCTGCCTGTCCTTGCTTCCACACTCTTTGAGTTTGTCCAGCAGCTCCTTGTTCACCCTCACAGGCCTCCTGGAGTTTTTGTCCAATTTCCTTGTGCTTGGGATGTGTAACTCCTGAGCTTGCAGGCAATCCTTAAATACCAACCAGCTCTCCTGGGCCCCTCTTCCCTCCAGGGCTGTATCCCATGAAACTCAACAAAGCAGATCCCTGAAGAGGCATCCTGAATCTCAGGGCTCACCGTGCCCTCCTTGTTGCCCTGAGGATCCTGAATCTACTATTCCATGTTCAAGGCTGCCCTTGAGCTTCTCATTTCCCACCAGGTCCTCCTTGTTGGTGGGCACAAGGTCCAGCATAGCTCCTGTCCTTGCTGGCTCCTCTCACTTGGAGTTTACCCTCAACGCATTCCAGAACCTCCTGGATCAATAATGCTCTGCTGTGCTGTGCTGTGAACAGGACACTGCTATTGTCTGTCCAGAGCTTCATCTGATGGGTGTTCCTGTACAGCCCCCTAAAGCCACCCCCAGGTGGCTTCCTGGGCTGCATCTGGCAATGCCCAGATCTGGGTCAGCGCTGGCCTCAGCTACCCCAGGGTTATCGTCTTCTTGGTCTTGAGGGTCTTTTCCAATCTAAATTATCCAATGATTCCATGTCTGGATAGACCTCTGTGAAGGTTTGTGCCTCACATAGAAGTTCTGGGGCCGTGGTGGGTCCCCAATACAGGAGACAGGCACAGGGACAGTCCTGGCCAGGGACTCCAAGGTGCCAGTTTTGGCTAATGTTGGCAACGTGCCCAGCACCATCTTTGCTTCCTGCTCTGTTCTGTCCAGGATTCATTCTGTCCACTTCTGCTCTTTGGATGCTGAAATTCCTAAAAGGTCTTCCACCTGATTCTTCCCAGGAATTTGCTTGAAGTAATTTGTAACTCATATCCTAAATCCATGGATTTCATGTGTACTTAGCACAAGCACACCTGTTACACAGGTGTGTAACACCTTCCTGCAGCCCGGGCTGCACTCAGGGATGGCCACCAGCCACCTTCACTCCTGGGGTGACAGCCAGCACTCCACAACTCTAGTTCTTGTCACAGACTCTTCATAAATCACAGGAGTTCAAGGATGAACAGGGCAGCAAAATCCAATCCATGCTGCAGATGGTGAGTCTGGGTGAGGAGCAGCTCCAACAGCCTCAAGTTCTTGGCTGTCAGAAGCCCCTTTGCTCCTCTTGGCACAACTTTCCCCTATCAGCACATCAAGAGGCTTCTCTTGGTTCTCAGTGATCCCTCCAACCTTGCATTGATGTTGTTCCAAGGAAGATCCCTCTCTTCCATACTTGGTTTCACAGTTTTTTTGAAACATTGTTTTCCATCACTATATTGGACATAGCCCATTCACTCTCTTCCACTAAATCCTGGTTACATTTGTCAAAATTTTGCAGTGAGGATTCTTCTCCCAACTTTGAGTATTTTATCGTCTCTATGCAAAACTCAGAAAATGGACTGCTTTGTTAGGGTAAAAGAGGTTCTGGGAGAAAGAAGATGGTTCATTGTAGAATGTCAATGCTGGAATGCTCAAGTGAAATAAGAGGATAAGAGGATAAGAGAACTCAGCTTCATTAATTTTTTTTGAGATCATTGGAAAATAGGGGAAAGACATTTGTTAGAGGACAGTAAGTGAGCAGAGCCTGTTGGAAGAGTGTCTACCAGGTGACTGCAGCACCAGACACATGACACAAGGCTTCTCCCTCCATCTCCTTCCCAATTCCCACTTCATTTTACTTTTTATGCAAGCAGTTTTTGCTTGACCTGTTAAACTGCCTTTATCTCCACCCACAATTCCATTCTTCCATTTTCCCTCATCCCACAGGAGAAGAGCAAGTGGAGCATGTGCATGTCTGGGAGTTGGCCACAGTCAATTCAGTCCCAGAACACCCATTCCATACACAGTGAGCCCACGGATACCACAGTACCACCCTGACTTCCTTGTTCCATCACACTTCCCTCCTACCAAGTTATCTCAATCACTGCAGCTTGTTTTCATTATTCATCTTCCCTCCTCACCCACCACAGTGCATCTGGCCCATTACCTTGGTCTAGCTCACGCTCTCCCATTCCTGGCAGTGTCCAAGGCCAGGCTGGATGGGGCTTGGAGCAACCTGGACAGTGGAAGGTGCCCCTGCCCATGGCAGGGGGTAGAATGAGATAAGCTTTAAGGTCCCTTACACCCCAAACCGCTCTCTGATTCTGTGATTCTTCAGAGCAGGAACTTCTTTCTTCCCTTGTAAAAACCTCTCCTGCCTCTCCAATCCACTGGAATTTTTTCCATTGTCAAAACTTACAAAAATAAGGAATCTGGGACTAAGCTCTCCAAGAAAAATCCATCCTCCACCAAAACCCTACAGATAAACTGGGCATCCATGGGATAATAAATGAAAACCCTACAGATGAAAATTTGCTTAAACAAATTAAACAAGATAAGAATAAAAAAAAAAGCAAGGACAGGAAAAAAACAGCCTCTCATGAACACAAATCTGCAGCAGAGCTCTGCTGGGATTGGTGAAGTTTAACATAAACATAAATAGACAAGAACAAAACAATGACAAACTCTGCTGGCAAAAAAAGTTATTAATTGGTGGAAGGGAAACTGAAAACTGCAGAAGGAACCTGCAAGGATCAAAGACAGACAACAGAGGACAAGGAAAGGCATCCCTACACACACATCAGAGCATGGTGGGAAAATACACACGAAGTTCTATAAAAATTAGGGCACATCCCCTCCTATAAGGCGAGCTAAGGTACAACTGAAGGTGGCAAGAGACACGTTCAAACAACAACAAATTAGAAGACACTCACTGAGGATTGTTAAAGATATCATCCAGGGATAAAAAAGTCTTTTAGCGTCAAGAAATTGTTATTAATAGAATTCTGTTTAAAAAAATACATCCCACACTAGCAAAACAACCCCACAACAGAATTTCCACATTGCACAGCTGGCCATGGCCTTATAAAGGCTCACAATAATGACAGGAAGAGCCACAAATCCACACAACTGTCACAGGGCTCCTCCTGCCTCTGTCTTCACATCTGCAAGAAGTTTTGTATAAATATCTGCATTGTTACTGTCTAAAGTCTAATTCTCAGATCCTTTAAATAGCATTTATTAACCAGTGACTATTGACCTCTTCTGAAAATTGTCAGTTCTCAGGAATTCATCAAAGTTCTCATGCACATGAGAAAAACAAAGAAGTATCTACAACTAGGGTTTGCAATTTGTGTTGGGGTTCTAAGAGCCAGGCCATGGAATTCAAAAGTGGAAAGTTTATTTCCTAAGACTAATACAGAACCCCTTTGATTCAAAATATGGAGAATATGCTGGTAAAAATGCCCTTTGTCTGTGCTCTTGGATCATGTCCCAGAAGTAGAATACGATGGTCCAAGTCTCTTATTTCTGGATTTAACAAAAACCTACAGTTCTCTAAATACTCACATACTTGAATTTCATCTAGCTCTTCCATGTACCAGGAATATTAATTTAAGCAAGGGATTTCCTCTTGAAGTCTGTGCACAGGGCTGGTCCCCGGGCAGGTGCCTCAGCTCTGCTGCATCTCCCGGCGCATCTCCTCCAGCGCCGCCTCCCGCTCGCGCAGCAGCTGCTTCAGGCGCTTGATCTTCTCATCCCTTATCGTCTCGTCCAGGTCCGGGGGAGCCGCAGGGAAGGCATCATCTCGGAAAGAACCTTCCAGAACTGAAGGATCCTCTTCAGAAGTCACTAAAACTGAAATCCCTGGGTGGGCAGTGTCACTGCTCCGGGGGAGTGTGTCCTGCTCCGAGTCCCTCCCTCGGGATACCCCGGCAGGGCTCGGCTGTGCTGAGCCTGGGGGAGGTGGGATGGCAAGGGCACTGCAAGTCAAGCTGGTGGTTTCTAAACTGGGACTTGTGGCTGGTTTGATTGAAGTTCTCCTCCTCTTGCCATTGTCCAACAAAGGTGAGGATTTTATTTTCCTTTTCCTAATCAAATCCTCTTCCAGATCCACAATTATCTGCACAGTTAGAAACAGACAAAATTCACTTCTGTTAAACTTGGCATCAGCTACATTATAACACCAAGTTCTCTAAGCACAAGTTATGAGTTATTTGTTGCAAGCTTTTAAAAATTACTGCCTGGAAGAAGTTCCTTTCAGCAAAGGAACAAACATATTTCTGCACTTGATGATTTTCTAGCAAAGATTCTCAGTTAACAACTCCAGAACACTGAAATTCTTCCTTAGTCAACACTGCATGTCTGCCTTTCCTGGGCACATCCATCATCTCCTGTGGCTGTTTAAGTTAACAGTACTGCAAGACAAAAACTTTCTAATTTGGTGGGAAAATTCAGTGTAGAAGAATTCTTCATGTCTACATTTCCAAAACCTCACTCTGAGGAGTAATGTCCATTATCAGACTAAATTCTTCCCAGATGTTTTATTACTCGAATCAGGGAATCACACCCTGGTTTGAGTTGAAATAGACCTTGAATCCCTTTCCATTCTACCCCCTGCCATGGGCAAGGACACCTTCCAATGAGACCTGGTTGCTCCAAGCTCCATCCAACCTGGTGTTGGACTTCTGAGGGATGGGTTAATGTTAATGTTAATGTTAATGTTAAATGTTAATGTTAATGTTAATGTTAATGTTAATGTTAATGTTAATGTTAATGGCAGCCATGGATCTGATCAATTATTAGCACAAAATTAGTAAAACCTGAGAAAGTCTTTGATTGAGTTGAGAATCACACAGAAGAAAATGTAGCTGAACAGAAATACTTGGATGGAAAAAAATCCTTTTCATGCATTAACATGGAAGTTCTTCCTTCCAGAAGTACCCAACCAATGACAAAGTTTATATTTGTACATTTATAATATTTGTAATTCTAAAGATTGGACAGATCCACAAGTAAATTTATTTTAACAAACCAATTCCTCTGCCTGCACCCACTGCACTGCCAGACAAACATAACCATCTGCAGAGGCTGAAATATAAATCAGGGTCCTGAGGTCTGGCCCCTATTCCAACAAGGACCATCACCACAGTAGTAGGGACAGTCTTCTCAAAAGCATTTGCTGTTCCAAGTTTCCTCCAGTAGAACCCAAAAACAAGGATAAAAATTCCTAGAGGGTGCTGAAGTCATACAGAAATCTTGAACAAATTCTAGGAAAATTCTCACAGAGATCCCAACAACTCCTGAGTCTCCTGGTGAATCTAGAGGTAGGAAGCTCCAAACACGCCCAGCTCTGTACTGACTAAACAAACACTGCTTTCTGAGTGTCTTTAGCACTAAGAAATCCCAGATACCTTTTTCTCTTTTACACATTCCTGATGATGACTCCTTATTTCCACATCCAATGAGGATGAACTGCAAGAATCATTTTTTCTTTCCAAGCTGTCACTGGAACAAACCCTTTCTTCTGGGTTCTCACAGAAGGCCCTTAATGGTATTCTCATAAGGTAAACTCTCTCTTCCTTAAAGAGACCAAATTTTTTCCTTAATTCCAAGTATTGTCTCCAGTGTGGGTGCTCTTGGTGTTTGATTTGAATAACCTTTCCCGGTGAATCCATCTTTTCACATTGGATCTGAAATATAGAAACAGTGAGAGAGCCATCAATCACTCTCTCACTTTCTCTCCCTTTCTATATATATATATGTAGATATATAGATAAAATATATTAATATACAAAAATAGGTACTAGAAAGACATTTATTTTGTCTGCCATTCTTCAAGAGCTACATTTAACACAGGTAACATTTAACACAGACAAGCCAATTTTGATAAATTATATGCAAATTATCGTAGGTCTAACACTTGTTATTTAACACTCCAAGTACATTGTGAAACATCCAGAAAATGTCCCAGCCAACCAGCAACCACAGAAATAAAAGAAGCAACAAAAGAATCTCTTCGAAATACCAAAGAAAGAGGAGCAAGGAGCAGGTAGTGTCATTACTCTGCAATCCAGGGGTTTGCAAATTTAGGGACAAGAACACCAAATTTGCTGAGCTATTTCTGACCAAAGCTAAAGCAAATGCAAATGCTGACACTCAGCATCACACAGCACTGAAGAAAATAAATGGTATTTCAACCATTTTTCACATGACAAACAATCAAAAAACTAGGTCTTACAGTCTGTTGCAACAATTAAATATCTAAAATTTGCAAAAATACACTCAGCTGTTCTGCCTGGACAACACAAACTAATTTCAGAATTATTTTCTTCTCCAGAGACAAATTCATCCTGGCCTCTGGAGCTACTAAAAACATGACACCCAATCCTGCATGGGGAGTTTGGGGATTAGAGGCTTACAACTTTTAACATATTTTCAACATTATGATCTTAAAAGAATATGTCAGTGCAGCTATTTAAGGAACTCAAGAGTTCCTTCTGGCTGACGTGGAGCCAGGAGTGAAGGAGATGGACCCTTCCCACCAGGGCAGGGGAGGAAGGAAACACAGCTCCTGCCCGTGGCCATCAGAGCAAGCGGAGCCTGGAGCCGTCTGTCTCTGGAGGACAGACTGCTCTTCCAACTCATCTTCCTCTTGTGAAGCCACAAACTTGTCCTTCTCCACCCTACATCAACCCTACAGCCCCAAGGCTGTGCTGTGAGCATGTGGCATCAACATCCAAGAGCCCAAACCATGAACAGCCTCCCTGGAGCTCAGTTACTGCTGACCATTTACCCTGGGAGGAAATCAAAAGCCACCTTTCCTCCGCCCCTTTCTTTTCTGTGCATTTCTCACTTGCACAGTACAAAATTATTGGGGAAAAAGGCCAATTATTGGTTAGAACCAACCTTAGAGCAGCATTTCCAGGCTATCTAGTTACAAAAATCTCAAACTCATCGAGAGCCATTTTATCCACCTAAAACCAGGACCACAGAACCACTGACCAGACACTGAGGGGGCACGTTTATGATTTATTACCTTTGGCCAGTCTTCACCGACAGCACATTCCTGCTTAGCCTGAGGTAACACAGCCCCTGCTGCTTTTGGGGAATGACTCATGTCTTTGCCATTTTGCCACACATTTTCCTGCATCCCTACTGCTGGAACTGGGATCATTCCACTGCAAGAAACACTCTTGGTGAAGGGCAAACTCTGTCTCTGGATTACAGTGGGATCCTGCTGATTAGCACCTGATACCAGCGGAGCTGCAGGTGTGGATTTTAGGTCATTTCTTAAGGCAATTGGTGATGAATTTTTAGAGACTGTACATGGTTTTGGGTCTTTCTGAGACAGCACCACTCCTTTGCTTTTTGACAACACCAGATTCACCACTTTACTGGTTATTTTATTGACTTTGGTAGAATCAATTTGCTTGGGTGTCTCCTTTTTCAGTAAACCATCAGAAGAGGAAGATGTTTGTTTTTCAGCCTGGGCTGACAGAACATCAGAGCCTCTTTTGGTCAATAAATAGACTTTGCCATTGTACATGACCAGAGCATTTTCTTTTAAAGATGTGATTTTAGTTTGGTTTCCACCAGGACCATTAGAGCAGAGTGGCAAAATACTTGCAGGATTAACTTCTACATTCTTTGTGTCTGATAAAGTTTTCAAGATCTTGGAAGCCACGTTATTTGAAGATTTGACAGGGATAAGACAAGCTGCTGAGAGCGGGGCAGTTTCTTGCACGATCCATTTCATGGGAGTTTGCTGGCACTGCTGCCCCTCAGATGTGACAGGCTCAGGAGAAGAACCAGACCCCTTTTGGGCAGCTGTCACTATCAGTGTCTTTGAAACTTCTGCGGCAGGTTTGGAGCAGAAGCTCTGCAAGTGCTTGGGCAGGACTTGGGAGGTTTTCACTGTGTTCACAGGTGACACGTAAATCACCATCGGCGTTTTTGAACTGTCGGCCCCTCCAGACACGTTGGTGGCTGCAGCTGCCAGGATTTTCTGCTGTATTGCAGGTGGCAAAAGAGACGCTGGGACAGATTTCACTTCTGCATCAGCTGGAATCTGGAGGTGGTGTCCAGAGGGCAGCACTGGAGACTTGACAGTCACGGGGAGAGGTTTGGTGTTGACCACCATGTAGGTCGTGCTGCTCTGGTGAGAGGAGCTGGTGACGGCGACGTTCTGCAGGGACACTCCATCCACGGCCGTACAGCTGCTCTGGGCACTGGCAGCTGCACTTGGAACCAAGCTCTCCTTTTCAGAACCTGCCCTAGCACTTTCCTGCTTGTCTAATGTCCTCGTAAGAATAATCCTTCCAGGATTAGGAGGCTGAAAAATAGGTATCTTAACAGATGAAGGTGCAGTAGTATTGCCAAGCTGTGTCTTAAAAGTAAGATGGACTGGGCTAGAAACATTTGCGTTAGAATTATTTGGCATGGCTGGAGACTGAACTATTGGCATAAAGCTTCCAGAAGTTTTAGAAATGGGAAACAATTTCAGAAGGTTTTTTCCATCTGGCCCCGTTGTCTGAATGACTCGGTACATACAGCCTGTAATGCTTAACAAAGAAAAGGGAAAAGAGAGAAAAATGAAAGGCAGTGTAAGTGAATAAGCATAGGTACGTTAATTCACGAGCATCAGTGAACTCTACACCCAGGGCTGGAGCAGATGAACTCCTGGAAAATGCCTGAGCTAATCTGCAGGAGCTTCCTACTGACCTACCTGAGCTTCCATTTCAGACTACCTCAGACTGTCTGAAAATAGTGCACAACTTCTACACCCCAGAGTAGCAAGAAATGGCATCTTTTTCAGATTAAAAATAAGTTAAAAGACCCCAGGAAACACCTCACATTATTCTTCCCCTTATGGGGCCTTTCATTATGAAAATGAAACCACTTCCTCTTGATTTCCCTTATTTTTCCCTTTCCCACATCCCTGTTACCATTTATATCCTTCCTGACTGCTATGAACTATGAATTTCAAGAACACTTCAGGAAAATACAGGGAGAGTAGTTGCATGGCAAGATGGAAACAGAAATTCAGACACAACAAAGGAATTCAGAAGCAGAATGCCTTTATCTTGTGGAACAGATGGCTCCTGTGCCTCCACCACATCTGCCTGGCATTCTGGAGGCAGATACAGACCACAGAGGTGGTTCATCCTCAAAGAGATGGAAAACCCCCAAAGGCTACTGGGTTATAAACATTTTTGAGAACAGAAATCTAAGTCTGGAAAGGAAAAGGCTTCAAAATCTATGAGGAACATACGGAAAGAGCACCAGGGACATCTGGAGAGAAAACAGAGGTTTCTTGCAGATGAAGGTAAGAACTTGCCAAGAGACAGATCTTGTCAAAACGTAAGTTAGTTGTGACTGCTCCAAATGCCAAGATTTTTTGAGTCCATAGCAAGACAGAGAACTTTTCCCACTCCAGGGGAGTTTGCCCAAGCAGGCTCTTCTGCCAAAACTCCTGACTCTGAGCAGAACAATCTACTGCCCAAAGTACAGCAGAGACACGTGTGGACAAACAGAGCTGCCCTCATGGAAAGAAGAGAACAAATCACTGGAAGTTGTTTCCTGACAGAAGAACCAGAGTGATTAAGAGGCAGAGCTGCCAACTCCACCTGGAGTCACCAAGAGCACCAGCTCCATCCCATCGACTTCGTACACCAATAAATGCCTTGGGAACACAGACATGGGAGTAGTTCCCAGTCCCATCCCAATGACATCAGTGCTGTGTTCTGCTTTCTGTCAGGCACTTTTGAAACCAGCATTTTTCTGTCTTTTCAGGCTTCTGACTCAGCTTGGAGCAGTGCCTGGGAGAGCTCAGTCCTGGGAGAGCTGTGTCTGCCCAGGACTCAGCCAACCTTTGCCTTTTGCCACCAAGTGGGAAGTCACAGGAATGCTCTTCACTGCCAAAGTCAGGGGATCCCACTGCTGGGGATCCCAGTCCCCTGGGGACAGACACAGCCACCCCACTACTGCCTGCCCAACGCACTAAGGCATCAGGCACGCAGAGCTTTCCTTGCTGTCACCTTGGAACTAACTCCCACACCTAGCATTTTGGTACAATGCCTCATTTCTGGTCACAACGTGTGAAAACTGAGATTTTCACATGAGGTATCGATGCAGTGGGCAGGAAATTCTGCAGCACTTTTGTTTTTAAGGTACTGAAAATTAAACTACGGGCAATATATCACATGGTTCCTCATGGAAGCTGTGACTGAAGGGCTGAGGAACAAAATGGAACTGGAGGCTTTGTAATCAAAAATGAGAGTTGAGATGAACTAGCACTGACAGGCAACAATCTGACAGAAAACAGTTTTGCTTAAACAAAGAGGAAGTAGAAATATTTGTGTGTTTGAACATAATTAAAGCAGAGAAATAAGACTTTTGGAGCACTTCAAACCTCCCAGCACTACTGACAATGCAAATGAGGAACAGCAGCAGCTCCTGGACAACACTTCTGTCTGCTCTGTGCATTGGATCTCTCAACACTTCTTTCATAATTCCATGATCTACAGCCTCAACTTTGCTTCTATATAAAAAGTAAAGGCAAATTCAGAAGGAATTTTTCAGCAAGTCTCACAAACGTGGAACTGCTGAACAGACAAACAGGCACTTACCTGCACCCCAACTAACTCGGGCTGCAAGCTGACACCAAGGGGCAGAAGAAACCCCCAAAGAGACTTGTTCCTCCACCTGTCAAAGCAAGAGGACACTTCTAACTCTTGGGCAAGAGGAGGGGGAGCAGATCAGAGCAAGAGGAAGCAAGAAAAAGAGGGAGAGATGAGCTGAAGATACCTTTGTATCAATATTTTCCTCTGCCAGTTTCCAGCGTTCACCTCCTTATTCCACCTGGAATCACCATTCACCTCCAGCTTGACAAGACTTAAAAACTAGTTTTGACTGTGCTACAAACAGGAACTTAAAAGTAAATTGGGGGAAAAGCACCAGTAAAGAATCTCATCTGCCTGAATTTCAGATCATTCTGCTTTTAACGACAGAAGAAAACTGTAGCTTTTTATCTCCATGAAAAAGAGAAAGATGTCCCAAAATTGTAACTGTCTGGGAAATAACATTCTTTAACTTGAAACAAGTATCAGGTATTTACATGTTTGGAGAATGACAAAAAGCTAATGGATAGGCAAGAGAAAAGGAAAAGTCCAAGGAGATACTGAGAAGTGGAATTCACACAGATTTACTCCAACGACAGAAGAGAGAAAGGATCACTGCAAATGTTTTTAGCTCTTTAAGTTGAAAAGGCTTCACTGCAACAATTTCACATCATAAAGCTTTTCCCAAGTGATACAAAGAAATAACCATGAGGAAGTTTCATGTTACCAGAATAAAATAAAGCAACATCTCCATACATTCTTGAGTGATGAAGAGGAGAGTTAGAAGTTGTTTTGCTTCAGTGTTCAAAGTCACTGCTTCTTTGAATTAATGAATCTTTACAAATCTCTTGAGAAGAATAAAAAGAAAACTCCCTCAGTATCCACTTTTTAGGGTGTCAGATTAATTTGATTAAAGAACAGGTTCATTTTTTTCCTAAAACAAACAAACAAAACAAAACAAAAAAAATAGGAAATCTGTATCATGCCAGGTTGTCCTTGGGGTTTCTCCTATAGTTACTGAAGCAGAGTTTTCTTTCCCTTCTTCATCCTATTTCACTTCCCAACCCTGTAAGAATAAACCCCCTCAAGTTTCATATACAAACACTCAGAAATAATTGTGTTGTTATGATACTTTAGAAAGGCCCGAGGCAAATCCATGAGCAAACCTTAAGGGAAAAGAGCTCATGGAAGGCTGAAAAAAAAATGGTGGACTGGTAGAAATCTTATTTAACATCACCAGAGAAATTATCAAATTCAATATATACAATCAAATAAAATTCTGTGACATTCACAGAGAGATCTGCCAACCAGATCATATTTTCTGGACCCAAAAAGGAGATTTACTTTGGTAAATATTCTGTGTGTGGCAACACCAACATCTCCCTATGGATGTGGCATTAAGGAAGGCAGGAAAGCAGAGAGAACAGAAAGAAACTGGAAGATTTATTTCTTTTCTTCCTTATTTCAAGACAGAAAAATAAAAAGAATAATCTACATTTCCTTCAGTTCACCAGAATTCCTGTTTTCTTGACCAGACATACCAGTTTTACTGTCTAAACTTCTCTCACTGTTCATTACTCTCAGCAAGCAGCACAAAACACAAAATACTGAGTATTTATTCACCTTCTGTCCTTTATGCTTGCATTAACAAAAACACCCTTGGAATTTTTTTAAGAAATAGGAATATTTATTTCTGCCAAACAAGTTCATTCACCAAATCCAGCACAACCACGAGCATGATTCCCACAGAAATCCTGACTGTGCATTAAAAAATGCATCAAAGGAGACCGAAGAGACAGAGTGGCTCAATTTTACTGTAAAGTCCTAAGAAGGAACAATGAGGTGCTTTTCCATCTGCCTTCACTCCCAGCTGTTCCTTTGGGCACAACTTTCATCCACAAATGCAAATAAATAACCAAGGAGACTATGGGCCACTCCAGAAGACCAAGAGAATTTATTTCAACAGGTTCAGCTGGATCCAGGAAGTGGCAAACTAACAATTTATTGTCAATTGGAAATGTGTACCCAGGGACAAAGTAAAATTAATTGATTGTAGTTGATACATATTTATTTTATACAGCTGTATTCATTCCATGGATTATCTGAAAATTGTAACAAAGTAATTATAGTAATGATAAAAATAAATATATAGCAACATATAATCTAGATAATATACAACAGTCATCATTATTATCATTATCATCATCTGAAGGAAATAAAAAAAAATTGATGTTGAATTTGGAGGAATCTTGACCAGAATTTCAGTTCAAGCCATCTCAAATGAGCTGAGGTTTTATCCTAAACCAGAAGCTTTCAATAATAGCAGAGAAATATCTCTCTGCTTGATGGTAATTGTTTCTGGAACACTTTTCATCCACTGTGGAATATTCCCTGGAGTACAGATAATTGTGGATGTGCAAACTGCCAGGAAACACTCCCTGTGCTCTCCTATCGACCACAACTCTCCTGATCCATGGCTGGATCCTCCTCCAGCCACAAAACCTCTGCTAAATCTGTGAGCATAAAAAAACACCCAGCGTGGATCCCATGGCAGCCCCAGGGCTCAGAAATCACCCAAAACTCATCCCTGAGCACACAAAGCACCCTGAGAATCCTGAGAGACAAGGAAAGGTGTCAGGAGCCAAAGCATGGCTGAGCTGCAGAATCCCCTCAGCTCCACTCCAGCCAGAGCTGGGCAGATGCAGAATCCCCTCAGCTCCACTCCAGCCAGAGCTGGGCACCTGCAGAATCCCCTCAGCTCCACTCCAGCCAGAGCTGGGCAGATACAGAATCCCCTCAGCTCCATTCCAGCCAGAGCTGGGCAGATGCAGAATCCCCTCAGCTCCATTCCAGCCAGAGCTGGGCAGATACAGAATCCCCTCAGCTCCACTCCAGCCAGGACAGCCCAGCACAGGCACCTCTGTGTGCTTGGGTGGAACCCAGGAAACAGAGAGAGTTCAGGGAAGAGAGCAGAGCTGGGGAGGGGCAGGAGCCCCAGGAGCAGCCAGGGGAGCTGGGAAGGGGCTCAGCCTGGAGAAAAGGAGGCCCAGGGGTGACCTTGTGGCTCTGCAAACCCCCTGACAGGAGGGGACAGCCGGGGGGGCCGTGCTCTGCTCCAGGGAACAGGGACAGGAGCAGAGGGAACGGCCTCAGGCTGGCCCAGGGGAGGTTCAGGTTGAATATTAGAAAAGAATTTCTTTCTGGAAAGGGTGGCCAAAGACTGGTAAACGCTTCCCCAGGCAGACGTAGAGTCACCATCTGTGGAAGTGTTAAAAAAAATGAGTGGATGTGGCACCTGGGGACATGGGTTAGTGGTGAATGTGGCAGTGCTGGGGGAATGGTTGGACTCATTATTCTTTAAGAGCTTTTCCAACGGAAATAATTCCATGATTGTGAAAGGTTCAATACCCCTCACATCCCCTTTCCCGGCTGCCTCCAGCACACCCCACCCTCAGCGCGACGAGGCCGCAGCGACAACAAACAGCAAGAGCCTGTGACAGCAAAACACAACTGGCGTCGGGCCGGAGACGGTTCTGCACGTGGGCGAGCCTGGAACCATCCCTGGATGCTCTGCTCGGAATAGGAAGAAGGAAGGAAGGAAGGAAGGAAGGAAGGAAGGAAGGAAGGAAGGAAGGAAGGAAGGAAGGAAGGAAGGAAGGAAGGAAGGAAGGAAGGAAGGGACAGAAAGGGATAAGAAAGGAATGGAAGGGAACGAACAGGAGCACGCCCTCCCCGCCACCCCCTGCCGGGCCCGCCGCCCCCGCCCTCCCGTTTCCGCCCACCGGTGCCGGCAGGGCGGGGAGCAGCGGGACCGTACCTGGCGGGGCGTCCCTGCGAGCCGGGTCCCCGGGCCCGCCCGTACTCACAACCGCGCCCGTTGCCCAAGGCTCCGCGACATGGCGGGGCGGCCCCGCCGCGGCTCGGCATGCGCGTCACTTCCGCCGCCCCGCCCCTGCAACCGCCGCTTCCGGGATGCCACTTCCGGGAAGTGGCGCCGCCCGGCGGCCGCGAGCGGCACCGCGGGCGCGGCGCTTCCGGTGCGGGCGGAAACGGGCGGGGCGGAAACGGGCGGGGCGGAAACGGGCGGGGCCGGGCACCGGCAGCGGCCTCTCGGTGTGCGTCAGCCGCGGCCTGGCCGCGGGACAGCACCACGGAGTGTGGGCGGCTGTTTAAATAGGCAATTTGCATATGCGAATATATGTTATCATGTCTACTACAATATAACGTTATGTAAATGTCTATAATACAATGTTATAATGTTGTAATGCAAGGACCGGTGTATGTCAGAGTGGGGTGAACGCATACACACCTGAGAAGCATTGTATGCTATCAGTGAGCTTTATATATAATATGTATTATGTAATATATAAAATTAAAATATACTCCAGGATCCAGCCATTCCCTCTGGTCTGTCCCTAGCCACCACAGAGAAGAGTGCTTGCCCTTCCTCTTCCTTTCACCTCAAGGATTCTGTGATTCCATGATTTTGCTTCTTCAGAAACTTCTCAATGCTACTTTGTCAGCCAGAAGCAGAGGTCAGAAGTTTATTGAACTTCATCTTATTGGACTCTGCCCATCCATCCAAACATTCCAAGTCTCTCTGCAGAGACAACAAATTGACACATGCTCCCAGCTTGCTGTCATCTGCAAATTTACTGATGGACTCAATCCCCTCATTCAGATCATCAATGAAGAGATTAAACACGACTGGCCCAACACTGATCCCTGGGGACAGCACTGGTGACTGGCCACCAGCTGGATGCAGCCCCATCCCCACCACTCTTGGGCCCAGCCTCCAGCCAGCTCTTAGCCCAGCAGAGTGCTCTGTCCAAGCTGAGGCTGCAGCTGAGATGGTATCAAAGGCTTTGCCAAAGTCCAGGTAGACACATCCACAGCCTTCCCTGCATCCACCAGGTGGGTCACCTGGTGACAGGAGATGAGACAGGCAGGACCTGCCCCTCCTAGACCCACACTGACTGGGTCTGATCTCCTGGCCATCCTGTAGGTGCTGGGGGATGGCACCCAAGATGATCTGTTCCATAATCCTACTGGGCACTTATGTCAAGCTGACAGGCCTGGAATTTCCCAGCTCCTCCTTCCAGCCCTTCTTGTGGATGGGTGCGATCCCTTCAGGGATGCTCTACATCCCATCAGGCACAGGAAGCAGCCCAGTGACAGAGGGGAGGAATACCACAAGGCTTTGGAGCAGCAGATCTCCCCCAAACAACAAGCACCACCTTGCAATTCCACCTTCCATAAAGGGGGAGGCAGGAGGGCTTTCCTTCTGGCCATTCCTGCCAGTCACTAGGTTTGGTGGAGGGCTGAAGTGTCAGGGAACACGGGAACATGCATCTCCAGGAGCGTGATGCAGCCTTGGAGCAGCAGGAAGGTCCTTGCAGCTTTGTATTTCCACCTCACAGACAGGTCCTGCAGGTCTCCAGCAGCATTGAAAGATCCTGCAGTTTACAGCCTCCTCCTGGTGCTCATGGTTCCTGTGCTGCTCCTGCACTAGATCCCAGGATGCTCCAAAGGAGTTTGGATTGCTGCTGGAGCTGCTGTGCCACCAGGTTTTCCAAGAGGACTGATGGATATCAATTGTGATAACAGATTGTTCCAGAGCCGTTGCATTGTTCGTGTCAGAAGTAAGTTTTATTTCTTTCCAAACCCAAAATAGTATCTGCAGCCATGAAAATCCCACTGCACTCCCCCACCCCCAAACCCCTAACCATAATTTACTCCTCTGGTCTTGTCAAACTTCACAACAATACACCTCAGTGGGAGGGGAAATTTTTCCATGTGGTACATGAGAGAATTAATCTCTGCCCTGCAGTTCTAGTTAGTCAAGGAAGAGAATTATGGTGATGAAGTTGCATATTAGCCCTAATTTAGTAGGATATTTTCAACATTGTTCTTAAAAAGCATAATAATTCCTACTTATGACTTAAAAACTACACACAAGGTACAAGGCTGCACTCTGCTCTGTCTCTCCAGACTAGGGACTACAATCACAAACTGGGAACTTAAATAATCTGAACATCCCTAAGAGTCTATCTCTACAAGGCAATCAAATCAAGGTCCTAATACTAATGTGGCAAGCAGTCTTCTGACATTGAGTATTTGTCACAAAGTCTATTTATACCAGTGCATGAAACACATGGATTTTGAAGGATGTTGCAGCAGGAGGACCTGCCACAACCAGGTACCTCTTGCATTCACCCAACAGCTTCAACAAATGGTCCAGAAGTCGCTCAGACAAACAACTCCATCCAAAATAACTGCACTAAAACTACTCAAGATCCAGCACGCCGCCTGAGGTCAGGTCACAAGCAAGAGGCACAACTAGCAGGGCAAAGTATGGAGGACAGTGCTTTGGCCAGCTCAGCTGGCTCTGGCTCTCCCTCTTGCCTTTCTTTGCTCCCCAGCAGTGATCCCTGAGGGAATTTTGGTTTATTCTGTTGTTCGGGCCACTTTTCCTTTTGACATGTTTTCTTCGGAATGGTCACGCTTTACCTTTATTTCCATGGGGTCATCTGCATCATCTGCAGCCAGAAAGGAAGAAGGATGAAAGCTTGCAAAGTCTTCTGTGACTTCAGTCAGGTGAAGATACAAAGTGGCAGAAAATGCTTCTGTTCATGGGCATCAAGAATCATGGAATCCCTAAATGGATTGTGTTGGAAGGGGCCTTGAAGCTGCTTTCATCCCACTCTGTGCCATGGGCAGGGACACCTGCCAGACTGCTCCAAGTCCAATCCAACTCCTTAGCCCTTACTCTATTCCAACATCTACTCACCTGTATGAGCTTGTTTTCATACTGAGATGGGTATTGGGATAATGTTTGGAGTCAGGGACTCTCAAAATTTTGGCTCTACCTATCTCCAGCAGCACTCACAGGATTTAGTCCCTGCTACCACAGGGCTGCTGGAAGAACTGCCAGCATACATTGGTTATATCTGTACAATTCCAGTGTGTGACCCCATTCCAGGGTTGGGAACAATTAATGCCTTCAGAGCAGTGAAGGAAGGAATAGTTAAGGTTCCCCTCCGCTGCTGCATGTTGGGTTTCTATAATAGAGAGAGGCTGCTGTGGCCCCCTGTTAAATAAAAAGGTATTTTGTCACTTAAATTCCATTAGGGTGCCAGGCTGGGAGAGCTGAGAATGTTCAGCCTGGAAAAGAGAAGGCTCCAGGGAGAACTTGGAGACCTTTCCTAAAGGGGCTCCAAGAGAGCTGGAGGGGGACATGGGACAAAAGCCTGGAGGAACAGGACAAGGGAACAGCTTCCCACTGCCCAAGGGCAGGGTTAGGCTGGATATCGGGATGAAATGATCCCTTGTGAGGGTGGGAAGCCCCTGGCAGAGGTTGCCCAGAGCAGCTGTGGCTGCCCCATCCCTGGAAGTGTCCAAGGCCAGGCTGGACAGGGCTTGCAATAACCTGGGATGGTGGAATGTGTCTGTGCCCATGGCAGGGTTGAAACTGGATGAGCTTTAATGTCCCTTCCTACTCAAACCAGGCTGAGATTCCATGTTTTACCATGAAGGGTTCCTCTGAGCTCACCACAGGCCCTGGGATTTCAATTTTAAGAGCACAGGTGCCATAAGTGACAAATCTGTGTCATCTAATTAATTAATTACTTCAGCACAGTTTGAGTGTTCTAGCCTTACCTGATAACTACCTGTTTGTTATCCATAGGGTTTAAGCAGTGCAGAAAACCGTGCCAAAAGGTAAATTTATTGGAACAACTCACCTCTCCAGAGCTTTGTGCTGAGTGGGAATCTCAACCTCTGCTATGGATAGGGCAGATCATGGTACCAAGGACAAACAAGAATGTTCTGGGTTACAAGAGGTGTGGGCAGAGCTGCAGAGATTTCTGCAGCTTAGAGATGCACCCAGCCAGCCTGGGATGGGGAGTGAGGGAGAGGATCTGGTTTTGAGAAGGAATTTCTGCAGCATGCAGGAGGATGCTCCAAGGCAAGAGGGAAGGAAGAAAAGGCTCACACTCTTGTTCTCACTCTTGGGACAGTGTTTTAACAGTAGGAACCAGAAGAGCTGCACATGATGTTGGTATCCAAAGAGGGAAAGCATCCTGGCAAAGCACCCAAACCAAGCCCCAGAGCCCAGTTCCTGGGGACAGCCTGTGTGTCACAGCACAGGGAGTGTGGGTGCTGCAGCACCTCTCACCTCTCGTCAGCTGAGCTGTTCTGTGCTGCTCCTCTCTGACCTGCCTCATCAGCTGCAGGTTGTGGTCACTGGCTTCCTTGTGGTTCACCATGGGGAAGGGGTAATCCTGACCTGGGCAAGGTGGAGACAGAGCCTTTACCACAATCAGCAAGGACATCTTCCCTGGACTTGAAATAGTTTCAGCTTTTCTTAAATGGAAGTGCCTAATCCTCTCCATCAAAGAGAAGAGCTCCCACTTTGACATAAGAGCCTTCAAAGACTGTTAGAGCAGGAGTAAATGCACAAGATGTTCTGATACTATTTAAAGCAGCCAAGCATCCAAGATTAGATAAATTCAAAGGCAAAAGCATGGAGTGATCCAAGAGTTCTAGGATATAAAGTTGAGGCAAAAATATGTACTGTGAAATGAGACTCCAATAAAAAATGTTAATGCAGAATGAACAGAAGGAAGGCTGTTGGATTCATCCATTTTCAGAAGATAAATGCCTTATGTTTAAAGTGTGATGCTTCCATCTCATACATATTTATTTTGGATAGTTAGCAGTAGGAAAATCCTTAGCAAGGAATGTGAATGAATTACCTATGATACATCCTGCTTGCTTCTGCTCCTCTTCAGATGCTGTCCAAGGCTCATAGATGTACTTGGAGGGAAAGTTCTTTAGTATGGGCAAGTATTTCCTACAAAACAGGGAAAATAAAGGGATTTATAATCCTGCAGGCAAATGAATATTTGCAAATACATTCAGATAAGTGTAAACCAACCTGTGCCATGTTAATATTGATGTTACAATCCATGGGAAAGTTCTGATTCACTCTCCACAAAAAAAGTTGTGTTTATATTCTCAAACCTCCAAGGTGTGATATCTTCCAAAAGTTAACTTTACAGCATAGAATAAATGGGGTGATTTAAACAATACCTCAGTTTTGATTTCCTCCAAAATAGATTTTTAACATTTTCACTGACATTTCATCCTAAACATTAATAAATTTTAAAAACAAACTAATTTTTAAAAATTGCTGCAGAATGGCAAAGTCATTTGCTGTCCCACTCTGTGAGGTACCTCAGCACAGGCTTTTCCTTGGCAATACCCAAATCTAGACAAGATGGGAAGAAGAGAAGTGGGGAAATGGAGCTGTTTGCTCAACATTAACACAGTGAGCCCAGGAAACACCCCAGTGCTTTGAGAGAGCCCATCAGCCCATGATGGAGAGACAAGGAAATGAGACTCTGAAGCAAAGAGGAGAAAATAAAACTTATGTGTGTGCAGCTATAGGATGGCAGGGTTAGATGGGATATTGGGATATTCCTCCCTGTGAGGGAGGGCAGGCCCTGGCACAGGCTGCCCAGAGAAGCTGTGGCTGCCCCATCCTTGGAAGTGTTGAAGGTCAGGCTTGGAGAAACCTTAGGATAGTGGAAGGTGTCCCTGCCCATGGCAGAACTGGATGAAGTTTAAGGTCCCTTCCAAGCACATTCCAGAATTCTATGAAAAGCAAGAAACAAAGTGCAGCCTGGAGTAGGGAAGCTGTGGGAAATTCTACTCAAATCCTTTAGAAAGAGAAGCCAGCCTGATGATCAGACATGGTGCTGGAGGCAATGAGTGCTCACAAAGGAACATAAGCCCTGCTCAGCCATCACTTGGAATGACAAGTATCTCTCTTCTTCTCCATGTCTCACTTTCCTCATGTGCCATTGCAATGAGCCCTGTTTAACAGATGTGTGTGTTTCAAACTGACCCAGTTCATCAGCTCCTGCTGTCAGGGGAGCCTGGGGGATGCTGGGGTGGGTGTCCCCTGACCTGATGTAGTTGCCCTGGGGGTCTGTGCGCTTCCCGAAGCGGACAGGGCAGAAGATCCGTGTGTACTGGTGGAAGAAAGCACTGGCTGACAGCCACATCCAGTTCCCAGCATTGATGCTGTAGTCAGCATCTAAAAGCAGCTCTTCAAACACCTGCACATCAGGGATGGGAAGAGAGAGACACTCCTGAAATGGCTACATTACAAAAACCAGACCAAAGCAGGCGGGGGGTTGCTGCTGGAAGCACAGCACTGTGGGGCCTGGCTGCCTCCTCACAGGCACACCAGGAATGCTCCCACAGACAGAAGGAAGACAGAGCAACCCAAAACTCTGGGTTTGGGATCTGCTACAGACTGAGCACGTCTCCACCAGCATCCTGGCTATCCAAAAACCATGAGGATTTGGGGAAAGGAATGACCTCTCACTACTGCACTGAGTGCAGATTCCACAAACCCTGAAATCTGCAGGAAGGGGCAGAACTAAACCCTGCTCTGCAGAACCTTCCACTGCAAGACTCAGGCTGTGCAGGGTTTCTCAGGGCCAGGCAGAACAGAGAGAAATACAAGGCAGCAGTGAACCTTCATTCCCTCTTCCCAGCTGATCCAGAGGTCCCCCCGTGTCAGGAAGCAGGCGGCGGCGTGCCGAGCCAGGTGGTGGATCCAGCCCTCCTGGCGCAGCTGGGTCATGATGGCATCGATCCAGGGGAACCCTGTCTGTGCCTGCAGCAGAACAGCAGCATCAGCCCCCCTCACACACTGCTTTCACACAACCACAGCATGGTTTGAGTGGGGAGGGACATCAAAGCCCATCCCACCCCCTGCCATGGGCAGGGACACCTTCCACCAGCCCAGGTTGCTCCAAGCCCCATCCAACCTGGCCTTGGCCACGGCCAGGGATGGGGCAGCCACAACTGACAGTGCCTTACCACTGTCACAGGGAGGAATTCTGTCCCAAAATCCCATCTGAGGCTGCCCTCTGGCAGTTGGAAGCCATTCCCCATTATCCTGTGCCTCCATCCCTTGTTCAAAGTCCCTCTCCAGCTCTCCTGGAACCCCTTTAGGCACTGGAAGGATCTCTGAGGTCTCCCTGGAGCCTTCTCTTCTCCATGCTGAATATTTCCAGCTCTCACAGCCTGTCACACCCCCTCAAACTGCCAGCAGGGACCAATCAAGGCCAGAGGAAAGCTCTAAGCTCAAATGCAGCTGCTGTGGCCATGCACCTCATTACCATTTTCCATTTGTGGAGCCTCTCTGCATCCTTGTACCAGCAGATCTGCAGGCAGATGGGGTTCCCAGCCATCTGGGTGAAGTTGGGGGTTGCTGATGCTACTGTATAGAAGAATTCCCTCCACAACAGCTGCCCTTGGAGCGACACTGGAGGCAGAGAGTGGTGCTTTGCCTGCAAAAGACGTAAGTTGACAGCTTCAGTTCATACATATCATTGCAGCCTCACTCATTTTGTGACTGTCAGGCCTATGAAATAAAGATTAATCTGACTACAATACTGGTTTCAAGGCACTTTAGCATTCAAGTCAAGGAAATCAAAGATCTGAGGCAATGCTGTCTGGCCCAAAGCAAAGCCAGACTGCTGGACCTCAGTGTTACCTCAAACATTCTCCATCTATCTTCCAAAACAGTGTCACACTGGGATTTCTTACACCAAGCATGTCTTTATTAACATGTTAACTGAATTCAGGTGGTTCAGCCATCTCTCAAAGGATAATCTTAAGATGGAGGTAAAGGAGGACCTTGGTTTTCTTGGGTTGGTTTCAAGCTCACTTCTTAAGAATTAAACAAGATTTCAGAAAGTGGCTTTGTTTTATGCTACAATTAAAACTTGTCCAAGATAAAACCAGTTGATTTCCAGAAACAAACTGCATGAGCCAACCAAAAACTTCCCTTAACCACCAAAAAGACAAACTAAATTCTTGAATTTTAGGAAGGTTTTCCTGCACTTTCCTGCTGATCCTGGGTCTGCTTGTTCCCTATTCATAGAACTATGATTTGAGTTGGAATGGACCTTAAAGACCATTTCACTCCACCCTCTGCCATGGGCAGGGACCCTTCCACCAGCCCAGGTTGCTCCAAGCCCTGTCCAACCTGGCCTTGGACAATTCCAGGCACAGGGGAGCCACAGCTTCTCTGGGCAGCCTGTGCCAGGCCCTCACCACCCTCACAGGGGAGAATTTATTCCCAATATGTAATCCAAACCTGCTCTCTTTCAGTTTGAAGCCATTCCCCCTTTTCCTGTCACTACAGTTCCTGATCAAAATATGAATTTAGAATATGAACATCCCATTTCTAAAACTTCATTGGGAAGAGCTGCAGACATTCACAGGTGTTTTACACAACATGAAGCCACTCCACAGATTTCATGGGATACTGTGAGAAGACATTAAAAAAGCAGCATTTTTTGATACAACAAATCTCTACCAAGATGATCTGTGTGTTAAATCCTGTATCCCATGCCAGACATGTCACAGTGTTGGATTTGCTTACTTAGGAACAATTATTTGCTTACCTGAGCATAAATGTTTGACAACCTATAAAAAAATGTCCGAACTGACAGACAGCCCATACTGAAATAAGGGCTCAGGCCTGTGGTGCTTGGAAGCAGCGAGTTTGGGATTGTCCTTGGTTTAGTAAAGCTTGCCACCCAGCCCTGAAATGAAAACAGAAATCTGAGTTCAGGCAGCACAAGATGACACATGTCCAGTAATAAGCAGAGGAAGGCTCTTGGAACTGGCTTCACTATCACAGGAGCTTGTTTGATGTTGTGCCTGGAAAACACTCTCACCTCCTAGAAATGAAGGAGAACAAAGACAAGTCCAAGATGCTCCCCTCCTCCAAGCCCAGCTGGGCGCTGCTCTCAGCCCCCTGGAGCCACCACCACCCCCTGTGCTCCCTCAGGGCTGACCTGGTCAGTCAAGTGCTGCTCCAGGCGCTGCAGCCCTTCAGTCTCCCCTCCTCTCCAAGGGGAAAGGCTCTCTGGGGAGATCTTCAAATCCACAGGGAGAGGCACTCTGTAACACTCAGCCAGGTCGGGGTCAGGGGCACTGCATCTCCTGAGGTGAGAGAGAAAACTCCTTGAAAGGAGCCACAGGACCCAGGAGAAGGAGACAGCCCCTGTCACACACCAAACCTCCTCTATCACAGTCCAACCAGAGAACAGGGAATGATGGCACAGTCAGAAATCCCAGGTTATACTCTCCTGGGGGAGAAGAGTTCATCCTGCAATTGCTCCAGGGAATTCTGGCCTGAACTGGGGGAAGAGGAACAGTCCCACCAAGTTACAGTGCTCGGGGCAGTCAGCTGCACCCACAGCTCAGACCCCTTTTAGCTCCCATCCCCTACACAATGCTCTCCAGTTGCTCCCAGCTGTCACATCCATCCTTAGGATGGAACCAAGAGCCTCCTCAGAACCTAAGCACAATTATGGGGCTGCCTCCAAAGGCCAACCCATCCTCTGTGCCTCTGAAGAGGTTTCACAGAATCCCAGACTGGTTTGGGCTGGAAGAGACATTAGAGCTCGTCCAGTTCCACCCCTTGCCATGGGCAGAGACACCTGCCACCATCCCAGGTTGCTCCAGGCCCTGTCCAGGGACACTTCCAGGGATGGGGCAGCCACAGCTGCTCTGGGCACCCTGTGCCAGGGCCTGCCCACCCTCACATGGAAGAATTTCTTCCCTACATCAAATCCAAACCTTCTCTCTCAGTTTCATAGGGAAGGAGGCAAATCAGCTTCCTGGGCCACCCTGGCTGCTCATTCCTAACCAAGGTGGGGGCTACCCAAGCCCACACCCCTCAGCAGCCCCCCAGCATCTCCTCAGCCTCAGTTGCCAAAGCTTCCCAAGGCCTCTGCCCCCATATGGCTGGAAAAGAGAAAGAGGACCAGCAATTCCCACTCACTGGCTAGTACTTACTGGAAGTCTTCAGCTGTGAGGTTTCGGACAGGCACCTCAGGGTCACCAAGCAGAGACAGAATGTGAAGGAACCTCTTGTAAGTTAATGGGGGACTCCCACCATTTATCTCCAAAATCCTTAAAAACAAATAAGATCTCTTTTCACACAACAGAAACCAAGGAAGAAGCTGGAACTGCAAGTGGACAGGAAGGCTATAACAACTCCCATTAGTGCAACTGAATGTGGAAATTACAGATTTTACAAGTAAAACTCCATGGGTGAATGCACATCTATCCCAAGAACAGTTTCTCAGGATCTAAGACAACAAAACTGGAATCAGGATTCCAGCCATGGCTTCACTTGCACAGCCACACCCAGCCACAACACACAGGGCAGGGTGCAGGACACCTCTGGTGCCACAAAAAAACAGGTTCAGGGCAGTAAATAACTGTCCTCTCTGAGCAAACACCTGTGCAAACAGCTCGAATTCAAGACATCATTTATGTAATTTAGGGGCTTTGCAAAATTAGAGTGTTAGGGCTGGTTTACTTATTACTGCTTTTCTTCTTAGAGATTTCAATATCCTCAGTCATTCAGCACTGAGTAACAGCATGGATCCAAGTGCATTCAGACACCAGTGAAAGCTGATTTGAAAGATTTTGAAAAAATCTGACACCAAAGACTCTTTACCATATTTAATAGAACTTTTACAAGTCCTACTAAATGTGCTGGAGAATTTCTTTCACTCTGTTTAAAAGAGTAAGTTTTTAGGTGAATTAAACTGCCCAAAAGGAAAAAGTTAACCAGCTCTTTAGGCTGAAATCCTAAAATCTGTGCACAATCTCTTCTGTCCCTTCCAAGAGGGCAACACACAAAGTTTCTCCAGCAAACAGCACCACGTTCAACTCAGACAGTCCAATTTTCTCCAAAGGAAAAACCTAAACACTTGGCCTTTTCTCTTCTGAAATGACCTGGAGGCAGCTGTGGATGCGGGGCAGCCACGTACCGCTGGGTGTTGTACAGGCTGTGGCTCCCCAGGGACAGCACCTCAAAGCCCAGCTCTGCCCCCAGGCGCTGGATGTTGGCCTCCATCTCCTTGTAAAACGGCTCCATCTCTGCATCCAGCGTCACCTGTGTGATGTTCCACTTCTGGATGTGATCCCTCAGAACAGCCTCATACTCCCCTTGAATGACCAGCAAGCAGGAGCCCAGCTGACACAAGTTCTTGTGGAGATCCTCGAGGGACTGGAGCAGGAAGTGCCAGCGCAGGGCCCCGATGTGCATGGAGGAGGTGAGGAAGGCTCTGTCCAGGATGTAGACAGGGTACAGGGCCTCTGAGGACTGCAGGGCAGCCAGCAGCACGGGGTTGTCGTGCAGCCGCAGCTCCTTGCGGAAAAGGTGAATGGTGCGATGCAGCATCCTGCCTACAGCAGGGAGGGAGCCCCTGGCTTCAGGATACCAAATCCTATGAAGAATAAGGTCAATTAACAATTAGAAATAGAGATTAAAAAAAAAATCATCTGCAGTTTTTACCACAAACGTCTTGCTTTGATAAGTTTTCATGAGAGAGCAATGCTGGAACAAGAGCAAACCTGTCCTCTGGCCCCACCACTCAGCAGCAAGATCACCACCCAGCTCCACAGAGAATGGTCTCTGCTGCAAATGAGTCACTCAAATCCTTAAATTAAATCCCTCAATGAAATTGTGTCCCAATAACACTCACTAGACAGAAGGAATCAAAACAGATGGAAATGTCAGAGCTCCATTTAGTGCACAAACACTTTTTAACTCCACAGACGTGGCTGTCAGCAAACTGTCTGGAAGTCATGAACTTATTTCAAGGAGGTCCACAGGAGCAATCAGCTCATCACAGACCTGCTACAATACTCCTGTCAGGCGATTTTAGTAGGAGACATCTGAATTTATGGATTTCACAGAATCCCAGACTGATTTGGATGGGAAGGGACATTAAAGCCCACCCAGTTCCACTCCCTGCCATGGGCAGGGACATCTTCCACCATCCCAGGTTGCTCCAAGCCCTGTCCAGCCTGGCCTTGGACACTGCCAGGGATGGGGCAGCCACAGCTTCTCCAGGCAGCCTCTGCCAGGGCCTCACCACCCTCACAGGGAAGAATTTCTTCCAATATCCCATCTCACCCTGCCCTCTGGCAGTGGGAAGCCATTCCCCCTTGTTTATTCCTCCAGACCCTTGCCCAAAGTCACTCTCTAGCTGTCTTGGAGCCCCTTTAGGCACTAGAGTGGGGTCTGATGTCTCCCCTTTTCTTCTCTAGGCTGGACATCCCCAGCTCTTCCAGCCTGCCTCCAGGGCAAAGCTGGGTGTGATAATGACACAAAACTACTCTTGATTCATACATTTATTCTCCTTTGAACTACTTCAGCTGAGTTCAGACAGTTGGCAGGAGTGGTGACCTTGGGTCTTAAGCTGAAGTGGCTCAGGGTACAGTTTGGGAAGCAGCTCACAAGCTCTGGCTTCCCTGCTCAGGACAATGGACACAGCAGATGCCAGGAAGCAAAGAAGGAGCCCAGCTGCCACCTCGTGTCTGCACCAAGCCCAGCAGCACCTCCTAAACTTGCTTTCCTGTATAAAACTGGGGAAGTTCAATGCCCACCTCCCAGGTGGGTCCCCACCTGCTGCTAATTTCAAGCTTTACCCCCAGAGAACAAAGAGATCAGGGATTAACAAAGAACCAAACAACAATCCCTAATTCAGCTCAGCTCTTCCAGCCAAACAGCTCCACTCACCCCCTCACCAATGGCTGCACCTGCACGAGGTGACTCAGCCCTTGCTCCTACTCAACTCACATCCAGCAGCTTTTCCTTAAATCTGATTTGCCCCCAAACACATGCACTAGCAGCACCCAGACAGACCCACTTTGTTCCAATCCCCCAGTAAGGCCCCAAACTCACGAGTTTGGAGTGCAGCCCAAGGCAGGGCAGGGCTGGGCTGTGTGGGGTGCTCCGCCCTGCACCCACTTCCTGGGAGAACCAGAAAAACAAGGTGCTTCCTGCTGCTCAGGGGAGCACCCACCTGGCATTTTTGGGTACTAAACCATGCAAAGTGTGCTGGAAGAGTCCCCTGCACCCTATGCACCAGCTAGCCTCACTGAGGGGCTGCACCAGTCAGGGGCTCCAAGGCCCCCACAGCCCTACAGCCTTTGAGGCTGTCCCAAGCCCTGTGGCCCTACATGGTCCGCAGGGTCACCCCAAATCCAAGCCCCTGCAGCCCCAGGATGCCTGTGGGACCACACTCACCCCGTGCTCCTTGGTCTCACACACCTGGGACTGCTCTGAGCCCAGTGCCCCACACAGCCCATGGGATGGCCCCAAGATAAGTCCCCAGGCTGGGACCCATCCCATCCCTTCCAGTCATGGCATCCCTGCAGGAGCAGTGGGACCAGGATCACACCACAACAGGGACTGGGCACAGGGCAGGCAGCCCCAGGCCAGGGCCTGGGTGGGCTGTAGGGTGTGAGTTAAAGGCAGCTCTGGGGATCCCACTAAAGGAGACTGGGGGACAAGGATTTCATTAAAAGAGGCTGGAAGGAGCAGGGGCTCCATTAAAAGGGGCTGAAGCTCACTGGGAAGGGAAGGAGCCTAGAGCTAAAGAGGTATCAAAGCTGGGTGAGCAGCTGGGATACCCTACTGGGTGGAAGGAATGGGGAGGGGATATGTAGGCCATGGGTGGTGTCAGAAAGGAACTGCGCTCTCAGACACTCCTGTCATGTCACAAGAAAGGAAAGGAAAGGAAAGGAAAGGAAAGGAAAGGAAAGGAAAGGAAAGGAAAGGAAAGGAAAGGAAAGGAAAGGAAAGGAAAGGAAAGGAAAGGAAAGGAAAGGAAAGGAAAGGAAAGGAAAGGAAAGGAAAGGAAAGGAAAGATGCTCTGGGATGGCAGACAAGGCAGAACAAGTGCTGTCTGTCACTGACGTCATGTTGGGATTCCACCTCTCCTTGAACCAGTGACTTGAGTCCATTCACCCAGCAAGGCTGGGCAGACTCCCTGCCACATCCAGATCATATCTGTTCCCCAAAAATCAACCAGGCAGGCAGAAATACACCTCGCACTGGATTAATCCCTGCACTTTGGGACAGATACACCAAGACAGAAAGCAGGGAAAACCAGGCCTTACCTTGAGGGTGGCAAAGCTGATGCTCCAAGGACTTTACAACACGTCACCCCAAAAAGATCTGATCCTGGCTCTCCTGCTGCTGAGCATTTCTCTCCACAGGCAGGAATGTGATGCAAGGATTGTCAGTGGCACTGTCCAAAACCCATTATGCTGCTCCTGTTCCTACAGGCATCCAGAAATTAGTTGTCCAGGTTTAAACATGTCTAAATACCATAAATATCTGCACTGATAGCTTCTGCATCAAAGATGGTCTAGGCTACTCAAGCTTTTGTGTAATTCCCAAGAAAGAAGGAGGAGAATTGCAGGCAGCTCCTCTCTGGTCCCACTGGCCCTTGGAGCTGACAGAGCCAGATTGAACAGGGACAAACCAAGGTCTAGGAACCAGGAAGATAATTTTTAACAGTTTAATTTCCTCTGTGGTGCACTCTCCATTGTCAAATGCTCCTTGACTATATCCTGGCTGCTTCAGAAGCAATAGTGAAACAGGTAAATACAGGTGTCAGATATGTCAGCAGCCTCACACCTGCTCTCTGAAACCTCAGTCTGGGCTTGTGAAGTGGAATAATTATCATTGTTAAGTTTTTAATGCTATTCTGATTTGACAGGCTTGAGAACAATTCTTAATTGGGATCTAAGAATTAATTTTTTACATAAATCTGGTTCCATAATCCCACTCTCTACACTGAGCCAGACCTGAGGCTCCCTTTGATTCCAATCTCTAGGTTCTTTCCCCTCTTTGAATACTTTAGGTGATAAGTACGGTACTGGATACAGCTTTGATGCAAGAAAATGGCATACTGAATCAGAGGAGGAAATAAGTCCCAAAGCCATCCAAGCGTAGGGGCTTGCCGGGGCCTCTCGTGCAGCGGGTCGAGAGCCACCGCCGAGTCTCCAGGCCCGGGGCGGAGGGAAGGCGGGGAGCCGGGCCGAGCTCCGGGACCGCCGCCCGGCCCCTCAGACGGCGGGGAGCGGCGAGGAGGGAACGGGGAGGGCGGCCCTGCGCCAGCCCCGCAGCAGTGGGGGCGAACGGGCCAGCCTGGCTCCCACCTCCTCCCCCCCGTTACCTCCTTGCCTACGGTCTGTGCTGGCGGCGGGCGCGGCGCCGGTTCCTCGCCCCACGGGCCCGGTTACACAACGCCGGCCGGGACGGGTGGGTTATGTAAGGAGCGCCCCCGGCGGGGCACTGTCCGCTGCCCGCTGCCCGCTGCCCACGGAGGTTTAACGCGGTTCGGGGCGGGAGAGTCCCCGGGCTGGAGCATGCCAGGGCCGGGGATCCCGGCGGGGCCCGAGCGGCTCCGGCCCCGCTCCCGCCTCCTCAGACAGCTCAGGCCGCGCCCCCCGCGTGCACCATCAAAAGGGGCGGAGCTTGGGTTCCCGCCCGCAGCTCTTAGCCAATGACAGCGCCCAATTCAATTGAGGGGGCGGGGCTGAGCGCCAGGACAGCCCAATCAGAGCCCGAGAGCCAGGCCGGGGGGTGGGGCTGCCCGCCAGGCGTCCTCCCGTTGCCAGGCGATAGCGGAAGTGCGGCCCCCACCGCGCGCTGCCTCACGGGTCTGGGCGGCGGGAGCGGGGGCTTGGTCATCGTGGGGGGGCGTTAATTAGCTGCTGTGAGGCGGTAATTAGTCATCAGAGAGGGTGGCGGCCGTTCCAAAGGGATTGTGTGAGAGCTCTTGGAGGGGTGCGGCTGCGGGTGGCGGTTCTCATCCTCGGGAAGTGGGGCGCAGCTCTTGTCCGTGGGCCGAGGTAGTTTGGAGCCTGGTCATGGCCTCCCAGTTTATCAGGGTTTGTTAAACCCTAGGATTTATTAGACTTAGCTGGGGACTGAGGCGATGGGATGGAACATGATGCCCCTATTCCAGCTGGGTGCAAGAGCAGCTCCCGGAACTCACAGTAGGCTCTGCCTCTCTGTGACTCTGGTATCACAACAGGATAATAGCTCAAAACCCAGGTCCTTAGCCAAGAAAAATGCTCGATTTAAAGCGCTGTTTTTGCAAATCTGTCAGGAATAGAACTGGGTCTCGGAGCTCCAGCACCATGCAGAGAGTGTCACGGCTGACAAGGGAGCTCTCGCTCCTGGCCACAGAGCCACCTCCGGGCATCACCTGCTGGCAGAACGGGCAGCTCGATGACCTGCGGGCACGTATGTACCTCGGGGGCTCCCAAAGGCAGGGCTGAGGTGCAGTTTGCTGCTAGGTGCCTGTGTGCTTTGGGCTTTAGAGGTTATGTGGAAGTGTTGGATTTCAGTTTCCTTTAAGTATAGCTTAGCCTGTGCCTTGGCTGGTCTGCCCTTAGTTTTGATTGCTGGGCAGTGGAACTGGTCTTACATAAGATGACATTTTTTTATTCCTGGATTCTCCCCTGTGAGGCCCTGGCACAGGTTGCCCAGAGAAACTGTGACTGTCCCATCCCCGGGAGTGTCCAGGTTAGATAAGGGTTGGAGCAACCTGGGATAATGGAAGGGGTTCTGGAATTGGGTGGTCTTTAAGGTCCTTCCCAACCCTTAACATTGTATGGCTCTGTCACCTGAGCAGCTCTGTAACTGTGGGAGGTATGTGGGGACTGCTGGACAACAAGCTAATCTTGAAGGTCCCTTCCAACCCAAATCATTCTGTATTTCTGATTTTGAATGTAATTCTTGTATTTTCATCTTGCTCCTAAAGAAATTTTAGGAGGTGTGGACACACCATATGAGAAAGGAATATTCAACCTGGAAATCATAGTTCCTGAAAGGTAAGTGGGCAATAGGATCTAGCCAGATCAGTTAGGAAGGAATTCTCTGTGAGAGTGGAGAGGCCCTGGCCCAGGTTGCCCCAGAAGCTGTGGCTGCCCCATCCCTGGCAGTGCCCAAGGCCAGGTTGGACAGGGTCTGGACCAAGCTGGGCTAGTGGAAGGTGTCCCTGCCATGGCAGGGAGTGGAGTGAAATGCACTTTTAATGTCCCTTCTAAACCAAAACAGGCTGATTCTCTGATTAAGTGGTTAGTGTAGTCCTGTTTTAAATATCAGTAAACTGGTGTAAGGTATTTGCTGTAAATGCTAACATGTGATTCTTTCCTTTATCCTCTCAACAAGGAATTGAAACCCTTTTTAAGGAATGCAATTTTTCTAGTAACTGATAAACTTGTTTTGCATTGAACATCAAAGATGTGTGATTAAAACCTAGAAGTGCAATGATAAGACTTTTGCCTCATCATACTGTCTCAAAGCTTTCTGGAAAGAGCTTGTTCATCAGTACAGAGTTTTTTCTGTTGTTCTCTTGTGGAAGGGAAGTGTTAGTCAGACACAGCTGGAAGCAGCAAAGGCAGAGCACTGCCTCCGAAGATTTGTGGAGAGGGGTGTCATGTAGGTTGGGAGGAGGAAATTATGGCATTGCTTGGGTGGGAAAACAACTGGGCCTATAGATATAACAATAACTTTTGCTTCTTCATGCTTCAGGTACCCATTTGAGCCGCCAAAGATTCGCTTTCTGACCCCCATCTACCATCCCAACATTGACTCTGCTGGAAGAATTTGCCTGGATGTTCTTAAGTTACCCCCAAAGGTAAGACAGTGCTTGGCTGTGGGTAAGTGAGCCTGGGCAGGATAATGAACTCCTTATCTGCTTCTTGTAAAAGCCTGATTGAATGTCTGTTTGCTCCTGACTTATTTACAGGGAGCAGGGAATGAAGTTTTGAGTGACATCTCCTTTGTCTCGAGCCAGAACATGACATTCTTTGTTCCATATAAGTTTCCAAGGCTTTAAAGATTGGAGTCAAAAGGCGTTAGGTCTGAAAATGAGTTGCACAGCAGAGATGTGCAGGATACAGCCCATAGAATCATGGAATCTCCTGAGTTGGAAGGGACACAAAAGGATCATTAGGGCCACGAGCTGGATTTGCACAGGACAAGCCAAAGTCCCATTGTGTTCCTGGGAGCTTTGTCCAAATGCTTCTTGAGCTCTTTGAGCTCTGGCAGCCTTGGAGCCATGACCACTGCCCTGGCTGTCAGTTGGGCTTCCTTGGAGCCTTGTATTGAGAGTGGGTCTGGTGTGTTCCATGGGGCATTATGTGCTGGAAGTCCAAGGCAGCTGTGGGCAAGTTGGGTTGAAGTGCTGGGGGTTCTGAGGTGTCTCTGGGCTGCTCTGAGCTGCTGCTCTCATCCTGCTTCCTCACAGGGTGCATGGAGGCCTTCCCTGAACATCTCCACCCTGCTGACCTCCATCCAGCTGCTGATGGCAGAGCCCAACCCTGACGACCCTCTCATGGCCGATATCGTACGTGAGCCCCTTTCCCTCTCTCCTGACCATGGACACAGGTGGGGAGGGAAGGAGGGGCCAGGTCTAGGCTCAACTTCCACTTCACTCACTCTGGATTGACACACTTGGGAGCATGGCCTGAGCTGGATCACCTGGGGCATCTCTGGGCTTCCCTTCCTTGAGGCAGCTGAGGCCAGAAGAGATGGTCAAGGTCTTGTCTTCAAGCCATGATCTTCAGTGCAAATGGCAGCACGAGTTCTTCAAGCAAACTAAATTAATTTTACACTTCATGCTTGTTGTAGTTTTAGTCTGGTTTAGAAGTCCTAAAGCCAGACTTTGTCCCAGTTTCTCGGTGACGTGCATTCAAATCTCTGTCTTTATCTTGCTCTTGCCCTTTAGTCCTCGGAGTACAAGTACAACAAGCAGCTGTTCCTGCTCAATGCCAGGGAGTGGACGGAGAAATACGCAGGGCAGCCGAGGGTAAGGACCTCACTCTGCTCACTTGGTGGAGCTCCCTCTACCTGGGTCCTCTTGTCTCAGTTTCTCTCTCCCTGTGGGAGCCATGCTCACTGCAGCAGCTCTGAATGCATTTCTAACTGTGGTTGTCAGGAGAGCACAGAGTGCAATCATCCCTGCAACAACACACAGAGCCCTGGAGTGACCTGGCTTATCTATGTGTGTTCTAGAGCTCTGCTCAGCCATTATCTTGCTCTCCTGTCAGCCCCTTTCCTAAAAATCCCAGCAGCGAGAGCAGAATAATGAAGGCTCACTGCGAAAGAGCCAGAGTACAGTTGTCTCTGACCTTGGTGGAGCACAGGGCATTCCAATGGCTGTAAAATTAAATTATTCACAGCTCTTTTATTTCATGGGTTTTCACAGACTTCCAAGCCTTTGGAAGAGAAAATCGTCCAAAGTGAAACAAGCACCAGCAGTGAATCAACCATGCAGAAAAGAAAACGGGTTAACATCAGTAGGAAGGAGAAGAAATCCCGCCCAGATTCCTGAGGGCCTTTTGTTCTCTTTGGGCTGTCACTGTCCCCTTCCCCTCACACAGGTTACAAGGAAAGAGTCTGTCTTTAAATGGCTGCATTAGCTTTGGGTTTCTGTTTCCTCGGGGTGTTATTTTTTTGCAAAAAGTTCCATTATATTAATAAAATCTAAAGCTTTAATTTTTATCTATTTTTCCATTTTGTTGAGTGGAGGTTTTGGAATATTCAGAAGAACAGGGTGCGTTGATGTGGCACAGCCTGGTTTTTGGTAGTGGGAGAGGGCTACAGGAGTAGCTTCTGTGAGAAGCTGCTGGAAGCTTCCACCCTGTCTGACAGTGCCAACCTCTGACAGCTCTGAAGATGGACATGCTGCTGGCCCAGTTAGAGGTTGGTAATTGAAATGGATAGACCTAGAAAAACCTCGGGCTGTGGCACTTGTGGTTGGGTATTATGTGTTGCATTGTGAGAGTGTTGTGTTGTTCCTTACTGTTTATTTTGGGATGTTCTTATTGAATCTGCACTCCCCAGTTTCAGTCTCTTGTGCTCTGAGTTGTACCTCCCCTGCAACTCCTGTATCCTCAGTTTCCCCCTTTCCTCGAGCAAGGCCCCTGCTGCTCCACACCTGCCCATCAAACCGCTGACCCACCCAACAATAAACAAATTAATGATTCCCATAGTGCTTAGCTCTATAGGCAGGAGTTCAATTAACACAAAAACTCCTAAAAGCAACGAGCAGGCACAAAATCTACATCTACAAGAGACACCACTAGGTGGGCAGAACATCAACTAGGCAGGAATAGTGTCCACGACAGGATGGCCTCCTAGACTGAGCGAGCCAAAGTGGGTTTTTGGGAACCCCTGTGAGGATGGAACCCCAAACTGTGCAGCCAAAGAGAGTTCCTGGGAACCCCAGACTCTGCAGTGTGAGCAGCAGGTTCCACTGGCGCCTCCTCCTCAGTGGTATCTGGTGGGAGCAGTTCCTCTTCTGACTATTAATAACAAATTTCCTTTATACTTTTAAATTTGAGCCTGTTTTGCCCTTAGTGGTTTTTTTTTCCCAGTCCTTATCTCAACTCACGAGCCCTTCATTTTTTTCCCTGTCCTCTGCCCAACTGTAGCAGGAGAGGGTAAGTAAACGAGTCTCCTGCCTGGTGTTTGGCCAGTGTCAAAGCATGACAAAAGGAAAGCTGTAACCACCACTTCAGCTTCCAGTTTCCAACTTTCAGAGACATGTGAGCAGCACCAAGTAGTTCAGTTTTCTATTTTCACAACCAACCGAGTGCAGAAGCTGAGCAGCAGACAGGTCAGAACCAGCTGGTGGGAATCCTTTCCCAGGAAAGGCTTAATTTTCCATGGAACCTCAAGGGCTAAGTCATTAAACTCAAGTCTTACAACTCTGGCTCTCAGAGCAGTCTGTTACGTTCCACTTGGACCATTTAGATAACCTGGATGGTGTCTTGGCTCTGTTGTATCTCCAGGAGGTGACCAGTGACAAGAACCAGCTCACAGCAGGTGAGGAGGAGCCCAGAGGATTGTGAGGGATCTGGGAGGATGGATGTGGAAGGATGGATGTGGAAGGCAGGATGTCAGCGCTGTGCTGTGCAGAGCGAAGACACAAGAAGAGTGGGCTGAGGAGGATAATTCTTGGTGCCTCCACAGCTCCAAAGGTTCGGGCTGGCAGCAGATCGCAGCAGGAGCAGGTCAGGTGCTCAGCCTCTTGTTCTGCAGGTTCCCTGCTGGGAATTTAACCCACATCCTATCCCTGCTCCCAGAAAAGTGAGTCAGGCCCATCTCTGGAGCAGAGACAGGACTTAGCAAGGTTCCTAATGCCTGGGAAGCAGTGAAGCTCAGTGATGTGCTGATCTCTGCTGGGTAAGAAAAGGCCGTGTCCTCAGCTGCTCCCAAAGCCCTGGCCATGTCCCTGTCCCACTCAGTCGAAGTTGTAGTAAAGGCAGAAGGCGAAGAACATGGCAAAGATCTGGAATGATGGAGGTGGGAGAGGGTCAGCCCCATAGCAGAGCTGGGCCTGGCTGTGGCTGGAAGCAGGGAGGGGCTGGGGGATCCCTGGCCTGGAGCCACCGCTGTGCCCCTCAAGGGGCATGGCCAGCTGTCCTGCTGCTGCACAGGGACACCAGGGTGAGGAGACAGAGGGAGTAAAACAAACCCTCCCTTGCTCCTTCACCTGCCCCATCTGCAGTGGAGAGCAGGCTCTGTACCTTGAGACAGACCCGAGCTCCTTCATGCTCTCCTTGCTCACTGAACAACCCCCCTGCCACAAGGAGTGGGTGTTCTGCCTGCCCTGGCCCTGGGCCCCCTCATTACCTCGATGCCCAGCACGGCTAAGCTGCAGGTCCCAGGGAGGGAGATGTACCTCTGCAGAGTCCTACCGAAGGTAGAGAAGCAGCCCTGGGGCAGAGAGAAGAGGGAGGGGCTTTCTTGTGTTCCCAGGGCCACAGGGAGCCCAGAGGGGGACTGGGTTGCAGGGGGATGTGGAGGGTCCCCTGTGGGGCAGGACAAGCTGAGGACTTTGGAGCCACTGGACTGTGGAAGCAGAGCCAGGCACTGTGCCAGGTTTGTGTCCTTTATGCTCTGCCTGCTCCATGAGCCTGGGGCAGGCTGAGGCTCGGGGACACGGGCACAGGAGAGTTGTGCTGTACCTGCTCATGGATGTAGCCTGGGCTCCTGTCCTGGCACTGCTCCCAGCCCAGCAGCTCTCCCGCCTGCAGCAGCCCGTCCCGGGCACAGCATGCCCGTGGCCACGGCATCCCTGGGTGCAGCTCCTGGAAGCGGGAGCCGTTCCCAAAGTCTTCGGGTCCTAAAACACCACAGCACGAGAACTGGAACAGAAGGGAAGCACCATTACTGTGGTCACCCTTGGTGGACCCTGTGTGTCCCCCAGGAGCCCCCAGCTGCTCACCGTGACCATGAGGGTGTTCCAGGCTGTGGAGAAGACCTCAGCACCCTCATCCCCACCATAGTTCCTCTGCAGCTCGGACAGGAATTGCTCAGGCTGGACCTGTGGAATTGGTGGCAGGGCTGGGGCTGTTCCTCTCCCACTCTGCTCAGCACCAGCTCCTTCTCAGGGGAATTGGGCACCCAGTGGATCCCCCCACCTGCTTTGAGGTTTGTCTTGTGGTGCTGATGATGGAGGTGAGAGGAAGGCTGTCCCTACAGCAGCCCCAGTCACCTGGTGGACTCTGAGCCATGACCACGGTGTGACAGAGGGAGGCTGGTGACCCTGGGGGTGCTGCCAGTACCTGTTTCCAGTGCACCAGAAAGAGAATGGCCCCAATGAGCTGTGTGAGGAAGACGAGGCTGACGAGGATGAAGAACTGGAAGGCAGCAGATGAAGTAGTCAGAGACCAGCCTGATCCCACAAGAAGCTTACCCACATTATCCCTGTCCTCCTCTGCACCACCCCTGCCTGTGCCCTGTGTCCCTGATTCCAGGGATGTATGTACAGCTCCTGGGGACAGATGCTGCATCTCTGACCACTGGCTGCAATGCAGGGGTTATAAACAAGCACTGTCTGCAAGAGACTGGGGATGCTGAAGAAATGGGGATCTTGGTGATCAAACAAGCATTTCTGCCCCTCACCAACAGTGGGGAGGAAATCTTGGAAAACCTTGGGGAGCATCTTGGAAGTGTCACATGGGACAAGTCAGTGGCTTCAGAGAGAATTGACCCCACTTGGTGGCTTTATAAATCCTCTGGGCTCTAAACTGCAACTCATAAGGTGGAGCATGGAGGACAGGATATGTTGAGGATGAGGAAAACTAGCTCCTGGCTGCTCCAGGAGCAGCTGCATCCCCCACCACCCGCCAGCACATGACTCCTGCCCCCAGTGCCCCCTGCCCACATGCTGCAGCCCCTTCCCAGCCATCCTCCCTTCCTCACCAGCAGCAGCAGCGGGCGGCTCCGGCGCAGGGCCCCGCAGCAGCCCAGGAAGCCCAGCAGGGACAGGGCAATGCCCACGGCCAGCAGCAGCCACGCGCCTGCGCTCAGCACAGCCCTGGCAGCCACAATGTCCTGGAAGCCAGCTGGGTCCACGGCCACCCAGAGCCCCATGCCTGCCAGGCACGTCCCCCCAGCCTGCAGCGGGAGGTCAGGAGATGGTCCCGGGCTCAGGGACTGTCCAAGGTTTGATCCCCTCTCTGGGAATGGGTGACACCCACCCCTGATCCAGACAGAAGTGTCACCCCGTGTGGATGGGGGATGCTTCAACCCTGGCTTCCCTCCCTGGTACCGGTGTCACCCACCCCTGAGCCAGCTGGAGTTCCCCCCTCCCCAGGCACAGGTTCCCTCCACCCCTGCACCCCACAGGGCCCAGGTGGACTCACAAACACCAGCACGTTGAAGATGAACATCAGGTACTTCATGCAGCTCAAGATACCCATGAGGACACCAGGAGAGGGGACACGGCAGTGTTTGTCCCTATGGAGGGGAGAGCAGAGCCCTGGCCACAGCCAGCCCTGACTTGTCCTGGACCCCATGGCTCCAGCAGAATGTGGGGGATGCAGCCTCTCAAAAGTCCCAGATCATTTTCTATCCCCACCATCTCCCATGACACCCGAAAAAGCCCCAAACCTGTGTCCTCTCCAAACCCCTGTCCCCTCCCAGCCACATGTCCCCTTCAAACCCCATGCCCCCAGTCCTGTCCCCTCCAAATCCTCCCTACAAATGTTGTGTCCCCTACAAACCCATGTTCCCTACAAACCTTGTGTCTCCACCAAGTCCCATGTGCCCTACAAATTCCATGTCCCTTCCTAGCCCATGTCCTCTCTAAATCCTGTGTTCCCTTCAGCCCCACACCACTCACCCTGCGGGGATAGTGGGCGACCCAGGTACCTCCAACCTTCCCTGACGCTGCCAGCACCTATATAATATCACAAAGGTCGGAAAATCCCTCCCCTGTTCCCACTCCAGCAGCCCCCAAGAAATCGCTTCCCACGGCGAGGCCATGAATGATTGATGGGGAACAGGATCCACCATTGTGCGCTGGCGGCCGGGAGTCTCCGGCTCTTGTCAGCCAAGGAAATGAGACCTGTGGGCAGGGAAAGACGAGCTGCCCCACCAGGCCGGGGTGACCTCGGCCACTGATTGTTGCTGTGGCCATTCGGGGAAGTCCCCAATGGTCACAGGTGGGATCCGTGGTGCTGCAGGGGCTCTCGGTCATTGGGACACAGGGACATTCCAGATGGATGACAGGGTCTCTAGGAACTCTCTAAACACAGAGTCATGTTAGAAAGGAAACATTATTTATTTTACACTAGGTACAAATCAAGCACACCGAGGGGTAAAAGGTTAAATACTGTAAAATTTACATGAAGACGGCTATCTAAAGCATATTATTTACCTGCCTAATGCATATTTCTTTTGGTGATGTGACGTTACTCAATGCTTGAAACACAAGCTTATTTTCTTCATTAAAGCATCTTCGGTTGGAGAAGCTGAATTACGACAGTTACGTTTGCAAAGGGTGAGAGAATTCATCCTGGGGGCAGATAATTCAATTTAAAGTCGGTATCAGCGTCACCGCAGGCTCAGGGCGCCCCGAGGCGCTGTCCCCCGCGGGACCCCCGGGGCGCCAGCAGGGGGCAGCCGAGGCGCAGCCACAAAGCTGCGGCTGCGGCCAGAGCGCCTTCCGCAGGCACCTGGGCGAGGCGGCTCGGCCAATCACAGCGGGCGGCGGCCGGCGGGGTGGGAGAAAAGAGAGACAAACAGTTTTCTTAACCAATCATCGAGCGTTTCTTGCTGGGTGAGGCCCTTGGGGCGTGGCCCCGGGGGCGGAAGCGGCGCTGCGCGTTCCCGTTCTCTCAGCGTTGCTTCCGGTGCCGCTGCCGCTGCCCGCGGGATGTAGCGGCCGGTGAGGGACGGGCGGGGGACCGGGGAGTCCGAGTGCCGCCCGGGACGGGCGGGGCCGCTGCTTCCAGCCCGCCGCGGAGAGCCCTGCCGCCGGCCCTCCCGGTCCCGGTAACTCTGTGCTTCTTCGCCCCCCCAGCGCGGCGGCAGAAGGACGCGGAGGAACCTTCACCAGCTGCCTCGGAACCGCACGCACCCGCCGCCCCGATGGCGTCCCGCAAGGCCCCCGCCGGGGCCGGCAGCGGGCTGGCGGCCGCCGGCCGGGAGCGGGAGCGGGAACGGGCGCACCTGGAGCTCGCCGAGCTGGGGCCGCTCCTGGAGGAGAAAGGGGACCAAGGACCCGCCGGCGCGGCCAGCGTGAGCCCCTCCGAGACCCTCGGGCGGGAGGGATCCAGAGCCTGGCTCAGTCTCCTCGCTCCGTCCCCGCGGATTATCCCGGGAATCTGCCCATTATCCCATTAATTAATAGCTAGAGTACGGCTCCGTGTCGTTCCTCGGGCCGGTCCGTGTTCCGAGCCGGCCCAAACTCTGCTCCTGCCGAGCAGGCATGGAGCCGGGATAGTCCTTCGCAGGGATGTCACCGGGATCGCGGTGTCTGTGCCGGGTGTTCCCAGGCTGTTTCCAGTATTTCCACAGGGCGGGGAATCACCTTCCCGAGCCCCTTCCCGGCTGAGGAGAGCGGGAGCTGTGGTGGGACCCAGCGCGTTCCCAGCTCGGAGCCGCCTGCGCTCGGGTTGGCCGGCTCGGGTCTCCCGGCTGGGCCGAGCGGCCATTCCAGCCTTGGTTGTAGGGATGAAAATCCCTGGTGGTAATCCCGTTTTTCGACAGGACAAATCTGAGATTAGCCCGCCTGGCATGGGTCAGGCAGCAGTGTGTTGCATAAAAGAGGATGACTAGCGAGTCCTGCCCGTCCTCTCAGACGGATGATTGCCAGCACCCCTGGTGCTCTCAGAAGGGCAGGGGTGATTCCTCTCCCGGGGCTGGAACGATTCCCTCCCGGCTCTTCTCCCTGCAGGCCGAGGAGCCGCCGTGCCCAGCAGCCCGCGAGGAGGAGGAGGAGGTGGTGCGGGTGCTGACCCTCCCCCTGCAGGCTCACCATGCCATGGAGAAGATGGAAGAGTTCGTGTACAAGGTACAGGAACCTGCGGCAATCCCGCGGTCTTGATTCTAGAGCAGATTCCCCAGCCCCCGGTTTGGGGTGACAGGATGTGTCGGATGAAGCTCCACGTGGCTGCAGCTGGCTCCAGCTCTGCTGGGCTGCTCTCAGCAGCATCCCCGGGAAGGGGATGGCCAGAATGGGGGTTGGCCCAGCCATGGTGGGTGAGGACCTGGGAGCTATGCCAGTGTTCCTGCGGGCCTGGGTGGGGCCCGGGAGCTCGAGTGCTGGCCGGGGTGTCAGCCGGTGCCCGCAGTCACCGTGGCTCCTCTGCTTCATCCATGACCTAATGGGAGTTTCTACCACAGGGAACAGTCTGTGGATGTGGAAGGGTTAAAGCTCAGAATATTAATCGCCCCTGACTCCCTGGGGGCGTCCTAGAATCACTCCCTTCGGGGCCTGGGGATCAATCATTGTGGGAACTGAGGTGGGGGTAAAATCACTCCCTGGACGGTTGTGGGGAGCAAAGTGCAGGACATGGGTGGGTGCCTTACAGGGTCCCACAGGGCACCTGATGTTGGAGAAGCCAAACTTCCTCTCCCCAGGGAGCATCCCAGGACTGGGATCCCTGTGGACTGGGGCTCTGGGCTGCCCTGACCCCTGGTGTGCTGCAGGTGTGGGAAGGACGCTGGCGCGTGATCCCGTACGATGTCCTGCCCGACTGGCTCAAGGACAACGATTACCTCCTGCACGGGCACCGGCCCCCCATGCCCTCCTTCCGCGCCTGCTTCCGCAGCATCTTCCGGATACACACCGAGACGGGCAACATCTGGACACATCTGCTGGGTGACTGACCGCGGGGAAGGGGCAGCCCTGGGGCTGCATTAGGGTCAGAGGGGGCTCCGTGCCAGGAGGATCAGACATGGAGTGCCTGGAGCTCCTGGATCCCCTTGGGAGAGAGGGACCAGGGCTGGGCTCAGCCACTGCAGGAGTGGGGTGGTGAAATGTGGCAAAACAGGGAAGCCTCAGTATATTCCTCTGAAGTTAGTCCAGAGGAGGCGACAGAGATACTCTGAGGGCTGGAGCTCTTCTGCTGTGGAGACAGGCTGGGAATGCTAGGAATACTTTGCCTGAAGAAGAGAAAGCTTCAGGGGGGTGTTAGAGCCCCTTCCAGTATTTAAAGGGGCTCCAAGAGAGCTTTGAACAAGAGCCAAGAGTCACAGGATAAGGGGGAATGGCTTCCCACTGCCAGAGGGTAGGGTTAGATGGGATATTGGAAGAAATTCCTCCCTGTGAGGAAAGTGAGGCCCTGGCCCAGGTTGACCAGAGAAGCTGTGGCTGCCCCATCCCTAGCAGTGTCCAAGGCCAGGTAGGAGCAACCTGGGATCATGGAAGGTGTCCCTGCCTATGGCAGGGGGTGGAATGTAGTGAGGTTTAAGGTCCCCTCCCACCTAAACGAGTCCTGTTTCCATGGCCCTGTGAAACACAGCAGCTCAGCAGCTCTTTGCCCTGTGCCTGCCCCTTCCCCTGACCCCAGCCCTTCTCATTTGCACTAACAAAGGCCTCAGCCAAGGACCCACTGTGAGTTACTGAACACCCCTGGGATACATGGAGGAGCATGGCCAGGGCCGTTCTTATCCCACTGTCCCCCTGACTTCCCTCTCCATGGGTTCCTGCAGGGTTTGTTCTGTTCCTCTGCCTGGGGATCCTGACCATGCTGCGTCCCAACATGTACTTTATGGCTCCTCTCCAAGAGAAAGTGGTGTTTGGAATGTTCTTCCTGGGAGCAGTGCTGTGCCTCAGCTTCTCCTGGCTTTTCCACACTGTCTACTGTCACTCGGAGAAGGTCTCGCGGACTTTTTCGAAGTGAGTCAGCATGAATGTGGTTGTGTGGTCTCCTGGGAGGTTTTGGGTTCTTGCAGCACTTCCTCTTGGAAAGCACTGTTCCCAAATGTTTTATCCTTGGGGGAAGGGAGCATCCACCCAATCCAGCATGGAACTGAGGAGAACCACAGCAGGGTTCTGGAGGGTTCTGCCTGAGCACCTTAAATGTGTCAGGTCATGGGCCTCAGGTGCATGATAAAGATCCTGGGACCCTGCAGCTCCCAAGGGAACAGGATCTTGGCTCCCAAGAAAACGGCCTTTGTGCTCCCAAGGGAACAGACTCTGTGTCTCTCACAGCGCTGAACTGAGGAGGGATCTCATTCTCACTGAGCAGCTGGGGACCATGGCCAGTTTGGCAGGTCCCAGTTTACTGGATGCTTTTAAAAACCTCTGTTTTGGATTCAGTTTAGACTGAAACCAAATGCAAAGAAGGAACACAAACAGGATTCCCAGCAGAGTGAGAAGGCTGGTCAGTGGTTTGTGCCTCTTCCTGGGCTGCTCCAAGTGTTAAGCTCCCGTCAGCCTTTGCAGTGAGGCTCTCAAATAACATTCTGCTCCCACATGGCTGTTAAAGGAATTTTTTGGGTGCTGCTTGCTGGGAATCCTGCTTATCCCCTTTGCACAACCCTCAGAGATCCCATGGGATCCTGTCTCCAGAGCAAATCCAGCAGGAATGCCCTTGTGTTCCTGGGAAGGCAGTGTGGGCAGTGCAGGGGCTGTGTTTCAGTGGTGAGATGAGTGGAGGATCATAGATCCATGTGCACAGGGATTTGTTCCCGCTGGTTTGAGCTCCAGCCTCCTCTTGCCCCTTATTAGCATTTGCACTGTGCCCAGGCCCTTTCTCCTGTCACACCTGCCCTGATGGGATCCCAGCACATCCCTCCTACCCAGTGACTCCACTCAGGTGCAGCCTGCAGGGTTCCCACACATGGAGGGGGTGGATTTTGGGGCTCACCTGTGGCTCTCTGTCATTGCACCCTGGCTGCAGGCTGGATTATTCAGGAATTGCACTGCTGATCATGGGGAGCTTCGTCCCGTGGCTCTACTACTCGTTCTACTGCTCCCCACAGCCAAGACTCATCTACCTCTCCATCGTCTGTGTCTTGGGTATCTCTGCCATCATTGTGGCACAGTGGGACCGATTTGCAACCCCCAAGCACAGGCAGACCAGAGCAGGTAGGAGCTCCCTCCTCCCCCAAGTACTGGGAGGCACTTTGGGCAGATCCCATTTGGGAGAAGCTGTGGGCACCTGCAGGATTCATTCCCCCAGAGCAGCACACTACTGCAGGGAGTGGCCTCCTGCCTTCTCTTGCTGTGCTGGGGATTCATCTCCTGAGCAGAGCCTGAGGTTCGGAGTTTAAAAATAGCCTTGGGCGGGCTGGGGCTGTGCCTTTTCTGACTTCTCCAGGAAGCAGTTTAGCAGCAGGAATCTGCAGCTGAGGTGGAGGAGGAAGGCATTCCTGAGCTCTTCCCTGCCAGGGACACACTGGCTGGTCCCTGCCTACCTGGGGGTGGAGTGGGAGGCCTCCAGCCCCACACCCCAATTTACCCCCACAGCACTCACTGAGCACCAGGAGACACCTCCCTCCCCAACTCCTAGGGGTCCTGAAGCAAATGTCTCATGTATGGCTACATGAGTGAGGAAAGACCATGCTGAGACAGAGGCCACCTGAGAGCCCTCAGGTGAGGGCAGGGGGCAGGCAGAACTCACGTCCCCATGGCTCCTCCCCACTCCATCCTGTGCCCCCAGCATGAGAAGGATCCAGCTGAGTGCCACCCAGAGCCTCTCCAGGCCAGTGTCACCATGGTGTCACTTGTTCTCTGCCAAGTCAGCAGAGGCCAGAGTTGAACATTTCAGCTGCTGAGCTCCTTCCTCAGGAGCTGCAAGAAATTACTTTCCTGGAAGGGGTGGCTGTGTTCCTGGTGTGATCCAAAGGGCTGGCACCTTCCAAAATGTCCATTCCCATAGCCAGGAGCGGGAGCTGCTGCAGCCCTGCATGAGAAACACTGGGTGGGTTCTACCCACAAGCACAGGGATGGTTTGTCTGGGATGTGGAGCTGTGGGTCCCTTATTTTGTGAAGGATAAGTGCCATGAGGACTGGGGAAGTTTAAGGAGTGTTTGGATAGCACTTTCAGGCACCGGGTGGGATTGTTTGGGGGTCTCCAGTGCAGGGCCAATAGCTGGACACAATGATCCTTATGGGTCCTTTCCAGCTCAAGATCCTCTGTGAACTGAGTGAAGAAAAGCTGCTTCCATAGCACAGGATGAGGGATCAAGGGGAGTGGGTGGGAGGAGCAGCTCCCCCTCCACACTGAGCTGTTTTCCCTGACCTCCTCTCTGGGCCGCAGGCGTGTTCCTGGGGCTGGGACTGAGCGGGGTCGTGCCCACCATGCACTTCACCATCGCCGAGGGCTTTGTGAAGGCCACCACGGTGGGGCAGATGGGCTGGTTCTTCCTCATGGCTGTGATGTACATCACGGGCGCGGGGCTCTATGCTGCCCGCATCCCTGAGCGCTTCTTCCCGGGCAAGTTTGACATCTGGGTGAGTGTGGGGGTGAAGGGGCTGTCTGAGAGCAGCTCTGCAGTCTGGGGAGGGGACATTGAGGGGCTGGAGGTGTCTGGCTGTGCCTTAGCACATGCTGGCAGGCAGACCTTGAATGGGTTCTGTGTGTGGGAAGGGCAAAGTACAGGGTAGGAATCGCTGCTGGGTGCGACAGAGCGGAGAGTAGAGGGCAGAGGACAGTCCTGGAGCAGCGAGGAAGAAGAGGAGGAGGTGTTGTTGGTGTTGCTGTCCCCTTTGGTCTGGTCTAAAGGCTTCTTTTTGCTTCCCTGCAGTTCCAGTCTCATCAGATCTTCCACGTGCTGGTGGTGGCTGCAGCCTTTGTCCACTTCTATGGGGTGTCCAACCTGCAGGAATTCCGTTACGGCCTGGAAGGGGGTTGCACAGATGACTCTCTCCTCTGAGAGCGCCTGGTTTTAGTACAAGCTTCCTAAGTGCTTTTTAAACTCTTGTCTTTGCTAAAATCAAAGGAAGACTCAAAACCATTTGGGGTTGTTGGTTTGTTGGTTTTTGATGGTTTTTTTTTTTTAAGAAACAAAACAAATAAGAAATGGATAAATCCTTTAGCAAAGTTGTTGACCAAATCCTCACCCCCTTCCCCTTGCACTGCGCTGGGGCTGCAGGGGGCTCCCGACTCCTTCAGACAGTGTTTTAGCTGCACTGGGATCCCCTGCTGCTCTGACAGCACAGGGAACAGCTCCCTGCTCCCACACACCGAGCACATCCTGCTCCTCACGCACCAGAGGTTTTGCATATCTCCCCACAGCAGTGCCTGGCTGGGGCAGCCCCAGGCACAGGCACATACTCATGTAATTTAAAGTTTTAATTGTCTGTTTTGTTTTGTTTTCCTTGACAAAGTAATGTAAACATAAATGAAAGAATATTTAATATTTAATACTAAGCTTTAAGACAAAACGCTGCCACCGCAGTCCTCGGCTCCATCACTGTCAGGAGGAGGGAGGAAGGACAGTGTTGTAGGGAATGTAGAGCTGCTGTAGCTGATTGAAATAAAAAGGTCAATAGTTCAGTGTCACTGCTGTGTCCGTGTCATTTTTGGGGTGGGGGAAGAGAGGACTCTGGGCACCCCAGGAGCAGGGCAGGAGCACCCAGTGGGATCCCTCCAGCTGTGGTGGACTCTGGACTGGGCTGGAATAAAACAGGAAATTGGGGTGTTGTGTGATGACAGGGCAGGAAACCCAGGCCTGTCTGGTGACAGTTCTGGGGCTGTGACTGTCCTGGGGGCTCAGGAGAGGTGTCACAGCCTGGCTGGGGTCGGGGCAGTGCAGGACCATGCCCCAGTCAGAGGCTTCTCCTGGTGCACAGGGGACAGTGACTGTCAGGCAGTCTGGAGGGGCAGACACCAGCACAGTTAAGCCCAGCTCAGGCAGCTGAAGGCCCTTGCCTGACCTACGGGTGAAGAAGTGTAAGCAGAGCCACTGAAGCTCCTGTGCCACCTCTGCTTGCCATCCCCCAGAGGTGGGGGTGTCCTTTTGCTGAGCTATTTGGATGTGGCCTAGCTCTGGAAATCCCCCAGGCTGGATATTTTATCAGGAACTGCCAGCAAGCAAAAGCTTCAATGAGTTAATTAACAAGTTACAACAGAAAACCTCCCTGGATGAGATTTTGTAACTGCTGGCAAGAAGGAAGGGCTTCCACAGCTGGAGTTTAAGGACAAAACCACAGAGCAGATGTGGTAACTCTGCTCAGGCCAGGATTGCAGATGAAAAGCAGGAGGCTGCACTGGCAGCAGGTGAAATGCTTCCCCCTCCAGCCCCATAACCGAAATCCAGCAGGGAAGAGGCTACATTCCAGCTGTGTTCACTGCAGGTGAGACATCCCAGAGGAGAATCCAAGACTTTCACTCCAGTCTGTGTCCAAAGGATGACAAGACTCTGGTCCTTGTCTCAAACCTCCTTGTATTCTACCAGACATGTAACATTACAGCAATGGAATATATCAGGAATAAATAGATTTTCTTTCTAAAAGTTCTCCTGAGCAGTTCGACATTGAGAAATGCTGCAGGTCCTCCTGGCATGGTGTATAAGGGACAACCACTGGTGTAAGTACAAATCTTCTCTGCATCCTCCAGGTGGGACCGCTCAGGAACAGGGAAGAGAAGGAGAAGGAGAAGGAGAAGGGAGAAAAGAGAAGGGAGAAAGGAGAAGGAGGAGGTGGAGGAGGAGGAGGAGAAGGCGGCAGGGGACCATCATTGGTACTGTCGGTAGTCACTGAACGGGGGTGGCTGGAGCTGGGATGGATCCTCTGACAACTGTGGGCCTGGAACAGGGACATGGGAAAAGGCAAATAAATACCAAAATGCAGGAGAGTCTTCCTATTAAAAGAATTCTCAGCTGGTTTGTTTATATAAATACCTCTTAAATTAATCATAAATCCTGGAATTGTTTGGGTTTCATAAAAAGTTTCAAAAGTTGCATAGAATCACAGACTGGTTGGGTTGGAAGAGACTTTAAAGATTATCTACCCCCTGCCATGGGCACAGACACCTTCCTCCACCCCAGGTTGCTCCAAGCCCTGTCCAACCTGGCCATGGAATTCCATGCCAGGACTGGGGCAGCCACAGCTTCTCTGGCAACCCGGGCCAGGGCCTCATCACCCTCATAGGGAGGAATTTCTTCCTAATATCTCATCCCACCCTGCCTTCTAGCAGTGGGAAGACCATTCCCCCTTATCCTGTCACTCCAGGACCTTATCCTGTCACTCCAGGACCTTGTCCTCTCCAGATTTTAGGAAAACTATGCTGTGCAAGGTGCTCCCCTGTGTCCAGGGGCACATCTGCAAAGCAAATCCTTATGACACATCCTCTGCTGCTCCTCACCATTTGGGAACTGTGTGGAGGCAAATCTCGTCAGCAGAATTCCAGCTCCTTCAATCAGGGCCAGGAGAATTCCTCCCATGGCAGCAGATCCAACCATGGCAACAGGGCCGTCTGGAAATGAAAAATACAAACCAACACTTTGTTTCTTTGCTACATGTTAGAATCCAGTGAATCCCAGGATGGTTTAGGCTGGAAGGGACCTTAAAGATCATTTTGTTCCACCCCCTACCATGGGCAGGGACACTATCCCAGACTGCTTCAAGCCCCAGCCAGCCTGGCCTTGGACACTTCCAGGCATGGGGAAGCCACAGCTTCTCTGGGTAACCTGTGTCAGGGCCTCACCACCCTCTTCATGCCTTAATCTCTCCTAAAGCAGGCTCAGAGAAGTAATTTTGCATCCATTAACCTGCATTAAAGGATAATTCCTAGGTAACTCCCACCATCCTCCCTTCAAAGAACACCAGGAACATGATTATTACCGCACAGGAGAAAAGTTTCAGATTATTTTTCAACATCTGAGACAGCAAATTCCAATTTGGGTGTCACAGACTGTTGCTTTGACATAACAACGAGAACTGTACATTTAGAGAATAGATTTTCGACTGATATCCCCAGTTTCTTACTTCTTGCAGCTAAAATGGCTCCAGTCAGGGCTCCACTCGTGATGGAATTCCAGGGATCTTCCTTCCCTCTCATTCTGACCATACTGCAGTCAATCATGGAGAACAGACCACCCCAGACAGCAAAGCTCCCTGTTCCAAATCAAACCAAAGCCACTTTGGAGAGAGCAGAGAAGCCAGTTGTGCTGCACAAGATGCTGTGGTGTTACTGTGCTCCCTTTCAGACATGAACTAAATTCCAACTCATAAAGAGTCAAATACAGGTTAAAATCAATACAGGAAAATTTCCAACTTGACATGTCATCATCCCCCCTCCTCTCATTTTATGTATCATCTCACTAATCTACAATTAACTACAGAAAATTTATCAAACTGTGATTAAAATGGAACTTTCATCCTAACAAAGTCAGATTAGCTAAGGGAACTCCGAGATTTACCCCTTTTTAACATATTTCCTGACAGAGGATGCACGGTCATGTCACACCTCACACCTCACCCAACCCTGCTCCTATGGCCCCAGGAGTTTGGCATCCTACAGCACATGCATGGACACCTCCAAGTTCTATTTTTGATCCAAGCTGGATCATTTCTTGTAATGAGTTAGTTTTATCTTAACCCCCTCCCTAACATGAAGAGGTTCCAGGAAGCTCTGCTGTTTAAGACCAGTTATTACTGCTAGTTTATCACTCCAGGAACACAGACTGTTTCCTCCCCAACCAAACTCATTTTGGATACATCAGAACTGTATTTACCCATTGCTTGGGGAACAAATCTGCTGAGACTCAGCTCAGGTGTCAGTGCAGCTGCACCATGTTACATTCCCAAACTCTGTGACCTAACAACAGTCAATTCTGTACAGCAAAACCCCAAAATGCATTATTACCTCCCAGCTGTGGAGCTCTGGTTTTAATGGCTGTCAAACTGCCCCGCAGACGGTGGTTCACACCCTAAAATAAGAGAATCCAGTTAAAACAAAACAGGAAAATCTTACAGCCAAGCTGAGTCTATATTGCAAAAGCCTGCCACAGGCCCAACACATTTATTTCTGAGCTGTCCCTACACAGCAGCTGTGAGAAGCTGAGACAAAATGTGGTTTACACCTATTTCACTATTTATTACTCCCATACAATACTGGGCACAGGTACAGATGGGAATCATAGTCACCAGGCAGGAAACAATCGGGGTTCACATTCTGAATAGCCCAGTGCCACTGAAGGAGGCACTACAGAAACATTTTAGCAGGATAAGCAGTGATTTTTCACGTGTATCATTTTTTCATCCTATCTGATGGACAATCCCACTAGCTGTCCTATGTTCTGTCATTCCTGCAGGTGTCTCTGCAGCCAAGAGAAGCAAAATAATGCTGAGCCTTCCAGAGTCCAATACTCAGCACATCACCAGGATCCCACAGAACAATTACACATTTTCCCACATTTTAACACAATTTAAAGAATATCCACCAAGTTTTATTTTTGTTACAATCACTCAGAAGTGGGGATAGGTATATTTAGCAAGTAAAATTAAGAATCTAATTAAGCACATAGTGCTTTTTAAGTAAAGTGTCTGCAGGATCTGACTAGTTTGGAAACAGTTATTTATTAAACCCACCTCAAACCAACAGCTTACTGTCAGAGTAACATCAAAAACACCTTATATATGAAGTCAGAGAAATTTTAAAACCAATGTTCAAGCAGCAATTGAATCTTAATTTATCAAATGTCTCTGCAATGGGTTTATAGCCAGAATTTTACAGCAGATATCCTGAAAGTGAAAACTGACTTGCATTAGCAAAACTTCACTTCCATGTTTACTCACTCCTGCATTGAAACCAAACCTGAGCATTAAAAAATGGAGTAAATAAAAGGAGCAATGATTAAATAATAGATTGACTAAAGAAAATTATACCCTTTAATATAAATCTGAAGGAGAAAAAGATTCTTTCTTTGAGTTGTTCCATGTTTTAAAAGAAAGGGAAAGGCTAGGAGAGAAAGGAGAGCCCAGGCTTCATGTCCCCCCATGCAGACATAAGCACAGGCAGGAGATCAGCCAAGATAGAGCTTTCCTGCTGCACTTCTCCATCCTGAGGGAAACATTCATCAGTTAGGGAGGAACAAGCTACCAGTGGCCCACTGAGGCCACCAGAGCAAACAGGGAAGCAGCAATTTTATTCCAAAAGATGAACCCCCACAGATCTTGAGCCAGGACAGACTCCCATGGTCTGGTTTAGCAATGTACAGGTCTTTAATCAGCCCTGCTCCCTGCACAGGGATTTATCACCCTTCCCTGCACTGCTGAGCTCCCTAGGGGATGGCAGTGGAGGCAAGACTGCAATGCACCTTCAGGGGGTTTTACTCACCACTGGGGAATTTCGGAAGCCTTTGATAGCCTGGAAAATGCCCCCTCCTATGGCCCCCATGGTGAAGGCCCCTCCACAGTCATCCACTATCCTCCAGGGACTGGAAAGAAAAATAGAGATGAAAATATTAAATCCCATCATGTTAAATGGTGCGAGTGGGATGGATCCAGCACTTTGGCACTGGTATAACTGGGGTGAAGATCGAGCCTGGTGGCTGTTCTGTTCATATCCAGCTCACTGAGCAAGCAGCAACAAAAAAACAAGAATATTACAGCAAAACAAACTCAACCTTTGCCAGAGTCTCCTGGCCCACTTCCCTGGAGTGGGAAGTACCAAATATGAAACGCCTGAACTCCTCACATGAGGCAGAGAGACATATTTTCATCGTGGCAAACTCCTGCAGAATTCCAGATCTGCCCTACTTACATAATGTAAATACCTTTAAATTCCCTGCTCTCATTCTTCTCTTGACCTACAGAGAACTGAGGTAGCAAATTCCACGAGACTCAGCTCCCAGTTGGCACAAGATGTGTTTTCTTGAATCACTCACCCTTTTCATTAGTTCTGTTTATTTAAGACTTCAAAGTCATCTTTACTGAGCTGGAAAGGCTTTTCCTGATGCATCCTGGATCTTTGAAGTCCATTCAAACAAACCAGAGAACCCCTCGGAGGTACAGCACCAACAACTCCTGCTCCAGCTCCACAGAGCAGCCAGGAAAACTTTGCATAGATGCACCTTCCTGCAGCACAGGCTGTCAGTACCTGCCAGGGGAGCCTTAATTTGGGGTTCAGAACCTCTGCCAAGAACTGGAGCCTTGCAACCCTAAACCAAAGCACTAAATTAGGTGAGCTTTAAGATGCCATTAACTTCTGTTGTCACTGTGGGTAATTTCAGAGCAAAAAATAACAAAGTTGTTTGGTTTCTTTCAACTTGTATTGAGATCTTCCAGCCAAGCACTCAGGTGATTTAACTCCTGCACTGCCAATAATCAGAAAATGCAAAAATTAGCCTAAAACAGAATGCAGGTCACAAATCTGAGCACCATGGCAAGCTCAGTGCTTCTGTCAAGCAGCAGCATTGATGAGCACTTCCAATTTCACTTGGAATGCCATGTTTCCCTTGCTGAGGATCCCCTACAGCTTCCAGCTCCTGCACATGAGAATATCATCCTCACCCAAGTGTCACCACAGAGTGTCCTCAGTGACAGCTACATCCAGGTCCCAAACCCATATGGCCTGAGGAAGCAGGGGGGTGTACTTCATCCTTCATCACCTCCTGTTTGTCTGCCCTGCCTGCACACGGTCTCATCTTAATACAAGCCCTCAGCCCTAACTGCCTTGGAAGGGGCTGCCCAGGAGACGGTGGAATCCCCGTTCCTGGAGATGCTCAAGGAATGGGTGGATGTGGCACTCAGTGCTCTGGTTGACAAGGGGGTGCTGCAGGCCGAAGGCGAGACCGGCAGCGCACACCCGCCGCCCCGGCGGCGCACGAGCAGCGCGCGGCAGGGCCCGCCGGCTCCCCGCCGCTCCGGGAGGCTGCCCCGGGCCCAGCGGCCCCCACGGCACCACCTCCGCCGCCTCCCTCAGGGGGCCCCAGCAAGGTCAACACGCACCCCCGACGGCGAGAGGCCCCAGAGCGCGCCCGCCCCGCTCCCCGCCCCTTCCCGGCGTTCGCGGATCCCGATCCCGATCCCGATCCCGATCCCGATCCCGATCCCGATCCCGATCCCGATCCGCCCCGCTCCGCTCCCCTCACCAGGGCTCGCGAGCGTACTCCTCCATCTTGCTCGGCCCCACCACCTCCCCGCGCGCGATTGGCTGCGGCGGCCCCGCGCCGGCCAATGGCAGCGGAGGGCGGGACGTGTCTGCGCGTGCGCCATGCGCCGGCCCCGCCCCCAGCGCTGATTGACAGGCGCGGTGAAGGCCGGAGTGTCTTGTGGCGCCTCAAGGCCAGCGGTTTGGGAATAGTCATTAGTGCCTGTCTCGAGGTGTGTGCTGTGGAGGCGGGATCCTGATAAATCCAGGGCTGATGCATTCAGAGCTGCCAAGAGCTCCCGTGCGCCCAGCCACACCACATCTCATTGCTCTGAACCACACAGGCCTGGACCATCTCTCTGATGAGGACAGACTGCAGGAGCTGGGTTAGTCCAGAGAACTGAGAGGGGATCCCATCAACCCTGACAAATATCTCCAGAGGGTGTCAGGGGACAGCGCCAGGCTCCTTTCGGCGGTACCAGTGACAGGATGAGAAGCAATGGCCATAAACTAAACCCCAAGAAGTTCCACCTCAGTGTGAGGAAGAACTTCCTTGCATGGAGGGGGAACAGCTGCCTAGGGAGGATGTAAAGTCTTCTTCTCTGCAGATAATCCGAACACCTGAAGTGTTCCTGTGCCACCAGGTGACCCTGCCTGTGCAAGGGGCTTAGACTGGCTGATCTCCGGAGGTCCCTTCCAACCCAGCAGTTCTGGGATTCTTCACTTCACTATTGCACACTGTGGTGGCTGGAACCAGCTCCAGAGCACGGCCCAGGTGTACCCAAACACATCCCCAGTCCAGCTGTTGGTAGCCCATGAAGGACAGTCAGTGCAGACATATCCAGAGCTCCTCTTATTCTGGGGTGAAAACATAAAGTTTCTTTCTGCTGCTTTATTTTTGCAGCCCCAAGAGCCCTGTGAAATATGGTCTAGCAGAACTGTGCCAATATCCCAGTTAAAATGGACTGTGTGGTGACCAAGATAAATCACAGTAAGACCATCCACTCTAAGCCATAACAAATTTGGGGTGTCCCCTGCTTCTCTCCCAGATTTTCTGCTGATGTGGGAATATTTCCCCACAAAATTATGCTCTGTTGTACCTCGCCTGGTTGGACATTTATAGAATAGCATAATAGACTTTTGTAGGTTGGAAAAGCCTTCTAAGATCATCAAGTCCAACTATTGCCCTGGAACTACCACTAACCCAGTAAATCCTTCAGGGATGGGGCCTCCACCACTGTCCTGGGCAGCTATGCCAGGACTGAACAATCCTTTCAGGGAAGAAATTTTCCCAATATTCAACCTAAACCTCTGCTGGTGCAACTTGAGGCCATTTCCTTTTGTTTCTTGTTCCCTGGAAGAAGAACCTGACACCCACCTAGGTTCACCCTCCTGTCTGTTAATTTCTTTCACCCCCAGACTCTGTAACTCAAATTTCTCTTCCAAAACACACAATGTTCAAACATTTCTAGCCTTGTATCCTGAAAAGTGAGCAGACAGTACCTTAAATCCAGGGCTGTATTAAGGTGGAACAAATGAGACACTCATTTGGCTTCTTCAGGTAAAGATGGCACCAAATGGACACCAAAGACTAAATTCACTGTGGTTTCTGTTGCTTTCAGCACTGTCATAGCTGCAGCAGTGTCAGGGAAGGAGAGTCAAGGAAGATGGAGAGAAACTTTTCATCAAGAGCTGGAGTACAAGGGGAATGGCTTCCCACTTCCAGATGGTGGGAGTAGATGGGATACTGGGAGGAAACTGTTCCCTGTGAGGGTGGTGAGGCCCTGGCGCAGGTGCCCAGAGCAGCTCTGGCTGCCTCATCCTTGGAAGAGTCCAAGGCCAGGCTGGACAGGGTTTGGAGCAGCCTGGGATAGTGGAAGGTGTCCCTGCCCAGGGTAGGGGGTGGAACGTGCTGAGCTTTAAGGTCCTTTCCAACCCAAACCATTCATGATTCTGTTTCTGAGGCCAGTGGGGGAAGAAAATGGCTGTGTCCCTCCCAGTGCAAGTGAGCACCAAGACCATGGTTGAGGGATCAGGGAAACAGAAGTGATGGGAAGGAAATCACCATGGCACTGTTCAAGTTTGTGCACTTGGAAACTAAACCTACCAGTTTCTTCTACAATCTGGAAAAAAATCTCAGCTCTGCTGGTGAATCATAGGAAGGATATGAGCAGGACCTGGGCACTGCAGCACTGGAGATAAAGGAAATTCTGGAATGCACCAAGAATGTACACTTCCTGTCAGGATGAGGAATGTCTAGTTTGTTACACATGGCACTAGGAGACTCACCTGGAGCTCCTGATGGCCTGTGTGCAGGACCAGAAAGAGAAGGAAGTGATTAGGCTGAGGAAAATCCTAGGGGAGCTTGTTTTGTTGAAAAACACCAAAGAACTCCTTGCTTGGATAAGCAGAGAGAGGCCTGGGAGCAGGCAGTAAATATTAGGATGATAAAGGATGAAGAAAACCAGGATGAAGCTGGCAGGATTACAAAAGTGTACAAAATGCTGGACATGGGGTGAAGCTGCCTGGAAACTTTGCAAGAAAAGCCAGTTTTCTGTCCCTGTGGGAGAACTCCCACATGCCAGTAAAGCTTCTGTATAGATTAGGGAAATGGAAAGTTGGTGCTCCCAGCCAAGCCCAAGCTTAGGGCACTGCCTGGACCAGGAGCAGAGGAGACTCAGGAATCCCATGTGTGCAGAAGGAGGGGTGTCTTTGGGGCTTGGCGAGGGGAAGTGGGAGTGTGTGAGGAAGAGCAGCTGCAGAACAGCCGCTCAGGGTCGGTGGGAGCTCTGACAGCCCCCAGAGCAGGTGTGCAGAGCCGGGAGCACTCGCTGCCTGCCCTGTCCATCCCTCCGCGGGAAGCAGTCTGCCTCAGCACCAGCAGCTCCAGCTCCTTCCCGAGCGGCTGGCCGCTAGCGGCACCGATCCCAGATAAAGAGGAAAACTCCTGGAGCCGGTGCTTCCATCCCGACTTTAGCCAAGAGCTGTCAGTGTCACAGCAGAGGCTCCCCATCCCTCGCTGCCCACTTCAGCTGCCTCCCAGCCCCCATGGAACGGGCTGGGGCTGCCTCCTCCACCCCCATCCCCGGCTGCCGGCTGATGCATTTTTCCCTGTTTTCTCACTAGGTTGGCCCATTGCCTTTAAAAGGCGAAATGCTTCGGACTAAATTTGGTCATGTAGCTCTGCATGGTTCCCTGGAATGTCCTCGGGTTTCAGCTCCTCTGATAGCGCCACTCCCCGCCTCCGCGGGCTCCATTGGCTTCCCAGCGCCCGAACCGCCGCTGGATCCTGTTATTGGCCAACGCCTGGACCGAGGGGTGTCCCCTCTGGATAGCCACCGTGTCCCGGGCTGGAGAGCGGCTGAGGTTTGACACTTCAGCACCTGCTGCCGCTCGGGAAGCAGCCTTAGAGCTTCGGCTTGGTTTTTTTCTCCTGCTTTGGGTACCACACAGCCGCCACCGTGTCTCGCCAGAGAGCCAAGATGTCCAAAGTGGCCAAATACCGGCGACAAGTTAGTGAAGATCCAGATATAGACAATTTATTGTCTACTTTGTCTCCAGAGGAGATGGAGGAGCTGGAAAAGGAGCTGGATGTGGTGGATGCGGACGGGAGCATCCCTGCGGAGCGCAGTCAGACAAACCAATCAGAAAACTCCTCACCTGGCCCGCAAAACTGTGACACGGCGCTCAACCACCACGACAAGGACACCAGGAGGCTCCTGCAGCGGGAGCACTCGATAGATGTAAGTCACATCCCCCTGCTGCTGCGGGAAAGGTGGGGACACACCTCAGGCCCCCTCCCTCCGGGCTGAGGGAAGGACGAGACGGAGCGCACAGAGCCGAGAAAGGCGTGCGCTCCTGCTTGGCTGTCCCGGAGAGACCGGGGCTGCTGCAGGCGCTCCGGAGGGAGCAGGGTGTCCCGTAAAAACCAGGTGTTACTAGCAAAGCCAAAGCCCGTGCTGGTGCCAGGGATTTTCTCTCTGCCCCTGCAGCAACATCGCTGAGCAGGGCTGGGAGCGGAGCTGGGATTCCCAGGAGGCTGGAGCGGCACTGACAGCGATCCCACGGGCTCCGGTTTTCCTTGGGGCTTTTTTAGTTGTTTTTGTTTCTTTGGTTGGTTTGTTTTGTTTTTTTTTTGTTGTTGTTTGTTTGTTTTGTTTTTTGGGGGGGTGTTTTTATTTTTTGTTTTTGTTTTCTTTTCTCTTTTTCTTTTTTTCTTTTTTCTTTTTTTTTCCTTCCCTTTTTTGGAGATCTCTGGACTCGTAATTCTTTCAGTTCTTATGCAAAAGATCAAATAGTGTCTGGTTCTTGTAGAATAAAAATGTTTGGTGCTTTGTGGAAATCACGTTGAGAAGCAGGTTTTACCCCATGCCGTTTTTTTTGCATTTCACTTAATTAATTAATTGTTCACTTAAAATTTCTTCTTTTACTTTGATTTGGGTACATTTATCTCCCTCTCTGCACCTGGCAAATCCTTTAAGAGTTTTCTTGGAGCTCGAGAGATTCATGTCAGTTCTTCTCCTCTTCTTGTGTTGTGACTTAGTGAGAGCCATTCCTATTTTTCTGTAACATTTATTAACCTCAGCACTAAGAATATTTGGTATGTGCTTTGTCCATGGCAGCCTGGGAAATATCTGGTTTCCCTAGTTTTTCATGGCAGGCTGAGCCAGAAAGTGAAAGACACTGACTTTTCAGCAATTGGTCCATGTGGTCATTGGGCTGGTTCATGTCACAGGTGGGATTCTCATCTGCCGTGCTGGGGCAGGGCTGGGGAGTGCTGGCAGCAAGAGCAGAGCCAAGTATTATATGGCTACTGATTCCAGATCTAGTCCAGGTCACCCAGCTGTACCCTGGTAATCAGTATATAACTACCCCAGAGCACTTGGAAATTTCTGGATATTTATGGAGTTTATATAGGAGGGTCCTCTCCTGACTATGGCCTAGGCACCCTTATTCCCTTTTAAATATTGGGAGGAGTGGGGATGAAAATTGCACCTGTAGGAGAAATAGCTGAAGATTGACTTTGGAGAGCTGAACAAGGGGTTAAGTTGTTCCTCCCAAGCCCTGTCTGGGGCAGCCTGGGAGCTCCCCTGGCTCTGAGGATAAGGAACAGCTCTCACCTTCTAACTGTAGTGCTTGGCATGGGCTGGGGAACAGTGAGTGCTGTGCCCCTCACCACAGGGGCCCTGCCTTGATTGTCTCATCAGCAGAAAATGTCCCTGTGGTGGGGAAGTGCAGGTGCTGCAGGACAAACCTGCCTGGAGAGGGAAATTTTGCTGTTATGCAAAATATGTTATGTTCCCTCTCTCTGGAGAGGGAAATCCTGTTATGTGGGACCAGTCATCCCAGTGGACCACTGTTTTGCAGGTGATCCTATGAGGTGACAGTGAAAAATCTGCTTTTGCAGTAGGGGGACATTTGGGTTTGACAGCAACTTGTGTTGCTGTTTCAGTGTTAACTGTTGGAACATGGGGGGTTGACTGGGAATTGGTCAAGTGTCTATGACCAGGAGGAAGGGAGGAAATATGTGAGTTTTGTTTAAAAGAGACCTGGGAATTTGCCTGGTTAAACATAATGTTGTTTGGAAATGCCTGAGAGTGTATGTGTGTGTAGTGGGAAAGGACTTGGCATGTGGAAAGGGATGGCCTGGGGAGGAGGGAGAGGGTGTAGGGCTCTGGCTGGAGCAGAGGGCAGCACAGGGGTCCTGGAAAGCTCCTGCTGCTCTCTGAGTTCAGGAGCTTCAGGCTCTGGAAGACAAAGCAAATTGGCAACGGGTCAAGTTTGTCAGTGAAAGTGGCCCAGTTTGATTGCATTGCAGTAACTGGATAGGGCAGAACTGTCTTTTTCTATTCCAATCCTGGGAGGCCAAGAAAAAAAAGTATATCCTACACCACTTCCTCCCTGCCATTGTTAGAATCTGGGATTAGCACCTAGAAAATGCCAGCTTGTGGTGCTGGCATATCAGATCATCCTGGTGGTGGAGTGAGTCCCTGGGATGGGATGGGATAATGGGATGGGATAATGGGATGGGATAATGGGATGGGATAATGGGATGGGATAATGGGATGGGATAATGGGATGGGATGGGATGATCAGACTGCAGGAACAGTCACCAAAAGCATGCAGAAAGCCAATGATACCTCCTGTCCGAGGGAGCCCCAGGGCTGTGTTTTGCTGCAGGATGGAATGAGAACATGGAGCCATCCAGAGCAGCCCAGGCATGTGCCGAGCTCTGCCCCAGCTGCTCAGAGCTCCGAGGTCTCCAATGACAAATCCATCTTATGTGTCAGCAGATTTCATGCTGTGCCAGCTAGCACTCCCGTGGTGGCTGCACTCCCACAGGGGTGGCAGGCATCACCCCATGCATGTCCATCCCAGCCCCTCTCCATCAGCAGCTCCCAGTACTCTGAAGCAAATCTGGAGGAGGTCAGAGAGATGCTCTGACACCCCCAACTGGGACACCCCCAGCTCATCAGCCTGTCTCAGGTCAGAGGGGCTCCAGCCCTCAGAGCAGCTCTGTGGCCTCCTCTGGACTTGCTTCAGCAGTTCAAATGTCCTTCTTATATCCTCCTTGCTCTTCTTTCATGCCTCCTGATGGGAATCTCTGTTGTGGGACATTGTGTGTTAGTGGACGTGCAGGAATTCTTCCAAAGAGCAAAATAAGGTATTCTGAAGTGAAAGGTTGAGTTTCTGACCATCTCGCTGTTTTTGCAGTCATTGCCCTGCTTTTGGACTGGCTCCAGGCACCTCCATTTCCACTTAAATATTGGGAGAAGTGGGTATATTTAGAAATATTGTTAACTACATAATAACACATCTTCTTAGTGATGAAAAGGGCAAACTTGGGTAACTAGGAAGCAGATTATAAACAGCCCAAAATAGACGTGAGCTTTGCCCCAACCTTTCCACACTGGGCAGCCAAATTCCCATCTTGGTTATGCAGTAATAAATTAATCTTAACTTTGTCTTGCTAATGAGTGGAAGTATAACCCAGCTCAAGGGTGGGGCTTAGACCAGTGCCCCTCTCTGATGTACTCAACAAGGTCCTTTTGTCACAGTAGCTGGAATTAAATGAATATTCATGAGCTGATAAACAAAGAGATTATTTTTATCAGCTCAAGCCTCTTTACTGTCACAGGCATAGACAAAATGAGAAAAATTCTGGTTAGAAACATGCTGTGAGGTTGGTGCTGTTGTATTAAACTGCCAGAGGGCAGGGTTAGACGGGATATTGGGAAGACATTCTTTCCTGTGAGGGTGGTGAGGCCCTGGCACAGGTGCCCAGAGCAGCTGTGGCTGTCCCATCCCTGGAAGTGTCCAAGGCCAGGATGGGCAGGGCTTGGAGCTCCCTGGGGTAGTGGAAGGTGCCCCTGCCCATGGCAGGGGTGGAACAGGACGATCTTTAAGATCTCTTTCCACCCAAACCAGTCTAGGATTCCATGAGTTACCTGGGGCACAACGGACTTGCTGTCACTTGAAATCCTTGTATCATGCCTGAAATTTCTGTCCAGAAGAGGAATATTTGAGTGTGCCATGGCACAGGGGCTCTGTGCAGTTGTCCCTGCAGGATGGGTTTCTCTGAGAGCTGAGCTGTGTGAGGAGATGGGGTCTCTGGGAGCTGGTCCAGTACCTCTCTTGCTGATGACATCTATAAAAACCATGTTTGTGCAGAGAGCACAGTTGTACCTTCCCTGAGAACACCCCATCCGTGGAGTCTCTTCCATGATGCTCTTCAAGGGAATGATCTTTAAGGTCCCTTCCAAGCATAACCATTCTATAATTCCATGGTCTTTCCCACTGGCATTTGGTGAGCCCTAAACACTCTCAGGGAACCTCTGCCAAATGGGAGCTAGATGAGAAGAGCAATCCCATGGGAAGGATCTCCATGAGAACCACATGTGCTGTGGGCTGGTGCTTTGGTGGACGTGTCCTCCTTGACAGTTGCCAAGTCCACAACAGGAGGTTTTGCTTTCCAAAGCATTCCACAAAATCCACCTGCAGCTGTTCTGGACTTGCCTTGGATTTTCACCTGACCTCACCACAGCTCCCTGGTGGCTCCCAAAACACCAAGTGCCTGATGTCAGAGGCAGAAGGCACCTGATGTGCTTTCCCTTCTGCAGCACCACCACCTTCCCTGGCTGCTCACAGAATCATGGAATATCCTGAGTTGGAAGGGACCCACGAGGATCACTGAGTCCCACTCCTACCCCTGCACAGGACAACCCCAAAATCACACCCACCACGTTGGGTTGATTCAAACACTCTCTGAAGCTCACCTGTAAGGAGAGGACACCTGGATGTCCCAATCCCATTGGAGTTCCCAGTCCTGCCTCCCAAGGGCTTGTTTTGATTTCATTTCATGCAGCTTCAAGCACAAATGGCTGGGAAGTGCAGGGCAGTTGCATGAGGGAGCATTATCCTGCTTATGGAGGGAAGTCACTCCAGGGCCACGAACCAATTTTTTGTGAAGATGCTCCTGTTGTGGGTTTCTCTTTCCATGGAAGCTTCCTGCAGGAGAAGACTCTGAGCAGGGGATGCTGGATGCCAGGGCTGTTTTGCACAGATGTGCACAGTGCAGATGGTCCCTGTATTTTTGTCTCATGAAGGCTGAACCCCCTTCCCACAGGAGAGGCTGAGGTGATTCAGTTATCCTCTGTCTCTCAGATATCCCACTCCCTAAGGGCACTCCTCTGCAGGCAAGACCTCCTCCTGTTCCAGGTGGATGCATCCCTATCCCTGCAGGCTCCTGGGACTGTCTCCATGTCCCCAGGCTCTCCTCATGGAGGCTGGACAGGCTCCTCATGGCCTGGTTTGGATGCAGAGGGAAAAGCAGCAAGCTTAGAAAGTTTATTTAATCCAAATTCTGAATATCTGAAGGATGCTAGTGCCGGAGGACAGCAGATCCTATTGCTATGGAGAAAGATTTCTTTTTACAAGACCTTGGGAAGATCTTGTAAAAAGTCCTGCCTTCATTTCTAACTCTCCCAGGCTTGAAACTTGCTGTTGAGTGATTTTTCAATCCAGTCACTTGATTTCCCTCCATGGAAAGTGGAGATCCTCAGCAGTGAGCTCTTCTTCAATACCACAGGCAAACAAGGCAGGATTTAAATTTCTTATTAATGCTCAAAGCTTGTCATCTTTTAATGAAAATATCTGGAAGAAAAACAAGCTCCTTATTTAACTTGCTGGTTCAGACTCAAGGGAATTTGCAAACAAGGGTATAGCAGGGGTTATATCATTCCTTGAGCTTCTTCCCAATTTGTCCCTAAAATGTCTACTGAAACTCTGCTCTTCTGTTTATCAGCTGGTTCTGTTGACTGCCAAGACTGTTCCTCCTCCCTTCCAAGAGTCTTCACTAATTCCCAGCTCTTGCCTTTCTTTTAGCTGGGTCCTGACCTGGTCTCTTTTCCCTCATCAGAGAATCTTTATGATTGGAAAAGACCACTAAGATCATCAAGTCCAAGGAATCCCAGAATCCCAGTCCCAGCAGGGACACCTTTCACTATTCTAGGATGCTCCATGCCCTGTCCAGTCTGGTCTTGGACACTTCCAGGGAGGGAAGAGCCACATCTTCTCTGGACAACCTGTGCCAAGGCCTCATCACTCTCACAGGAGAGAATGGACCTGAATATATTGTTCTGAACAGCCTCTGGCCCCAAAAGAGCTGAAAGGGGTAGGTGACACTGGGGTAGCCATGCAGAGGCTTCTCCAGTGGCTTCTGGCCCATGGAATGTGCAGTGGGCAAAGCTGTGGGTGCTTCCACCAGCACCTAGAGGGAAATAGAGCTGGCAACTTCCTGGGCTTTGCATTCCTCTAGGGATGGCAGCCAGGGATATCCAAACTAGGTACACACTTGGAAAGAAACCAAAATTTTGAGCCATCCCTGTTTGGTCCTTAAAGGAGGCCACAGATGGTCTCTCCAGCTGCACAAGTCACTCTTCAACTCCCTGGCAGGAGGGAGCAGCCAGGTGGGGGCCAGGCTCTGCTCCCAGGGAGGAGACAGAACAAGAGGAAACAGCCTCAAGCTACACTAGGGGAGGTTCAGGTTGGACACCACAAGGAATTTCCAATATATAGTCATATATTGGATAGGGCTGCCCAGGGCAATGGTGGAGTCCCCTTTCCTGGAGGTGTCCAAGGAACGCCTGGACATGGCACTGAGTGCTCTGGGCTGGGTTACAAGGAGGGGGATCAGTCACAGACCAGGTGATCTCAGAGGTTTTTTCCAACCAAATTGATTCTATAATTCTGTGAAGTCCAGGAGATCCCTTTCATTGCTCAGAAATGAAAACTGTGGTCTGTGCTCTGGTGTTTCATCACAAGTTTCTGAAAAAGTCCCAACCCTGTAACAAGAGGGATGAGCAGCAGGACCTATTACCTGCAGCAGATGATAAAACAACCCTCCAAGGTGAACATAGAAGCAAGAACAATCCCATGACAGCTCCCAGAAGGATCTGCAGTGTGGAGAACAGCTGAAAAATATGAAGTGAGAACACAGGCATCTTGAGCTGCATTCCTAGAAAAAAGGTGTGAGAAAGATCTTCACAGCTGGATCAGTGTTTTTGTGATGCCCTTGGGGACAGAAGCTTTGCTTTCCTTGTTTTTCCTTTTGTTACCGGGACAAGAGGCAGCATAAAGTGTTCCCAGTGATGTGGAGCTCACACCAAAGGCACACACAAGTCTGGGAGATCCACAGTCCATCTAAGGGCAGAAGTAGGAAAAAACCCCATGGATTTCTAGTCAATTGGGGGAAAAAATAGTAAAAATCTGTATTCTATATTTTGTAAAGCATAATTGGGATGCAGATAAATCCATGCAAGTGTTTGGAGTGTTTAGCTTATATGGGCTGAGCTGTCCAGGAGGTTTAATTTGTGTTTATGTTGAGCTGATAAATAGCCATGGAGGAGGAGAAGAGCTGGGTCTGTTAAGTGTCCCTCTCTTTCACTGTGACATCACTTGTGTGCTAAAACCATCCCAGTGACTCAGCTCCCAGCAGGACACTGGGATTAACCGGTCATGTTGCTCCATCCCACCCAGTGCTGTGTGGGAATCGTGGCAGGATGGAGCAGGAGGATCTCAGTGTCAGGGTGCATGTTGTGAAGTGCAGGTGTGGCTGGCAGGATGGGGGGGACAGACACTGTGGAGGGTCAAGAGTCCTGCTCTGTCCTTTCCTCTGCCAGAATGTGGAGCAAACAAGGATGAAAATAGAAAGGAATTGGAGCTGTAGAAACAACAAGAGCCTGTCCCAGCCGTGGTGTGGCAGCAGGACCAGGGCAATGCCCATTCCCTGTGCTGGCACTGCTGGCGACACACCTTCAATTCTGGGAACAATTATGGGCTGCTCAGGACAAGAAAGTCATTGAGGGGCTGGAGCATGTCCAGAGAAGGGAACAGAGCTTAGGAAGAGCCTGGAGCCCCAGGAGTGGCCAAAGCAGCTGGGAGACACAGCCTGGAGAAAAGGAGGCTCATGGGGAACCTTCTGGCTCTGCACAGCTCCCTGAGAGGAGGGGCAGCCAGTTGGGGGTCGGGCTCTGTGCCCAGAAAACAAGGGACAGGACAAGAGGAAATGGCCTCAAGCTGTCCCAAGGGAGGTTCAGGTTGGATATTGGGGAACATTTCCTGCATGGAAAGGATCCTAAAGCACTGACAGGCTGTCCAGGGCAGAGGTGGAGTCACCATCCCTGGAAGGATTTAGGAGCTGTGTGTGTGTGGCTCTTTGGACATGGGTGAGTGGTGAACATGGCAGCACTGGGGGAATGGTTGGACTTGATGGTCTTAGAGGCTCTTCTAGCCATAGTGATTCCATTATTCTGTGATTTCCTGAAATACAGCTGAAGAGGCGCCAGCCCAGCTCACAGAGGTGTCCTGTGCAGCCCTTGACCGTGTACATACAGTATTTGGGTCAGGATTTCTGCTGCTGAGGGCTCCAAAGGGTCCCTCCTCCTGACAGGCCACCATGGCATGTGCTGGCACGGGAATGAGCACCTGCACAGCCATGGCAGCCTCTGCCAGGGACAGTGATTGCCATTTGCTTCCCTGCAGGGGATTCCCCAGTTCCCAAGAGCCAGAGAGGGCATGTTCACTAAGTGCTCTGTCCTGGGATGCAGCTCCCACGTGGTGCCAGAGCCTAAGGAGCTGATGCTCCCACAAACTATTTAAGGGAGCTACAAGCAAACCAACGACCAGCAAAACTGATTTTCCAGGTTGGCACCTGGAGTTTGGCTCATCTCACCTACTTCAAGGACCTGGAATCACCTTCCAGCACCAGGTGCCCACTGCCAGGGGGTGTCTGTGGTGGTCCCATGGGCTTCTGGATGGGATCCATTGGATACCTGCACTAGCAGAGACCTGGAGATGTGTCCATGTGTTGCCAGCAGGCTGGGAGCAGTGTCCTGCTCCTTGAGCATCCAGGCCTTCTGACACAGAGGATGGAGATAGGATTAAAACTCACTAGGGCTGAATTGCAATTTTCCTGTTCCTAAAAATCCAATGAATGTTTTTTGTGGGCTTCCCACAAAGTGCACTGGGCAGAAATCCAGCTCAGAGGTGTTCCCAGTGTTAATCACTGGCATTCCCTGCCCTTTTCAATCCCTGATGAAGAGGAGACAACCAGGGAGAAGGTCTCATCTTGGGAATATCCAGTTCAGCCACACCAGTGCCAGGAGAAGGGCTGGGAGTACAGCAAATAGAAGAGAAGAACCTGGTCTTCTAAAACCTGATTTTGTTAGAGGAGAAAAAGTTTGCATTTGCAAAGTGGCTTTACAGCTTTTATGGAAAATGGCTGTGTGTCCCCATGGAAGGGCTGGAGCTCTTCTGTTAAAGGAAACCAAGTTAAAACATTTATCAGCCTTAACTCACAAAAAAAAAAAAAAAAAAAAAAAAAAAAAGGCAAAATCAGGGCCAGAAGCTGCCCAGTCTCTGGAGAACAGCTCTGCATGTCAGAAAGGGGATTTTTTAAAAATCTTGGCCTGAGACACAGGGAAGGGGAAAAGCTGAATTCCTTGTTAGAATGACAGGATGTGAGGTGGCACTGGGCAGGGAGCTGCTTCTCTCTCTGGGAGACATCTCTCTGGGCTTGAGCACACTTCTCTCCTCTCCTCCCTTCCCCTCCCCTCCCCTTCTCTCCTCTCCTTTCCCTTAGAAATCTGCTCTGGGCACAGCAGGGTGACCGTGCCCACATTCCGCCTGCTGAACAAACAGCCAGATCAATAACTACCATTAAACCAGTAATTTTCTACCCCAAAATGAGCTGTGGGGCTTTCAGGGCAGAGAGACCCTCACTCCACCTCCAGCTTCACTCTCCCCATCCTCAGCTCTATCCCCAGCCCCATCCCTTGCTCAGAGCTGGCCGAGTGCTTGGATTCCAGGCAAGAAGTTCCCAGTCTCCTTTGCCTTTTAAGGCAACATCTGAGTGGGTTTGAGGGTTATAAATGCTAACAAGCCATGGCAATGCTCAATTTAGTCTATTTAGAGGAAATGGGAAGGCATCTCAGTTCATCAAAACACTGGTGATTAATCAACCAACTACCAGGCTGTTTTCATTAGGCTTATTTTTAAAGGTCTGACATGCTGTGTAAAAATATCCCCCTAATGTGCTTATGGCAGAGGGAATGGCACAGAGAGGGTGCACCAGCACTGGTTTTCAGGTACCCCAGGTAAATGTCAGTGGGCAGGGAGGAGTGAGCAGGCAGGACTCAGGATGGCTGTGAAGAGGGCACAGCTGGTGCTGGGCTGCAGAGGAAGCTGTGCTGGTGGCCATGGGGGCAGCAAGGGGCTCCAGAGCGAGGGAAAGGTGCTTTTCTCTCTTCTCCACCCCTGCCTCCAAGCCCCACTTCCACCTGCACTTCCAGCCTGGATATAAGGTCTTTAGCATTATCACAAGGGTGGGCTGGTGACATCTGAGGCTGGCACCTGCAGCAGGGGCTGGGCCAGAGGGACACACCAAGAGACCTGGGACGGTGGAAAGGCAGGAGGGAACAAGGATTTGTTTTCTCCTGGGCACACATGTGGCCTCAGGAAGGGCTTTGGGGATGTCCCCAGGCTCCAGCAAGGGATGGACATGGGCCACAGGACCCTTGGTTTTACAAACACAGATCTGGTGTCTTGCCTGAACTTATTTCCTCCTGATTCCTCCCCCTCTGCTGCCCCTGGAGCTGGGCTTGCCAAGGGCTCTCCCAAGGCAGCTGCAGGAGATGAAGCAGCTTGAAGCCCTCTCACCCCCTGTGGCCATCCAGCCCTTCTTCCAGTAGCCTGCAGCTCTTAAATGAGATCCTAAATGAGATCTTAAATGAAATCTGCTGGATGCAAATGATCCCTCGAGCACTACCCACAGTGGCAGAAACACCCGTGGTGGTAGCTGCCTATCTGTTGCATTCCCTTGTTCCTATGCCTGGGGCCACAGCTGGCTTCTTTTCTCCCAGCTTCTTTTCCTGACTTCTCCCAGCTCTCTTTCTCCTGATTCCTTTTCCCCCCCCCACTTTTCCCACATCCCATTCTCTGGCTCCAGGTCTCTCCTCCCCAAACCTGCCCCACACGGCAGCAGTGGCCACACGTCCATGGATGGCAGCTTTATCCAGGTAACAGGACATTCTCAGCATGTGCTGCAGCAGCTTTCCCAAGCAGGGATTTGCCATGGATTTAATTTCCCTCTGGGTTGATTTGCTTGGAGCAAACCATCACCTTCTCCAAGCATGGGAGAAGTTGCTGGTAATTCTCACCAAGGTTTTTCTCCCTTTCTCCAAGATCTGCTCATCCCTGGCCAAAGCCTTTGCTCTTCTTGGTTTTGGATGTGCCAGGGTGCTCAGGGGAGACTCAGAGGTCCCCAGTGTTAGGCTGGGTGAGCTTGGGCTGGGAAGGAGAGAGAGTTTTGGAGCAGTTGGCATGGAGATGAGGCTGCTGGCTCTGATGGAGGGGTGCTCAGCCTGTGGACACCAAAGGGCCCTGAGGAGGATAAATGTCCTTCTTACAGGAACCTGCAACCTGGGCACTCCCAAGCACCTTGGAGAGGCCCTGTTGGGTACTGGCCAGGGAACACCAGTGTCCTCATCCCACAGCCCTCCAGCCAGGGCTCTTCCTGCACTGAGGTGCTTCAGGGTGTCACTGAGCATCTGTGCACCATTCTGGTGCTGGGAACAGGCCACAGCTTGGTGAGAAGGACCCCAGCTCAGGGCCAGAGGAGGAGGCATCACCTGCTCCCTGCAGCACCCAGGACACCTCTGAGAGCCCATCTCTGGTCCCTGGGCTGGCAGCAGTGGGGGCTGTGTGAAGGCCAGGCCAGGCTCTGTAGGGATCTGGCATGAGCCTTCCTGTCCCTGTTCAGCCTTGCACCAGGGAGCCAAGAAATCTCTTAACTAAATAAACAGCTCTCTCGTCCCCAATGGCATCTGTTTATACACCAGGTACAAACAGTCCCCAGGGCTGCCCATGCACAGCCAGTTCTTTCCACAAAAATCTGTCCCAGAGGGCTGGCAGTACTGCATATGGGGAAAGCTCAGCCTCATGCTGCCCCAGCATGGACACCATGGAGCCCTGGGGTGAAAGGAAGGAAACCAGCTTGACTGCAGGCTGGTGTCAGGATTCAGATTTGAAGGTTCCAGGCACTGGGTGAAACCACAGTGTTGTCCTAATTGTGAGAGGGTCCAGGGAGTTGTAAAGGTATCACAGCTGCATGTCCCAGAGGCATCTTCCTTTCTCCTTTCCCTGGAGTCCTAAAATCCCCCAGCAAAAATGATGAGCCTGACCAGTGGTGAGGACCTGTGTGTTCCCTAGCTGTGGAGGATGGAATTGCAAAATTTAAATAAATTTAATTTAAATTGCCAAACCTTTATGTGAAACTTATGGTAGGATCCTCCACTGTGCAGCAAACCTGGTCCCAGTGTCAAGTTCATCTGCCTTCAGCAACCTGAAGCACTGGCTCCTCTCTCTTGGGAATGGATGTGTTCAATGTCATTGGGTCCCAGACTAGTTTGGATTGGAAGGAACCTTAAAGATCATCCCATTCCACCCCCTGCCATGGCAGGGACACCTTCCACTATCCCAGGTTGCTCTAAGCTCCATCCAGCCTGGCCTTGGGCACTGCCAGGGATGGGGCAGCCACAGCTGCTCTGGGCACCTGTGCCAGGGCTGCACCATCCTCACAGGGAGGAATATTTCCCAATATCCCAGCCTCTGGCAGGTTAGAGAGAAGGACAGGAACCATATCAAGGGTTGTACCTATGCTGATGGAGACCTCCTCCCAGCCCATCAGCCTTGGATGAAGGCTGCAACGAGGTATTGGCTGTGTCCCCAAGCTGCTGCAGTTGTCTGTGGCCAGCAGCAATGCCCAGGACAGGCTGTACCAAGGGCAGGGCTCAGGTGCTAGTAAAAATGACCAAAACTTCCTTCTGACCTTCCTCCAAACTTTCCAAGTTAAGCCCATCCCTTTTATGATGTGCCTTCTTCCCAGGTGTGCTGGGAGAACCTCATGCACTAGAAAGCAATAAATGCCATCCTCAAATTTCCTCAGTTTTCTGCTCAAAAGTGAAAACTGCTGTTGAAAGGAGGATGGTTGTGCAGAGCCCAGGGGTGGAGTGACTGCTGGGTCAGCTGTCACTGGGGACACTGCTGTGGGCGGTCCCCTGCTTGCACACACATCCAGGACAGTGTGGAGAGGGTTAGGCTACAGACTGTGAAAAGCCACCAAGAACCAGCTGGAAACTATTTAGGAAAGGTGGGAAAGCACCTGGGGCTCACATGGAGACAGGTCCTACCTCCATCCCTAGTTAGAAAAATTATTAAAAAATGATCATCTATGGGGGGTATGAGAGAAGGTGCTAACTACTGCTTGTTAGTTTCTGGCCTGTTGGAGAGGGTATCCTGCAGACTCCAGAGCCCTTTGGGAGGGGGCTGGAGGCAGGAGAGCAGGGCTGCCTTGGAGACCTGCAGCAGGACCTCACCATACCTGGGTCCTGCAGGCTCTGCCTGCATTCAAGGCACTGAGATGCTGAACCCTTCCCTGGAACTGGGGCCAAACATTCCTCTCGCAAAGGCCAGCCACAGGCTGCAGATGCTCCCATGTGGCAGAGTCAGTGACAGTGAGACTGGGGTGGCAAGTGTGTAGTCAGAGGCACCTGTTTTTGTAATTCCCAGGTGTTTTTCTCTCACTAGGAAAGCAGGTTGAGCAAGAATAAGGGAGACATAAATCAAGAAGAAAAAGGAAAGGAATCTCCTTCCAAAGACCTGGCCCAGAAACGAGACACTAAAGTGGGGAAAGACTCTAAAAAGGAAGAAAATGCTCAGAAAACAGACACGGAAGGTAAAGCTGAGACTGAAACCAAGAGAAAAGAGAACAATGCTATGAACGATAAAGTCAAGGCCATGGAGAAAAAGCTGATGGGGAAGGACAGGAAGGAGGAAGAGAAAGGTTCAGTGTTGAAGAAGGACACAGAAAAGGGCAAAAAGGAGGAAGAGAAGAGATCAGAGTTGAAGAAAGATGCAGGGAAGGATAAAAAAGAGGAAGAGAACAGCTCATATTTTAAAAAGAAGGATGCAGAGAAAAATAAAAAGGAAGAAGAGAAGATCTCAGCAGCAAAGGAGGAGAAGGGAAAAAAGCAAGAAGAAAAGGATTCAGTATCAAAGGACACAGGGGGGGACAAAAAGGAGGAGAAGAGCTCAGAATCAAAGAAACAGGCAGAAAAAGACATAAGAGGGGAAGGTAAGAAAGAAAATTATAAAAAAGATGAGGAAAAGGCTTCAGCTGTGAAAAAATCCAAGGCAGATGAGAAGGATAAATCCAAGGCAGATGAGAAGGATAAATCCCAGGCAGGAGCAGAAAAGGCAGAAAAGGTGGAGGAGAAACAGGAAGCCAAGGCAGGAGCTGGGAGCAGCCCTCCCAAGCCTTCCTCCAGCAGCTCCACAGATCAAGGCAAGGACGATGAAGCCTCCAGCATCTTTGACGAGCTTATTGAGAAGGTGAAGAACAACGACCCTGAGGTGACCGAGGTCAACGTGAACAACTCCGACTGCATCAACAACGAGACCCTGGTGCGCTTCACCGAGGCCCTGGAGTTCAACACCGTGGTCAAGGTGTTTGCCCTGGCCAACACCCGAGCCGATGACCACGTGGCCTTCGCCATTGCCATAATGCTCAAGTCCAACAAGGTGCTGACAAGCATCAACTTGGACTCCAACCACATCACGGGCAAAGGCATCCTGGCCATTTTCCGGGCACTGCTGCAGAACAACACGCTGACGGAGCTGCGGTTCCACAACCAACGGCACATCTGTGGGGGAAAGACAGAGATGGAAATTGCCAAGCTCCTGAAGGAGAACACCACGCTCCTGAAGCTGGGCTACCACTTCGAGCTGGCTGGGCCACGCATGACTGTCACCAACCTGCTGAGCCGAAACATGGACAGGCAGAGGCAGAAACGCCTCCAGGAGCAGAAACTGGCGCAGGAACGGGGGGAGAAGAAAGACCTTCTGGAGGTGCCCAAGCCTGGAGCGCTGCCGAAGGGGTCCCCCAAGGGATCCCCGCAGCCATCCCCCAAGGCTTCCCCAAAAAGCTCTCCCAAGAAAGGGGGGGCACCCACCACGCCACCCCCACCTCCTCCTCCGCTCGCCCCACCACTGATGATCAACGAGAACCTCAAGAACTCGCTCTCGCCAGCCACACAGAGGAAGTTGGGAGACCGGGCGCTGCCAGTCCAGGAGAAGAACTCTCGGGACCAGCTCCTGGCAGCCATTCGCTCCAGCAACCTCAAACAGCTCAAGAAGGCAAGTGCAGGGCCAGGTGGGGCCCATACAGGGTGGGGCTGGGGGCTGAGGTCACAGCCACTGTCACTCTGGCAGTGTCCTTCTCTGCAGTAGGGCGTCCATGCGCCCAACCCCTGCACAGGGGCAGATCCGTCCCTTTGCCAAGCACAGGGGGAAGGAAGATCCATCCTTTAATACCATCCCTGCAGAGCAGATGGGGTCAGTAGGTCCATTCCTTGGCAGAGCATCCAGCAGGGGATCCATCCCTTGGCAGAGAGCATGACAGCAGATCCATCTCTTGGCAGATGTGTTGGGCACATCCACCAGGCACATCCTGTGTTGGGCAGATCCACCAGGATCCGGGGGTTGGGACACAAGGAAGAAGCCATCTGTAACTTAGACCTCACTGGCCTCTTGATATCTTCTTGTGGCTGAGCCCATGCCCCTGGGATGGCAGGTGGCCCAGGATGACTGGAAAGGCTTCATCTGTATTTAAACAACTGAAGCATTCCCTGATGTCAGCACCAGCTCTTGGGCTGCCAGACTTGGCTAAGCCTTTTGAACTCCACATATGAGCAACTGAATGCTGCTCTAGGAGTACTGACACAGCAGTTGAGAGCAGTGGCCTACTTCTCTCTAGACAATGTTAGCCAAAGGTGGCCTGGCTGCTTGAAAGCTGTGGCAACAACTGTCCTTCTAATACAGGAGGATCATATATTCACCCTTGGGCAGCACATTGTTGTGTATTTATCCTATGAAGTAAAAACAGTGCTGGAACAAAAGGGCCTAATGCTGGTGCCAGCATGAAGCCTTGAAACATCTCACATGCTCCAGGTGGTTTGGTCACTGCTGGGCTGTCCATGGGCTGGAGGGGGGGACAGCCAGCCTGACCAAGAGAAAGAGGTCGTTGAATGGTTTGGGTTGGAAGAGGCCTGAGAGATTATCTCTTTCCTGTCCTGGGCAGGGACACGTTCCACTATCCCAGGTTGCTCCAAGTCCCATTCAACCTGGCCTTGAACACTTCCAGGGATGGGGCAGCCCCAGCTTCTCTGGGCAACCTGTGCCAGGACCTCCCCACCTTCACAAGGAGGAATTTATCCCCAGTATCCCATCTAACCCTGCCCCAGATGGGGATGGCCCTGCACCATGCCAGGAACATTCCCGCACCCCCTCCCATTGCTTTCCCAATAATGGGGTGTCCTTCTCTGCAGGTGGAGTTGCCGAAGCTGCTGCAGTAGGGAGCGGGAGGATTTTTCCCCTGCAGCCCATGGCAGACCCCCAGACACTCAGCTTTCTCGTGACTGTTTCCATGACAAGCCCTTTGGAACCTGCAGTGAGCGACACAAAGGAGCAGGGATCTCTCTGGGACATGGAGGACGGGCTGGGCCCAGCAGGACATGATGGAGGATGTTGTATTTATTTTTTGATGGCTGTGAAGCCTTCGAGCTCGCTTTTCTACCAGCACCGTGTCTTGAGGGAGATGCCAAGAATAGAGCAGGGGTCTGCAGAGCTGATCCTTATGGAAATCCCCCATCAGAGCATAATGAAGGGGTTTGGCACCCTCTATCCAGGGCCCAGCCTGAGGTGAGCAAGAGTACCCCCAGCCTTGAGGGGGAGCAGGGGACACCCAGACCATCATCAGATCGCCACAAGGTATCCGGATGGCCAGCAGAGTTTTGGGATTCAGGCACAGCAGTGGCTGCAGAGCCGGGGGTTCAGGCTTGACATCAAGGAGGAATGGGAGGGTCGGAGAAGGGAGCAGCCAGGGAGAGAGGAGGCATGGAAGTGACAGGACATGGGGAGCCAGGCTGGGGCCAGGAGCTTGGGGCAACTTGTACCCACAGCACTGCGGGGGGACCCCCAGAACTCTCAGAGCATGGAAACCAAATCCGCGTCCGAGAGAGATGGGAAAGCACCGACTCAAGGAGGGGAGTGGGCTTTGGGGACATGTGATGCCCACTCTCCCCACCCCCATCCTTCCTGTCATGACACCTTGGTCACGATTTGTACGACTGCGGCCACTGCATCAGCAATAAAGCTCACCCACCGCTTCCCGTGCCTCCGGACAGCTCCAGGCCCCCAGACCCCAGACTGGCGGGGAAGGACTCGGGAACCTCAGCCAGGGCAGCTCTTCCCTCTCCCCACCCACAGACCACCCTGAACTGGGCACCCTGGACCACCTGGACACCACAACCAGGTGTCTGTAGCCACCCACCCACCCAGAACCTCCCTACATGGGGCACCTTGCTGCTGCTGGACATGAACAGAGCCATGCAGACAACCCAAAATTCTGGAGTCACCCAGAACTGGGCACCCCAGGACCACTCCACAGTCACCTCAAACCCTTTGAGTCCACCTAGAACTAGACATCTTAGGGCTGCCCCAGGGTCACCCTGAACATCAAGGTAATCCAGAACAGAGTGCCTCAGGGTCATCCTAAACCCCGGGTGACCCCAAAACTGAAAACCTAAACCCCCAGGGTCGCCCCAGGGTCACCCCAAACCTCTGGGGTCATCCAGAACTGCTCTCTCCCCTGGCCGGGGCCATTCTGGGGGTGCAGCAGCAGCCAGGTGTCCCCTGGGGGGCTCCCCCTGTCCTGAAACACCCACGTGCCTGGCTGAGAGGGGCTCCCGGTACCAGTGAAACGCTGTTTTGGCAGCCGCGCAGCTCCGTGGCCCCAGCGGGAGGAGCGGGATCCGTACGGGGGGGTCCTGACGCCCCTTGCCCCCGCACTCCCGCCCCTTGCAGCGGCCCCTAACGCAGGACCCCAGCCGGGCCATCGGGGACATCCCACACCGAGCATCCGGCCGGGCCCGCGGTCAGAGCACCAGGGGGTTACCCAAACCCACGGGGGCCGGGGCGGAGCGGGGCAGCCCCCGCGGGCAGCGGGGGGAGCCCGGCGGGGCTGCCGGTGAGGCGGCGGGGCCGCTGCTGTGCGCGGCGGGGCCGGCAGGGGGCGCCGTTACCGCAGCGGGGCCGCCGTTAACGAGCGGGGGCGGGGAGCAGCCCCGGCCCGTCCGCGCCGCTCCCGCCCCGCTCCGGCAGCGCTAAGGGGGCTGCCGGCCGTGCGCGGCTCTCCCCGCTCGGCACCGGGGAGCCGGCGCAGGGCACACGGCGGCGGCGATGGACGGCCGAGCGGCGGCATGAGGCGGCGGCGGCGGCGGCGGGGAGCATGGCGGCGGCGGGCGGCGGCGCGGCGCGGCGGGGGCTGCTGAAGCGGAAGCCGAACTTCACGCTGCAGGAGCTGGAGGTGCTGATGAGCGAAGTGCTCCGGTACGAGCCGCTGCTCTTCGGCGCCGCCGCCGGTACCGTGAACGCCTACGAGAAGCAGAAGATCTGGTGGCGGATCACGCACAAGGTGAACGCCGCCGGCCGCCACCAGCGCGACATCGGCGAGGTGAAGAACCGCTGGCGGGGGCTGCGCCGCCGCGCCGGGGACAAGATCAGCCGGCACCGGCTGGAGCGGCAGGGCCCGACCGGCAGGGCCTCCGCCAGGAACGGGAGCACCGGCAGTAACGGAAGCAACGGGAACGGCGCGGCCGAGCCCGGCCCCGGGCCCGCCCCTGCCCCCGCCTGGGGTCCTCGCGGCGCCGCCGGAACCGAGCCCCCGATGCGCAGCGCCGAGGGACCGGCACAGCACGGTGAGTGTGCGGGAGCGGCGCGGGGATGCTGGGGCCGAGAATGAAGAGTTGAGAGACGGACATGGAGAGCCAGGACAAGGACATAGGGGACCGGGACTGGGACTAGGGCGGGAGAGAACGGGGCAAGGTCACGGGGATGCTGGGACCGGGATGCGGGGAGACCGGCACACAGACACAGGCACTGGGACAGGTGTACGGTGGGACAGGGACATGAAGAACCAGGACACAGACATGGGAGACCGGGACAGGGATTTGCTGGGTGCCAGGATGGGACACGGGGGACCAAAAAGAGGCCACGAATGAGGTGGAATGGGACATAGAAAAATGGGTTTAGGAAGTGGGGGCAGGCGACAGGAATAGGGACACTGGGACCAGGACAGATGCATGGAGGAAAAGGGTCAAGAGAGACAAGGACCAGGACCAGGATCAGGACGTGCGGGACCAAGATATGGACATGGGAAACCAGGACATAGACACAGGGCCACTGGGATTGGGAGAGGATGGGAGGAACAGGGGCACGGGGGACCAGGACCGGGAAGTGAGGGGATCAGGACACAGGAGACGGTGACAGTGACATAGAGATACTGTGACCAGGATGTGGGGGTCCAGGACACAGACATGGGGGACTGGGATTGGGATGCAAGAGAAATGAGACTGAAACAGGTCGCTGGGACCAGGGCAGGGGCATGCAGGGACACAGGAGACCAGAACCACAGTGTGGAGGATCAGGAAAGGGACACAGCCAGACCAGGACACAAGGGCAGGTGCATAAAGAGTTGGAGGTGGGGACTCAGGGCACCTGGATCAGCACCTGGAGAACCAGGACACAGGGCATTAGGACAGGGACATGAGGAACTGGGACAGGGACACAGAGGCATTGGGACCAGTATAGGGATATGGAGTAACCAGGACACAGAGGACCAGGACAGAAACATAGAGACAGGGACAGAGGAGACCATGAGCAAGAGCAGCGGACAAGGTGCAAGAAATTGGGGACAGGTGTGTAGAGCAACCAGGACAGGGACACAGGAGATTAAGAGCAGGACAGGGACACTGGGACCATGCCATGGGAGACTGGGACATTGATACAGGGGACAATGCCAGGGAGAGGGAGGATTGGGACAGAGACGTGAGGGATATGGGGGCATCCTACGGCATCAGAGAGATACCTGGAGAGATCCAGATCCAGGGAAATAGGGCAGGGATGTGAGGGGACATGTGGGAAAAACTGGGACCAGGACAATGGACTGGGACCAGTACAGGTGCATGGAGGGACTGGGGCAGGAACAGTGGAGACACCACATTCAGGGCAGGGATATGGGAGTACTGGAAGCAGGAGAGGGCCGAGGGACACAGGATGGGGTTGAACCATCATGAAGGACATGGGACTATGGAGATATGTGTAGATGGAACCAGGGCTGGGTGCAGGAGAGGGGACGTGGGAGCACAGGGATGGAGACAAGAGGGTCTGTCGCTTGGTTCATGGAGCACCAGGGACACGGGAGATCCCTGCAGCTGCCCTGTGCTCCCCGTCCCTCCCGCAGGTGTCAAGGAGGAGCCGGTGAAGGAGGAGCCTGTGGAGGTGAAGACTGAGCCGTTCCACGGCCCCGCTGCTGGCGGCATTCCCGGCCGCGGTCCGGACTGCCGGCTGCCCCGCAGCGGCGTCTGCCCGCCCGGCGAGCTGTGCGAGGGCTGGAGCCGCAGCCGGAGCCCCCCGCGCCCCGCGCCCTCCGAACTCTCCCTCGGCGACCTCGGCGGGCAGCAGGAGCCGCCGGGCTCCGACTTCCCGAGTCTGCTGCTGGAGCAGGAGGCCGAGCAGATCAGTCACTGCGGCTCGGGAGAGGCGGCGCCCCCCGGGCCGGCGGGGCTGGACGGGACCCCCGAGCGCCCCCAGCTCAGCCTCGTGCAGTCCCACGAGCGGCTGGTGCAGGAAATGCGGGCGTTCCGCCGGGAATACGCCGAGAGCCGTCGGGAAACCACGGCTGTGCTGCGCGGCATCGCTCAGGCACTCGGCGTGCTCAGCCGCAGCCTGGCCGAAATCCGTGACCTCTACCTCCGGGAGCAGGGGGTCCCCAAATCCTGAGCCCCCCACGCAGCTGGCTGTGTACACACAACTCTGTCCCTCCTCCCAGAACCCACCTCGCTGCTTTTATTATTTTTTTTATTATTATTTCTTTTCCTCTCCATCCCACTTCAATAAAACTTGGAGCTGCATCCCCACAGCTACCCCCACCCCAGGCAGCTCAGAGGGTTTTTGGGGGTGATGGAATGCAGGGGCCTGGAAGATTGAACAGGGGTTTGTCCTTTCAGGTGCCTCTTTGGCTCTTTTCTCCTGGACTGATGGATTCTGGTCCCAAATTTAGCTAGCAATGCTAGGTGGAACAACCCCAGGAACAACTATCAGGGTGACACGCCATCCACCCACCCTTCCCTGCTTATGCCAGGGGAGGGGGCATAGATAGAGGAGTCTCAACATAATTTTAGGATGGAGAAGTCTCGGGAGCAGAACGGAGAAGGCGGAATTCTTGTTCCCCCGTTTTACAGTTCGTGAGAAGGGGTTTAGGGCGTTGCCCTCCCCTTCTTTCCCATTAAAGAGTTACCGAGACAACACCAGGCTGTGGGCACAAGACGTGGTTTAATGCCAACCCCGGGGAAAGAAGAGCCAGGGGTGAATCCAGGATGGGTGTGCAGGGAGACAGAGGTGCACAGCCCTCGAGGGACCCCCCGCCTCCCTGGAGACCCCCCCGCGGGTGCTCGGGGCCGCTGGCACCCAGAGCCGGGGGAGCAGGCACCCACAAAGGGCCCAGTGTGCAGCACAAGGGCCGCCCTGTTCTGCTGGCACTGGATCACCCCAGGATGGCCGGGAAGAGCCAGACCCAGTGCTGGCTGGGGCAGCCCCCCCAGCACCGGGGGGCTCCCGGGGTCCCCAGCCTGGTTCCGCTGGCCGGCGGCGGGTGCGAGGGGCCCTGCGGGGGCTCACGCTCCAGGGTAGCTGGGCTGTGCCGGGACGTAGGGAGGTGGTGCTGCGGGGGGAGCAGACGGAGCGTCGCTGGGCCACCAGGCTCCCCGGGAAACGGGGACGGTCCCCGTGCCCCCATGGTGCTCACCTGTGGGGTAGTAGACAGGGGGGCCGGAGGGGTACACGGGGTACTGGGCGGTGGGGCCGGGCGGGGGGTACATGGCCATGGGGGTGAAGCCAGGCTGGGGAGGCGAAGGGCCGGCTTTGGAGTCCACAGGGACAGGAGCTGGAGGAGCTGCAGGGGTGTAGCTGGACAGGGGGATTTCCGGGCCTGCAGGAGAGATTGGGGAGGTCTGTGGCACCCCGCAGCAGGGACGGGGACGGTGCCTAAGGGTGGCAGTGGCCCTCAGGGTGGTGGGCACCGGGGTGTTATCCACAGCCCAGTGCCCAGTTTTCCCCCCGCATGATTTCAGGTCCCACCATCTCACCGCCCCACAACCCCTCCACCCTGTACCTCAGGACCTTTCCTGCTCCCCCATCCCTGCACCCTACCCCACCTCCTACACCTCCATCCCTGCAGTCCACCCCCCCACCCTCCCAACTCCCCCCTGCATTCCAACAGCCCCCCTTCTCCTTGCCTCCCCCACTACTCCCCCCCACCTACAGGACTCTTCTGCTCCCTCTCATCCCTTCAGCTTCCACCTTGCACCCCAACACCCCTGCACATCTCCAGCCCCCCAGAGACCCCTTCACCCTGTACCTACAGGATCCTGCAAGCCCCCATCCCTGCAACTTCCTCCTTTCCATCCCCAGGCCTCCCTACATTCCTTGAGGCTCCCTCAAAATCTCACTATCCTCTACCTCAGGAACCTTCCTGCAGTCCCCCCATCCCTGCCACACTCCAATCCCCCCCTGCATTCCTCCAAGTCCCCCCTCCTCACCTCTTCCCAAACCCCTCCACTCTCTAACTACAAGACCGTCCTGCACCTCCCATCCCTATGGCCCACCCACCCACACACCAATTCCCACTGTCCTCTATGCAGCTCCCCCAATCCCCCACCAAGCCTCCTCTTGCAGCCCCCCATCCATGTATCTTACATCCATGCATCCCCATTCACACCCCCTCCCATTCCCCCAGGTTGTCTTAACCTTGCACCTCCTTACCTACAGGATCCTCTTGATCCTCTCCTCCTGCTCACCCCATCCCTGCATCCCCCATCCCTACAGACCCCCACCAGACTCCCATTCCCCCTGAATTCCTCTGGGCCCCCTCAACCCCGCTCCACCCCTCCTCTTGCAGCCCCAGCCCCGCACCTTGCAGGGGGGTGCGGGGGTGCTGCCGGCGCTGGTACAAGTAGCAGCAGGAGCACATGAAGCAGCAGACGATGGTGGTGACGATGGCGATGAAAAGCACCACGGCTGAGGCGATGCCCGCGATGGTCTTGGGGCTGTGGGACCCCCAGGTGTGGGGAGCAGGGCCTGGGGGGGACTGGGGCACACACCCCCAGCCAGCACCCCCTGATACTGCCCACTGCCCCATGCCCTGCACCCAGTGACACCATCCAGTACCACTGCCCAGCACCCAGTGACAGTGCCCAGTGCCCAGAACCAATTCCCAGTGACAGTCCAGCACTGCTATCAGCACCCAGTACCAGTAACCACTGCCAGCACCCAGTAGCATTGCCCACACAGCAGCAGTGCCCAGTACCCAGTGCCAATGCCCTGTACCAGTGTCCACTGCCCAGTGCCCAGCAATCAGTAGCAGTAACCAGTGCCCAGCACTGCCTAGCACCCAGTGCAAGTTTTCAGCACCAGCACCCACCACCACCCAGTACCAGTGACCAATCCACAGCATCCATCCCCCAATGGGCAGTGCACAGCATCCAGAACCCAATACCAGCCAGTACCAATGTCAAGAGCCCAGTACCCAGTACCTGTACCCAGTGCACAGCACCCAGTAGCAGTGCCCAGCACCCACTGCAAAGCACCAATGCTCAGTACCAGTGCCCAGAGCCCAACAGTACCAGTATCCAACATCCAGCACCACTGCCCAGTGCCCAGTACCCAGCACTCAATGCCCAGCACCCAATGTTAGTGTCCAGCACCCAGAGCCAACAGCCTGGCAACCCAATAGCACTGCCCAGTACCACTCCCCAGGGCTCAGAACCAGTGAACAGCACCTGCATTCAGCATCCAGTAACAGTGCCCCACACCCAGTGCCCCTGCCAAGTACCAGTGCACAGCACCCAGCATCCATTAACCAGTGCCACTGCTCAGAACCAATGTCCAACTCCCAGTACCACCGGCCAGCATTCAGTACCAGTGCACAGCACCCAGCACCAGCACCCAGTATCCAGCACCTAATACCAGTGCCCAGCACCCAATACCATTGCCCAACACCACTGCCCCACTGCCTAGTGCATAGCAATGACCAGCACCCAGCACAACTGCCTATCACCAGCACCCAGTACTAGTGCCCAGCACCCAGTCCCCCCGGGGGAGCCCCCAGCCCCATCAGCCCTGGCTGTGGCACCTGAAGGCAAGGCAGTGGCGCTGCTGGCGCTCGGTGAGCAGGCGCAGAGGGTCCCGACAGCAGTACCGCTGGTGGCACGTGCCGCAGCAGAAGGTGAAGAACTCGCAGTCAAAGCCAGGGTGCCATGACCCGTTCCTGTCCACGTACCACAGGCAGTCTTCACCCCCAGCCACTGTGGACAGCCGCCCATCATCAGGGCCTTGGAGCACTTGGCCATCACCACCCTCAGGGACATCAGCTGCACCCCATGCCCTTCATCCCCCCGTACCTCACTGTGTCCTATTCCCTTGAACCCTGGTCCATCCTGCCCCATGGACCCCCAAAGTGTGCCCCTATACACCCCCAAATACCCTGCTCCTTCCTATCCCCCTGTCCTTCATACCCAGCCCCACATCCCCCATACCCTGCTCCATCTGCCCCTTGGACTCACAGACTGTGCCCCTATGTACCCTCAAACCCCTGCTCTGCTCCATCCTGCCCCTGTGTACCCCCATATCGTGCTCAATCCCACTCCCTTCCAAACCCTGCTCCTGTGAACTCCCACATCCTGTTCCATCCAGCCCTACACCCTTGCAGACTCTCCTCCATTCCACGCAGCTCTCCGACCCCTCCAGATTCCCCAGATCCCCCCAGCTTCCCCTCCTTCCGCGTGTTCCAGTGGCACTTCCCGTGCTATTTCTGTCCGGATCCACCTGTCTTCCCCGAAATAGCCGCGGGCCGGAGCCCGGGGGCGGCAGGAGGCAGCGGGCAGCGGGCGGGGAGCCACGGAAATGAGCTTTGCGGGAGTCTCGCACACCCCAAAGTGGGACACGGCAGCTCAGGGACAAGTCGGGAAACTGAGGCACGGGGTTCGTGCAGGGGAAGCCCCCAAATTCCCCGGGGCTGGGCATCCCGGCTCGGTTAGCCACCAGCTCCGTGCCTGCGGTTCCCGGGGATCAGCGGCTACCGCGAACACCCCGAAAGCGGCAAATGGGAGGGAGGTTTGGGGGGGTGGACACAGCGCCCGGGGGACACTGTTGCAAGCAACCCCCTGGTCAAAGGGACCGCGTGTGGCACGGCTCAGCACGGCTGGTGGCACCAAGTCCCACCCATGGGATCCCCGTGCGGCACTGGTGGCACCGTGTCCAGTCGCAGGGTGGCACTGGATCCCACGGCCCCCCCCGGTCCCCGTACGTCTCTTACCCATCGAGGCGGCCACGGCCACCAGCAGGGTCCCAGCCAGGGGCCAGCCGCTCCCAGGGCGGCCGGGCCCCATCCCGGGGCCGGGCCCGGGGTCCCCGCTCAGCGCTGCCCGGGACACCGGGACCGGGGCCGCTCTCGTGGCCGCTCCTGGTGCCGCCCGGTGGCGGTGCCGCGGGGCCGCTGCTCTGCCGTGTCTCCCGGTGCCGCTGCGGGGCCGGCGCAGGCCCGCAGTGACGCCGCAGCCCGGCGGCGCTCGGTCGCTGCCCGGTGTCCCCCCCTCTCCCGTCCCCCCAGCGCCGCCTCCCGCCGCAGCCACCGGCCCCCGCCCGCCCCCACCGGGAGGAGCAGCGCAGCCGGCCCCGGGCCGGGCAGGGATGCGGGCACCGGAGCGCCTTCTCTGGCACTGCCCCCTCCACCACTGCACTCCCCGGCAACTCTTATTTCCCCTTTTCCTGCACCCCATCCTTTCGGTCGTCCTTGCACCACTCCGTGCACCTCTCCCGCACCCCACCCCGCACATCTAATCCCTTCCTCACCCTCTGCTCCCCACCATTTCCCCTCCCAGCACCCCTTCTCCTACCTCATCCCACCACCGCACTCCATATTTGCCTGCCCTGCACCCCATCCCTTCCCTGCACTCCATCACTTGGGTTCACAGCACCCTTTCCCCAACCCCATCCTTTCCCTGAACACCTTATTTCCCTCCCCCTGCACCCCATCCCTTCACCCATCCTTGCACCCCACCCCCCACACCCCCCTGCACCCCAACCCTGCACCCCTCACCTCCATTCCATTCTTCCCTTCAGATCCTTGCCCCTTTCTCAGCCTGGGTCACTGGGTGCCAGGGGTGCACAGCTGGATCCAGGGCACCCTCTTGGCACTGGGATCACCCCATTACTGCCCCAATCACAGCCACACCCCAAATCTGCAAAGTCCCATCCTGGCAATGCCAACTGGACCCAGTGATGGGGGACTTCAGAGGGGACATGAAGGTGACACATCCTGAGAGTGACATATCCCAAAAACCACCTTTATTAGAGACCAGAACCTCAAATTCAAGAACACGGTGACACCAAGGTCACCCCAAGCACTGGGGTCACACTGCAGTGCCAGTGAGGGAACCCAGGGTGGGGGCCAGCCCCCACCACCTGGCTGTGCTCCCTCCCGTGCCCCCACGCTGGGGTGGGGCCTGAGCCGCCCCCGCCGCCCCTGGGCCAGCCAGGATGTGCCCCCGCCGCAGGGCTGGGGCTGTGGGCACTCACACTTGTGTGACAATCTCGCCGTTCTCAGGCATATAGACCTGCACGGGCACGCCCGCTGCTGAGCGTCGCAGCACCTGCACGGGGGGACCCTGGGGGGACAAAGACGCTGTGGGTGTGGGTCCCCACCTTGCTTGGGACACATCCCAGCACCGGGGTTTGAGCTGGGGGAGTTGTGGGGTGCATGGCCACTGGTCCCCACTTGCCCTGCATGTATCCCAGCTGAGCCATGGGTGCATTTGTCCCAGCAAGACTCCCAGGTGGAGATGGAGAGCTGGCCACTGAAATCTCCCCACTCAAAGGCAGCCCAGTGCTGCCCCAGGGACCCACATGGATCCTGCCCTAGGGACCCCCCTGAAGTCCTGGTCCTTCCCATGGGACTCTTGTGGGACCCAAGTCTTGCCCCAGTAACCCCCTTAAGGTTCTGGTCTTTCCCCTGGGACCCCAGTTCTGCCACAGGAACTCCTGTAGGGTCCTGGTCTTGCCCTTGGTCTCACCTACTTTCAAGAGAAAGTAGGGGCCTGTATGGAACCCCAGTCCTGCTCCAGGGACTCCTGGTTCTGCCCCTGGGACCCACATGGGACTCCAAACCTGTCCATGGAACCCTCAGCAGGTCCTCATCCTGCCCCAAAGGACCTTAAAGACCTTACTTCTGTTCCCAAGAACAGAAGACCCTGGTCCTGGCCATTGAACCTCCTCAGTAACCCAGTCCTGCAGGGACCCCTCTGGGACCCAAATTCTTCCCCTGTGATTCCCTCAGGATCCTAATCTTTCCATAGGGACCCACTCAGATCTCTGGTCTTGCCTCAGGGACCATCAGAGACCCTCCAGATTCAACTTATGGGACCTTGGACCTGCTCAGAGGACCCTCAGAGGGTCCAGATCCTGCCCCAAAGGATCTTAAAGGACCTTGATCCTCTCCTCAGGACTCTCCTGGTTATGCCCCAGGGTCCCTTCTGGGATGCCAGTCCTGTCCCAACAACCCTCATAGGACCCAATGGACCCCCTCAGGTCTTCACTCCTGCCCTAGAAATCCTCATGGGACCCCACCAGAAACACATGTCCCTACATTACCTCAGGGTAACAACTCTTGCCATCTGCAGGACAGCACCCAGGGGTTCCCCCTTCTCCCACACGACCACTCCCAGCCAGACCCCGCGTCCTACCTGAACCAGTGACAGGACTCCATGAGCCACGGCCACGTCCCTGGTGGTCCCAGCACGGGGTCTCTGGAAAGCCCCTTGCCGGTCGAGGGAGTGGGGCCGGGCACCCCTCAGCCGGGCGCGTTGGTGCCACGACTTGAGCTCCTCCGTGACGGTGGCCTTGGAGAGCCCCCGGGCCGCGGCAGGCGCGTAGTCCTTGAGCGAGGGAGTGCGCACAATGCGGCTGCGGGAGGGCACCAGGCGCTGGTACCGCAGCGGGGCCAGATCCTGCTCGTACAGGAAAGTCAGGGGGCCAGCCGGCGGCAGCAGCTGGAGGGCACCTCGTGGGTAGTAACCAGGCTCGGCAAGGGACAGCGGGACTGCAAAGGACATGTCAGGGCTGCTGCTGCCCGGGGAGGTGGCGCGGGAGATGCTGGAGAGGTCGGAAATGCTGTCGTCGGAGCCAGAGCGGCACGCAGGGCTGGGGCTCGGGACGCAGGAGGTGGGCACAGTGACTGTGTAGTAAGTGGGGCGCCGGCGCGGAGTGGCACTGCGGCCCCGTGGCTCAGCCGGCTGCCAGCATGGCTCCACCCTGCAGGCAAGACACTGCGGCTGCAGGACCCCTTCCCTCATGCCAAAGCCCTGGGATAGGTGCACCTATGGGTGTGGGGTGCAGCCACCACATGGGGAGACATCTAGCCTCCTCCCATGGGATAGCTCCAGCTTCCCTGTGGGGCAGATGATGGAGGCCTGACCTCCATCATCTCCATAGGGTTACTTCCATCCTCTCCATGGGATTATCTCCCACCTCCTCCCAATGGATTTCTGTCCATCCTCCCAACAGGGTTTTCTCCCACATCCCCATAGGACTATCTCCATCCTGTCTCTGGGATTATCTCCTATGACCGAGCTCCACCATCTCCATGGGGTTAGTTCCATCCCCTCCCAATGGGATTATGTCCGTTCTCCCCATAAGATTTTCTCCATCCTCCCCACAGAGTTAGGTCTACACTTCCCTTGGCGTTCTCTCCATTATCTTCTCCATGGGATTATCCCCATGGGTTTAGCTCCATCATCTCCATGAGGTTCTCTTCATCCTCTCCATGGATTACTCCCATCCTCCTTCCCACAGGGTTAGCTCCATCCTACTGCCAGTGGGACTATCTCCATTTTCCTATGGGATTATTTCCAACATCCTCCCTATGAACTGAGCTCCATAATCTTCACAAGGTTATTCACATCCTCCTTCCTGTGGATTGAGCTCCATCCTCCACATGGGATTATCTCCATCCCCCTCTCCTGGGGTTATCTCCATACTCCCTTGCGGAAGCCCTTGTCTATCCTAACCATGTTCAGGACATACCTCAGAGACTGGGTCTGTCCCTTCTGTCCCGAAGGCTCTGGGGTGCTGGGAGCACTGGAACCCGCTTGCTGGCACAGCACCAGGGTCCGGATGGGGACGAACCGGTAGGGGAGGTCCCCTGTCCTGGACACTGGGGACCCTGCAGAGCCAGGGCTGCCAGGGGCCAAGGAACTGGCAGGGGCAGCCATCAGGGACCCAAGACAGCACTGGGAGCTCTGGGTTTCCCCATCCTTGGGGTCAATGCTGGGATTTTTGGCCCTCTCGTAGGGTCTCTCCAGGCTGGTTTCCTGCCAGGGATTAGTGGGGGATATCAGAAGCTCTGACTCCTCCTCTTCCTCCTTGGTGAGGTCCTTGGGAGATGGGGACCTCCGTGGGGTGGCATGTCCTGGTGGCAGTGTGTCCTCTGCAAGAGAGATGGAGGGTTGGGATGGAGGGGACACAAAGAGAGGGTTGGGATGGAGGGAACAGATTGGTGCTTGGCAAGGAGAGGAGATGAGAGTGGCTGGGATGGAAGGGACACACACGGGAATGCCATGGAGGGGACACATGGCAGTGGAATGGGATGGAGGGGACACAGGGAGAGTAGGGATAGAGGGGACACAGGAAGGGTTGGAATGGAGGGAACATACCAGGGGTCCCCCCTGGTCCCCACAGCCCCCTCACCCTCCTCCAGCAGGCCGGTGTCAGACATGGAGCTCTCATGAGAGGCACTGAGCTCTGTGGGGCAGGGCCCTGTGAGAACAGAGCCGGGGCCGCTCCAGGTGCCAAAGTGCTCCCACGGTCCTGCCACCACCCAGCGCGTCCCCTCGGGCTTCCGCTCCCCTCTCCCACGCCGCCTGTCCCAACACGCTCCGGGACAGCGGCGCTACCGGCCAGGCCGGCTCGACCGAGCCCTGTGCAGCTCCCAGCCTGCCCAGCACGGGCAGCTGGGGGGCACCAGCAGGGAAGGAGACGCCCTCACCATGGCCCTGGTCCTTGGAGGACAGAGGGACGGAGAGAGGAGAGAATTGGGACCCCCTTGGATGGCTGCCACTGGGATGGGACACAGCAGCTGGGCCACATCCTGCCCCCCTTTGGGTGCAGGTGCTGAGGACGGGTGATTGGGAATAGTTATGGGGTGCAAGCGGCAAGGGTGAAGTATTGGGGTACAATCAGGGGGGTGCAATCAATGGAGGTGAAGTACTGGGGTGGATTCAGTGGGGTACCACTGAGGATGGTTAATTGGGGTGCATGTACCATGGATGAAGTTTTGGGGTGTATTCAAGGGGGTACATACACAAGTGTTGGGGAACATGCACTGGGGACAAAGTTTTTTCACAGAGATACAACCACCAGAGATGAAGTATTGGGGTACCTTCAAAAGGGTGCATCAACAGTGAGACCATATCAAGGTGCATGTACCAGGCCTTCCAGGGGACATCCAAGGGGTATATTCAGCAGGGATAGGGAACTGGGGTGCATTCACCAGGGATGGTATGTTGGGGGGCATTTTGGGGGGGCACATTCATTGGGGTGGTAGAACTGGGTTCTGTTACAGGGGATGGAAAGCTGGGGTGCATCCAGGGGATGTATTCACCAGAAATGCAAAATTAGGGTGGATCCAGGGAGGTGCATTCACCAGGAATGGGAACTGGGGTGCAGGCATTGTGGATGGCATATTGGGGTGCATGCAGAGGGGTGCATTCACTTGGGATGCAGGACTGGGCTACGTCCAGTGGGGTGCATTCACAGGGAATGTGGAATTCAGGTGCATTCCCCACGGACACCCAACCAAGCAGCACCCCATTCTGCCCCCCTGCTCTCCAGCATTCCCCCACCATCTGAGGGGCTTGGGGAGCTCACCCACGGCAGTCCCGGCGTCCCGCTGCCCTGCCAGGAGCCGCCGCTGGCTCAGGACCTGCTCCAGGTCCCGCAGCTTCTGCTCCTCCCGGAGCGCCGCCGTCTGCCGCCTCTTCCGCAGCTGCCGGCCGATGTTCTCCTCGCGGCACAGCCGGCGGGAGGCCTCAGCAATCTGCAGCTGCAGCGCTCGCTCCCGTTCCAGAGGGTCCTGGGGGTGGGGGACACGCTCAGAAAAACACTTTGACACCCCCAAGCCTCACATCATGCTTAACACCCCAAAACCACCCACAGCATTTGGGATCCCAATCCCTCCCAGCACCTCATCTGGGACCCCAACACCCAGCACCATTCTTGGAACCCAACACCACTCATCACGTTCAGGATCCCACCACTACAAATAACATTTGGAGCCCACTTCCTTCCATAATTCTGGCATCCCAATACACTTGGGATCTCCCCACACCCATCATACTGGCACCCCAACTCCACACATTGTGTAGGACCCCGTGATACCCTCATTAACACCACACCCCAACAATACCCATCATGCTTGGAATGCTGCCTTGTCCCATCTCCTGGGCCCCAACACCAAACACTGCATTCAGAACCCAAAGACCTCCCTTCACTGGTGCATCTCAGCATTCCAACACCATCCATCCATCATGCTTGAAAGCACCCCCTGCCCCTCGTACAGCACCTGGCACCCAACCACCACCCAGGGGATGGGGATGGCAACATTTTCAGGTGACCCTCAGGCAGCTTCCACAAGGGACGGGGGGGAAGGGGATGGGATGGAATGGGATGGGATGGGATGGGATGGGATGGGATGGGATGGGATGGGATGGGATGGGATGGGATGGGATGGGATGGGATGGGATGGGATGGGATGGCACAGATCCCCACCATCTTTGCACCCCAGGGACCGCCTCACCACCCCATGCAGAACGATGATCTCATCCAGCTTGAAGGCAGCCCCAATCCTGCGATAGACCTTGGGAGGCTTCTCGCCAGCTTTCAGGGGGTACTCGCAGGGCAGGGTCCCTGTCAGCTCCTGAGGACGGCACAGGGACACTGAGCAGAGCCATGGCAGCGTGTGAGGGTGGGCGGGGGTCCTGGTGCCCACTCACCGCCTCTCGCAGGCACAGCCGCCGCAGCTCCTGGATGCAGCCATCGAGCCGCGCCTCCAGCGCCTGCTGCTGCCGCCGCCCCGCCTGCACCCGCTCCTTGGCTGGGGACACCGGGCTCTCAGGGCCTGGAACAGACACACGGACGTCTGGAGGGATGGGAGCACCCAGACACTACCCCCTGCCACCCCACAGCCTCCCTGCCTTAGTTTCCGTCCACCGCAAGGGGAGAAAAAAGCAGCCATGACCCTCCCTGCAGCACCCAGGGGCATTCCAGGTTCCCCAGAGCAGCTGTGCCTCCCTTCCCCCCAGCACATCCGTGGGTGTACTGATTCCCCTGGAACACCTATTTTCCCCACCCAGCAGCACCCATTGGTGATCCAAGACCCCCAGGGTATCCAGGAACCCCTCCTCCAGTAGCACCCGTGGGTCCTCCAATCCCCCGGGACACGCGTGACGTCCCTGCTGGGGGGTGGGAAGGGGGGCACAGGGGAAAGATTTCAGTCTGACTCAGCCATCCCAAGCTAAACATGTCTGAGTCAAATCCTGTCCAGAGCACCCCCCCATTACACTTGAGGTGCCTCCCCAAACGCAGGGGAAGCCTCCATTCCTCAACCCCATTTCCCCAAAGTTTTCTCCAGGCAGTTTATGTGTCCCCAGCATGTCCCCACGCACGGAAGTGCTCTGTTCTCTGCCTGGGAAGGAGGGACACGTCTATCAGAGCACCCATGGGCGACAGGGGCACTCCAAAAATTCCCTCACCCCCAAACCCCCTTCTCACCCGAGTGCAGCATGATCCCGCTGTCCATGTCACTTGCCTCCCCCATGCCGAGCCGGGACCCTGCGGGCAACAGCGGGGACACAGCTCGTCCCCACGCCCTCAGCCGGGCTGCACCCACGGGGGCCTCCCCCCCAGCACCCCCAAAATCCCTCAGGTCGCTGCGGGCGTGCCGCGATGGCGGCGGAGAGCAGGCGAGGCTATGTCAGCTCTGCCTTCCTGCAGCTCCTGCCATCAACACAGGGCGCGGGCAGCGCGAGGCGGGGAAGGCTGACCCTCGGACGGGTCAAAGGTGGCGGCGCACGGGGCGGGGGGACCGGGCGGCCTCTCGCTACCCGCCCCGGCTGGTTTCGCTGGGCACCTCTCCCAGTTTTCCTTTCTTTTCCGTCTGGGCGGGCGGGATCCTGGGTTGGGAGCGACCGCCGGCCTGGGAAAAGGGGGTCCCCAGCACCCCAAGACTCCCAAATTCTTGGGGAAGGAGAGAAAGGGGGGCAGTGGGGCGGGGCAGGGGTTCACACCGCTTTTCCAGCGCCGTCACCTGGCCGTGCCTCAGTTTCCCCAACCCGCTTCACGTCGCGCTTGGCGGCCAGAGGCAGGGCGGAGGTCCCCGGGGTCCCGGCGGGGTGCGCGAATCCCTTACCTGGGCCCGCCGCCGCTGCCGGCTCTGCTGCGCCGAGGCACGGACGGGTCTGGGCTTGAGCGGAGGGAGGAGCAGGGTGAGCAACACCTGCCCCAGTCGCCGCTCCTCCCCTGCTGGACGGCCCCAGCGGCTGCCTGGCACGGCGCTGCATGGAATGGAACGGCACGGCACGGCACGGCACTGTGCGGTACGGAGTGTGTGACATGGGAATGCACAGTGTGGCATGGTTCACTGTTGCATGGCATGGCATGGTACAGCATGGTATGGCATGTTTTACCATGGTACAGTTTGTGCTATGGCATGGTATGGTGTGGTTCAGCCTGGTACAGTGTGGCATGGCATGGCAGTGTGTGGTGTGGGATGGAACTGTGTGATATGGCATGGCATGTCAAGGGACGGTATAGATGTGTCACAGCACGGCCTGGCACATTACAGCAGAGGGTGGTGCCGTTTGGCGTGCTGTGGCACCACAGCCCGGCACAGCCTAGCCTGGTGTTTGCTGAAGGCTCCTTCCCTAGTGTCATATAGGCATAGGCCAAGCACAAGGACCGCTGTACCCATCCTTGTCCTGGCCATGCACAGTGGGACAGTGGCAGAACTGTGCCAGGACAGAGCCAGGATGGTGCCACCATTGTGCCAGGATGGTGCCAAGGCTCTCCTAGGCCATAAGAAGATAATGCTGCAGCCTCTGTGGCCCCTCTGAGCTGGATTGGAGTGAGTTGGGCACATCCTGCATTGCCACACGTGGCAGGGTGGGGAAGAGGCTCATCCCTATGGGATGGGGCTAGGCAGGATGGGGTGAGAAGGCAGTGCGCAGGCAGGCTGCAGACAGGGGGATGCAGGGAGCAGGCAGGGATTGCAGGAAGCAGTCTGAGGGGAGGTGCAGATTCCCCAGAACAATGGCCTGTTCCCCACCTTGATGCCCAAGGTGGTGCTGTCAGCCTAGGGCTGTTGGTTAAGACCTATTCAAACCAGCATCTCTTCCTCCCTCACAGTGAACTCCAGCTGCAAGTGGAAAGGGCAGGGGTGAAACACATTTAACTGTGGAAATGGAAAAAAACACCAGGAGAAACAGAAGAGAAAGGAGAGGGAGACTGAAGGAGTGAGGAAAGCTCTGTGCCACCAGGAGATGGCTGAAGGCCTTGGATGGACACCAACCGTGATTCATGTTAATCATAAAAGTATTGGGGTTTGTATAAACCACAATACTTAGGTCTGAAAATGAAGCATGACATTAAAGAAAGGAAAATATATGATTAAATCATTCTGTTTTGCTAACAGTTTGCAAAACAAAGCTTTCACACAGCCCAGTAGATTCTGCAAAATCAGATTTCCTGCCTTTGTGTAATCAATTGCAGTCTGAGACCAGACTTCCCGACTTCTGTCATTCCTTATCCACCAAGACCAGATAGTTAGCTATGGGACTTGACAAACTGTCTAGAGACTCACATTGTCCAGCGATCCCATGGACCACCACTGCTTACCTGGCAGAATTATGACAGCAAAAAAAAAAAAAAAACCAACAATTATTGATTGCTTCAAGGAAACCATACTATAAAACGGAGCTTCAAAACAAAGTTCGGTGGAGGATGGAGTGGGCAGTGACTCCCCCCTGTGTATCCCCAGCGCTGCATTGCTCTGTCTATATAAAATAAAACAATCTAAATTTTGCTGAATATCGAGACTTTTGTTCCTCATTTATATCAGGCAGGACTGGAATGGGGACTGGGAGGTTGCTGGAACGACTGGGAGGGGTTACTGGGCATACTGAGAGGTCGTCGGGGTCTCGGGTGGGCGCTTGTCACACACGGCTGAGTGCGGAGGCAGCTGCGGGGCGGCGCGGGCGATGCGGGAGCTGCTCCTCCGTTCGGCGCTCGATTGATCCGCCTGCTCCCCCGGCCCGCGCCGCGCGGGTCGGCGCTCGGCTGGCCGCGCCTGTCGCCCGCTGCCGCTGTCGCGTTGGCGCCGCGGAGGCCCGGGCGGGTCCGGGGCGCCATGACCAACGGTGGGAACGGGGGGCCTGGGGGCCCTGGGGAGAACCGGGGGCCGGCATAACCGCTGCTGGGAACGGGGGAACGAGGGGCTGTGGGCGGACGGGAGGGTCCAGGGGCCGCCGTGGCTGGTGCTGGAAACTAGAGAATGGACGGAGCGGGAGTCCGGGCGGGTCCGGGACCTCAAAGACCAACGAGGGCGGGGGGAGAACGGGGACTTTTGGAGGTCTGGTGGGGCACCCTGGGGGGAACACTCGGGTACCGGCGGGCGGCGGGGGAGACGGAGCTGACATGGGGGAGGTACCGGGAGGAGCTCCTGGGACACGACTGGGAGAGTCTTTCGGTGCGGATCCTGGGAAGTCGGTGTCCCCTCATAGGGGCGGAGATGGGAGGTTGTTCACACGGAGGGTGGGGGGTCTCCTTGGCGGGGGTTGGGCAGGGGCTCGGAGTGATCCCTGACCCTTCCCCGACCTCCCTCCCCGCAGTTTACTCCCTGGACGGGCTCCTGGTGTTCGGGCTGCTACTGGTTTGCACCTGTGCGTACCTGCGGAAGGTGCCCCGACTGCGCACCTGGCTCCTGTCCGAGCGCAGGGGCGTCTGGGGAGTCTGCCACAAGGGTGAGGGGCACTGGGGACACTGGGGAATGGCATGGGGGTGCTGGGAACACTGTGATGGGGGCACCTGCAACACTGGGGTACAGGATGGGGATGCTGGGATGGCTGGGGTCGGGTCTGGGACAGGGACATCGAGGCTGGGATGCGGACACAGAGATGTGGGATGGGGCTTTTGGGGTCTGGGATGGGGACACAGGGTTATTTGGAATGGGAATGGTGGGGTTTGGGATAGGAACATGGGGTCTGGGGTGGGCTCACAGGGATTCAGGATGGATCTGGGATGGGGACACGGGGCCTCACCCCACCCTGTCCCACCTGCAGCTGCTGTGATTGGGACCCGCTTGCATGTGGCTGTGTCCGTGTCCTGTCTTCTCATGGCCTTCTATGTCCTTCTGGGAAAATGACCACATGGGGAGCTGCTGGTGGTGTGAGAGAGACCCTGGGACCGACTAGAGATCTTGTCACTGATTCCGAAAACCCCAGTATGGACCAGAGACCCCAGTACTGATCCCAGCGTCCCAGTACCAACCAGAGACCCCAGTACTGACCCTGAACCATCCCTGGTCCTGCCCCTGGCTGCAACCTGGATCCTGCATGTGGCAACCCAGGGACCATCATGGCTCATCAGCCTCCGTGAACCCACAGAGAGCAGCTGTGGGGGCCAACAGGACATTTTTAGACTGTTGGAAAAGGATTTCTCGTGAATTCTGTGGAGAAGTGGGTGAAGGGACCCTCAGGACTGGGGGACCCAGCTCTGCCTTGTGAGCCCCTTCTCTTGATGCTGAGCAGGATCCTAGTGGGACCATGGCAGGCTGTGGGGGCCAAGCAGGGCCCCTGCCATCCATGGGATCTTCCTATGCTCCTGCAGTGTGGGGGCCCTTCAGGGGGGTCTCCTTCTGCGCTGGGGGGTTGGTGACCTCCGCAGGTTGTAAATACTGGACCACCACATACAAATAAAGTGGGGGTTCCTCTGTGGCAGTGCTGGCCTGGGAGTCCTATGGGGTTGCGGGACCTCCTGTGGGGTTTTGGAGGGGTCCTGTGGTGTGGGTTGAGGGTGCGTGTGAGGAGGTCCTTGGAGGCTTGCTCCTATGGGGCAGAGGGCTCCCATAGTTAGGGGGATCCTGGGGCGGGGGAGATTTATGCAAATAAGGTGGGAGGGGCAGCTGTGCGGTGGGGAATTGTTGAGTGGAGCCCCCTGGCCCAGTTCGTCCAGCTCTCTGCGGGCGGGAGCGATGCAGCCCCTGAGTGAGGCGCACGGCGCCGCCTGCGCGCCCATCGCTGTGCCGTGCGTGTGCCCGGAGCCGAGGCGCAGGGCGCTCCTCCGGGCGCCAGGGGGAGCCGGCAGCGCTGCGGCGCCTTCCCAGCGTGCTCCGCACGGCCACGGGATATCGGGGCAAGACCGGAAGTGGCGGGTGGTTGTGGCTTTGTGTGTGCGCGCGTGCTGGTGGGTCTGCGCGCGGCTGTGCGCGCGTGGGAGTGGGTGTGCGCGTGCGCGAGTGTGAGTGTGCGTGTGAGTGTGAGTGTGTGTGTGTGTGTGTGTGTGTGTGCGCGCGTGTGAGTGTGAGTCAGGTGTGTGTGTGCCACCTTCTTTCCCCCTACACGTTGATCTTATTCGATCGGCCGGGCCCCGCCGGGCCGAGGTGAGAAGAAACCGCCGCGAAGCCCTCGGGCGCTGTGCGGCTGGGCCGGGCGGGATGAGTCGATCAGATAGGCGAGGCCACGGCCGATGAGCGCCCTGCGATTCTGACCCGCGCCCACGTCTGCAGCCCCGGGGCCGGCAGCGACCCGGTCCCGACAGCGGCGGGAGACGAAACGCCCCGGCTTCGTTCCGGCCCAGGCAGCGTGGGGAGGCGGCAGGCTGGCCCTGACCCAGCTCCGTGCGGGCTTTGCAGGGGTCTGCGCCAGCCTTGCAGGGCCCTGCACGCTCCGTGCCATGCTGGGAGGCGTTCACCGGGGCCTGCCGTTGTGTGGGGCACAAAGGCCAAGCGCGGGACTCTGTTGCTACCGTGCCATGTGTGCTGGGCACGGAGCCTGCTAGCCCTGCGGACTCTAATGAGACCTATGAGTCCATACAACACTTTGTGTGACCATGAACATGGCTTCTGTTTTATTGGGCGTGTGTGGTGATGGGAATAGCCGTGGTGGTGACAAGAGGATGGCCACAAGGGGACAACCACGGTGATGACTGGGGAATGGCCATGGTGCTGACAAAGCTGTGATGATAACCAGGGGACAGCCACAGTGGAGACGAGTACAGTTGTGCTGGTAATGAGAGGGTGGCCATGGTGAGCACTGGAGGATGGCCGTGGTCATGACAAGGGGACAGTAGGGTGGGTGACCAAGGGGTGGCTACAGTGGTGACAAGAGGATAGGCTTGAGAGGACAGCCGTAGAGGAGAAAAGGGATGGCTGTGGAGATGAAGGAGCAGCAGTGATTCTGGCATTACTGGGAGAAGCAGCTGTGGTGGCTGCTTATGGTGGCCCTGCTGTGGGGACACTGAGGAGATCACCAGCTTGATGGTACCTGTCAGGCTTCATCTGCCAAGGTGATACTGCAGATGCTGTGAGGCATGGCCACTCCATGCCACTGTCTCCAGCTGTGGCATAGCAGGCATGGGGTTGTCCCCATGCTGCCATGGGGACAGGCACAATTCCTTACTGTGGTTGTGTCCCTGTGTGTCCATGGTACTTGCTGACATCCCTGTGCCACCACAGATGGGCAAGTGTCACCTGTGTCCCCCAAATCACTGGGTGACCCTGTGTCACCAGAGCTGGGACCTCTGTGTTGCCTTAGCAGCTCTGTCCCCCATGTCCTCATGTGACTGTGGCCTCCATATGCCCACATTCCCCATGTCCCTGTGTCACCATATCAGCTGTGCCCTCCATGTCCCTTGTGTTCCTATACTGCCTATATCCTTCATGTCCCCCTACGTCCCCCAGCTCCCTGTGTTTCGTGTGCTCCCTGTGTACCAGTGTCCCTCTAGCCCCATATCAGCTGTGTTCCTGTGTCCCTCCATCCCTCATGTGCCAATATCCTGTGTATTCTGTGTTCTGTATTCCCTGTATTCCCCTTGTCCTGTGTCCTCAATCCTCCTGTGTCCCTGTACCAGCTCTGTACCCAGTGTCCCTGATGTTCCTGTGTCCCCTGTGTTCCTATATCCCCTGTACCTGCTATGTCCCTTGTGTCCCCCATGTCCAGAATATGCAGCCACATGTGTCCCCTGTCCTGTCCCCAGTGCAGTGGGGCTGGCCCAGGTCTGTGAGGACAGCCGGGGGGGCACACGAGTGGGACACAACTCCCGGGGCGGTGAAGGTGGCTCCGGGGGGCTCACGACCCTCCCTCGCCAAGTCCCGGTTCACCCCCAGCTCCGGGAGGGCAGGAGAAGGGGCTGCTCCGGGGAGACGGGATTGTGATGCCCCGAGACGGTTCCAGTGCTCTTCCTGGAATAACAGTCCCGATTCCCTTCCCAGGGAAGAGATCCCGATGCCGTTGCCGGGGGTGCATTCCGGGGATTACGTTCCCAGTCCCGTTTCTCACTCCCAAGGATGATGGATTCCCTGTGCCATTTTCATGGGTAACACTCACAGTGTCTATGGCCGGCGCCAATCTCGGGATACCGTTCCTGGAGTCCTGTCCCCGGTTCTGTTCCCGGGTATAATTTTGGGCGTGCCGTTCCTGGGAGTTCCATTCCCATGTCTCTATTCCCGGCACCATTCCCATTCTCGATGCCGATTCCCGGTGCCGTTCTCAAGGGAAGCGTTCCCGGAGGCAATGCTGGCTGCCGTTCCAGGGGGGTCTGTTCGTGATCCGTTGCCCATTCCCGCTCCCTGGGGTGATGCCCCGTGTCGTTCCAAGGGTTCCGCTCCCGGTGCCCGTTCTGGGCGATGCGCAGTGCCGCTCCCGGTGCTATTCCCGTTGCCGGGGGCGATGCCGGCGCTGTTCCCGGGGCGGGGGCAGGTGGCGGCAGGTGCGCGGAGGCCGGGCCGTTGCCGGGGGCGGGGCCGCGGCGCCGGTGCTCGCACCGGCCGAGCTGCCGCCGTTGCCGCCGCCGTTGCCGCCGCCATGGCCGGTACCGGAGCCCAGTGGATGCCGCTGGCGCTGTGTCTGGCCGTCACCGTATCGCCGGGACGCACCGGGGAGCAGCTACACGTCTGCAAGGAGGTACCGACACCGGGAATGGCGTGGGCGGGGGAGCGCAACCGGTAACACACCGCTACCACCATACGACCACCCCCAAATTCCCCGCGCTCAGCGATGAAACGGAGTCCCGGAGCACGTGGAGGCCGCTCCGTATGGGATGGGGGAGGACAGATTGGGGTCGGGGGTCCCGGTGGCACCGGGGGTGCGGCGTCTCCTATAGCAAGGAGAGACTGGCCGACTTCCTGGGGGCCCGGGGAGGGGGCATTGCTTCCAAGGGCTCGGCCAGTCCCCGAGGGTCTCCTTGGAGACCCCAGCTGGCGTCACCCCATCATCATCCCCAAGTCCCTACCCCATAGACACATTGGGGTCTCCCCAAACCCTCCCTGAGTGCTGCTGGGGGGGTGGTGACAAGGAGTGGGGGGCACAGTCCCAATAGCCACGGGCATTTCCCAGCCCAGCACACGGTGGCCAAAGTATCCTGTGATGGAAAACTGACACTCACCAGGATCTGTCCACTTTGGGGACAGTGAGTGAACCCCCAAATACTTTCCCTGGGTTGTCCGTCTTGTCCTGGTCCCCTCCAATTTCTTCCCCCCTCCTCAGACCTGCAGCTGCTTTTAATCTGGGCCAGGAATTTTTTTTTTTTTTTTTTTTTTTTTTTTTTTTTTTTGTTGTTGTGATCCAATTATTTTTGTCCGTGTTCCATGATCCGGAGCTAGAAACAATAGACTGGGGCTGGCATCTGCCCCAGGAGTGATCAGTCCCCCTGAGGGATTGTCCCCTGTCCTTCACTAGGGACAGACAGCCCTTCTCCCTCCCCTGGCCAAAGCAGAGTGAAAGTGGCAGTTTGGGGTGCCCTCCACCCCCAGGGGCTGAATTAGGTCAATTTATGTAGATTTAATAAAAACCTGGAAAAGTTTAGGAAGAGAGAAAAAATACCCTCTCCCCAAGGGAATCCCTCAGTACTGAGAACAATGTAGTAGTTCAGGGCTGCTGAAAGTTGGGGTGACCTTCTGGGTACCCCTAGGGTGGTGGGGACCTTCCTCTGTGTCTCTGTCCCAGGGCCAGGGGGGGCTCCATGCTGCCTTGTACATGGGCAGGGGTTGCTGCAGTCATCTCTCTGTCTCCACCTTTTCTTCTTCACCCCACTTTTACCTGTCCAATCCTTCTTTCCTCCCCACACCCCCCATCCCCCCCCCCCCACCCATTGCTGCATTTCCAGCTGACAGGAACATCAAAGCAGTTGTTTTCTCATCAACCTGCCACGCTCCAGCAGCCACTGGGAGCATGAAGACCCAGCACCGGCTCTGAAACCCCAGAGCTGCTGCGAGGGGGTGGGGAGGTCCCCCTGTACCTAAACCCCAACACCACCACAGATGTGGCCTTCACCCTGCCCACGCCATCTGTCCCTGGTGTCACCTCGCCAGCCTTAAGCCAGTCCCAGCTTGGCGCAGCTGGCAGGATGGAGGGGTCACGGTGCCCCTGCTGTCCCCAGCCTTTCCCAGTTCCTCCTAGTCCCCCCTGCTCTCTCCCCTATGCCTGGGAGGCTCTCAGGCCATATCCGGGTTGTGCCACTTTGATGAGCAAAGTGTGTCACAGCCACCCAAAGGCACACCGAGGGCATGACAGTGCCATGTGCTCCCAAGAGCACGGTGGAGGCACAGGGGTTCACTCCCACGCCAGAGAGGAGGTGCAGGACTGCTGCTGCTCTGAGGCTCCTGGGCAGCCCCAGCCAGATCATCCCCTCACCCACAGCACCCCCATTTCTCAGCATCCTCCCACACTGACCTCCCCCACTCAGCATCCCCCTATTCCCCAGCTCCCCTCAATCCAGAGCATCTCCTACCCAAATTATCCCCATTTCCCAGCATCCCCCCACACTGAACTCCTTCTCACCCCAGTATCCCCTGCACCCTGAGCACCATCCCAAGCCCCCCTCACCAGGCCCTGGGCACCACAGGATATTGCCACACCTTAACTCAAAACTGTCCCTGGGCACAGCTGGGCCCAGGGGGCAATCCCTCTCAGGGAGCACAGGATGTGGGGGCAGCTCGGGAGGTCTCGGGGTGTAACTGCCCCCCATGTTCCCTTTGTGTCTCCTGCAGTCCGAGTACCACTATGAGTACACAGCGTGTGACAGCTCAGGCTCACGCTGGAGGGTGGCTGTACCACACACACCTGGACTCTGCACTGGCCTGCCTGACCCTGTCAGAGGCACTGAGTGCTGTGAGTTTCCAACCAGGAAGGGGATGGGGTCAGCTTGAGGGGTGGGAATGGCAGGGATGGGAAATGAGGTTGAGGGGAAGGAGAGAGCAGGGAGACAAGCACAGCCATTGTTGGCTTCAGTGCAGGCAGTAACAGGAGATGGAATGGGATCAGTGGGACGGGAATCCCTCCGGAATGGGATGGCAGAAGAACTACAAACACTGAGATGGGATGGGATTGAATAGACACAGACTGCCTGGGATGGGATGAAAGGGATGGAAATCACATACCACACCAGAATAGTGTGGGATGAGAATCACGTACACAGGCACAGGGATGGGATGAGAGGGATGGGAACCACACACATACAGGTATTGGGATGGGATGAGGCAGATTAGAATCACATGCACATATGGATGAGATGGGATGGAAATCACACATACCATCATGGAATGGGATGACAGGGATGGGAATCACACACACACTGGGAAGGAAATCCCCTCATTCTACACAGGCAGCAGGACAGGATGAGAATCCCCCTCACACACTCACTCACCAGGATGGGATGAGAGAGATGGAAATCCCACACACATACTGGGATGGGATGGGAATCCCACACACACAGGCACTAGGATGGGATAAGAGGGACAGAAATCATACACATGCATGAGGATAGGATGGGAATCACACATAGTCACCAAATGGAATGAGAGCCATGGAAATCCCACCACACACACTTGGATGGAAATCTCCCCATTGCACACATGCACCAGGATGGGATGACCAAGATAAGAATCCCTCTCACACAAACTCACTGACCACGATGAGATGAGCAGGATGGGAATCCCAAACACACAGCCCCAAACCTTGGGGGTGCCCTGGCTCCATGGCAGAGGGTTACATCCTGCCTGGATTGGGCAGAGCTGGGCATCAGGTACCAAAACTCATGGATGGGGCAGTTGTCTTTGGGGGATGGTCAGAATGGGGGATCCCAGCACCTCCACCACCTGGGAGCACTTGGAAATGCAGAACTGAGGGTGATGAGGCTGTAGCAGCAGCAGGGGATCGGGGGGTAACCCACCACGCCCTGTGCCCCTGTCTCCACTGGCAGCATTCTCCTGCAAGGCGGGCGAGTTCCTGGAGATGCAGACACAGATGTGTCGGCCCTGTGCTGCGGGCACTTACTCGCTGGGAACCGGTGTCCGCTTCGATGAGTGGGACGAGGTGCCCCATGGCTTTGCCAATGTGGCCACCAACCTGGAGGTGGATGACAGCTTTGGCGATGTGGCAGAGAACTGCACAGCGTGAGTCACTGGGTCGCTGGCTGTGTGCCAGCACAGGCACCTGGCATGTCAGGACTGGATGTGGGGCACAGCGAGCAGGATGAGTGTGACACCTCTGTGTCACCCTGTGCATCCACAGCACCTGGCTGCCCCGACACCCTTCTGTCATCCTGCCCTGGGAGGTGACACCAGCAGGGCGTTACAAGGGCACCCTGGTCACAGCAAGGGAACACCCCCCCAAAGTGGCAGGACCCCAACCCCATGGTACGCCCACATCAGCATTCCTCAGAGATGGAGGTCCCCTCAGCACCTATGGGGGTCTCTACAGCACCCAGAGGGGTCTCCACACCCCTGTGCCACCAGCCAGTGCCTTTACTTACCACCACAGCCCTCTGATCATCACTGGCAACCTCTGAGCTCTTTTGGTTGTGCTGGCAGCCACCAGACCCTCACAGGTGTTCCACAGCCATTAAACCTCACACCAGCTGGTTGTACCAGCAGCCACCAAAACCTCCTACTTGTACCACAGCCATCAAGGCCTCTCAGTTGCACCAGCAGCTGCCAAGCCCTCCCAGTTGTATCAGCAACCATGAAACCATCCCAGATATACTGACAGCCACCAAACCCTCCTGGTTGTACTACACCACTGAGCTCTCCCATTTGTACCAGCAGCCACCAAACCCTCCTGGTTATGCCAACAGCCACCAAACTGTCCCAGATGTACTGGCAGCTTTTGAACCTTCCTGATTGTACCAATAACCATGAAACCCTCGCAGCTGTACCAAAAACCACCAAACCCTCAGTTTACTGGCACCACTGCACTGCTCCATTGATGGCACTCTCAGCCATTCCCTACTCCCAGCAGCATGTTGCTTATCCAGCCACCTTCCCAGAACAGGGAGCCCCCACTCTCTTCTTGCAGTCCATATAGCTCTCAGGAGGCCAGGGGATTCTCCAGGGACATGTGTCTAGCCACCACACCTTGCCATGTCCCTAAGTCCCTGTGCCCCACATTTCCCCCTCCTGCTTCCTGAGGACCCTCTCAGCTGTCCCTACAATCCCTGTCCTGCCCACTGCGGGGCTGAGAGTGATGACTGGGTCCCCGGGGCCATGTCATTTGCCCCAGGTCAACGTGGGTGCCACTGGGGGACTACGTGGCCTCCAACACGGATGAGTGCACAGCCACCCTCATGTATGCTGTGAGCCTCAAGCAGTCGGGGACTGTGACCTTCGAGTACATCTACCCTGACAGCACCATCGTCTTTGAATTCTTCGTGGGTGACAGGGGCAGGGGTGGAGGGGGCATGGAAGGTCGTTGGGGGCAAGGGATTGGTCCCTTGGGACATGGAGGGGTCCACTGGAATGTGGGAGGGGGTCCTAGCTGACATGAAGGGGTCCCTAGGTACATGAGAAAGGTCCCTGTGATTCCTCACGGGTCCCTGGGAACATGATATTTGTCCCTAGGGACATGGGAGGAGTTCCTGGGGCCATGGCAAGGGTCCCTGGGGACATGGGAGGAGTCCCTGAGGGGGATGTGGTGATGTGACAAGGGTGTCTGGGGACATGGGGAAGGGGATCGTGAGGATATGGGAGGGGTCCCTGGGGACATGAGACGGGACCCTGGTGACATGTGGGGAGCCCCATGGAACATGGCAGTGGTTCATGGAGAAATAAGGAGGGGTCCCTAGGAATATGCTAAGGTCCCTGGGAGCATAGGGCGTGTCTCTGGGGACATGGGGGGGTCCCTGTGAACATGGAGTCCCTGACACTCTCCCTGAAGGTGCAGAACGACCAGTGCCAGCCCACGATGGAGGAGTCCCGCTGGATGCGGACGACAGAGAAGGGCTGGGAATTCCACAGCGTGAGTGTTCGGCGGGAGATGACACCAGGGAGAAGTCCCTCGGTGTGCCCCGGCGCCTCTTGTCCCTCCCGTGGGATCAAGATGCTCCACGAGGCTGAGGAGAGGGCGACGGGTGGTGACAGACGGGGGTGTCACCCACCCCCTCCACTGGTGCCAGCCCCCTCCTCGGCAGCGGGATCCCCCTCCCATAGAGCCAAACCCATCCCTGGCGGTGGGATTACCCAGTCCCGTGGCATCCTTCTCCCAGGTGGAGCTGAGCCGCGGGAACAATGTGCTGTACTGGCGGACCACCGCCTTCTCCGTCTGGTCCAAGGTGCCTAAACCGGTGCTGGTGAGGAACATCGGCATTACAGGTGGGTGGGGGCAGGAAGGGGGGTCTCGGGGGTCGCGCACTCCCCTCCCCGCTACCTGAGTGTCCTCCCGCTCCCAGGGGTGGCTTTCACTTCCGAGTGCTTCCCCTGCAAGCCCGGCACCTTCGCCCCCGCCGCCGGCTCCACCGCCTGCCAGCCCTGTCCCGCCGACACCTTCTCCGGCAAAGGGGCCACCGCCTGCCAGCCCTGCGACCCCGACACCTACGCCGGTGAGAGGGGACACTTGGGGCTCCCCCCTCCCAGAGCTGTCCCTCTAGTGTGTGGCCCTGGCAAAGGGAAGGATGGTGTGGGAAGCATGGGTGACCGAACATCCCCGTGGGGGAGAGTTTTGAGGCCCTTCACAAACCTGACACCTATGCTAGTGACGGGGGACACCCTTAGGGGTCCCTTTGTCTCCGCACTCAGCGCTGCAGGAGTGGCCTGGGGGAGGGAGAGATGATGTGGGGAGTAGGGAGCATCCACTACCCCTTGGCTGGGAGGGAAGACAGGGACCCCTTGCGTGGTGGGAACAGCGCTGGGGTCCCCGGGCTGTGCTGGCTCACCCGCCGCGTCCCCCTCGGCAGAGCCCGGCTCGGGGTCCTGCAAACCTCGCCCCCCCTGCACGGACAAGGATTTCTTCTATACCCACACGGCCTGCGACGCCGACGGGGAGGTAATGCGGGGGCACCCCGGGGTGGTCCTCCTGTCCCTCGGTGTGCCCACCGGCTCACTCGCTCCCCCGAGCAGACTCAGCTGATGTACAAGTGGGCAGAGCCCAAGATCTGCAGCGAGGAGCTGCCGCAGGCCACCCGGCTGCCACCCTCGGGGATCAAGACCCGGTGCCCCCCCTGCAACCCTGGCTTCGCCAAAGGCAACGGCAGCACCTGCCAGCCCTGTCCCTATGGCTTCTATTCCAACGGCTCCGGTAAGGCGACCGTCATTGTTTCCAGAGTGTGACTGGGGCAGCCTGAGCTGTCGGGGGAAAGGTGGGTGCCACTCTAGTGCAGGATTGTCCCCTCCTGTCCCCATGGCTCCAGTAAGGACACCCTCATCACTGTACCCAGGGAGTAACTGGGGTCCCTGGGGCCGCCAGGGGGAGGTGCACTGTTGTCTCATCCTGTCCCTGTCATTGTTCCTAAGTGGTGACCATGGCACCCCAAGCTGACAGAGAGAAAGTTGGTACCACCGTGGTGCAGGGCTGTCCCTATGTATCCAGTAAGAACATCCCAGTTATTGTCCTCAAGAAGTAACTGGGATCCCTGGAGCTGCCAGGGGAAGGTGAGTGCCACAGTACAGAGCTGTCCTCTCCTGTCTCCATCATTGTCCCCAAGGTTACCAGGGCACCCCAAGCTGCAGGGAGGGGAATGTGGTACCACTCTAGTGCAGGGCTGTCCCCTCCTGTCCCCATCACTGGCCTCAAGGGGTAAGCAGGGCACCCCAAGCTAACAGATGGGGAGGTGAGTGCCACCCCTGTGTAGGACTGTTGCCTCCTGTTCCCAGCCTGCCTCAGCTGCCCAGAGGGCACTGAGCCAGCGCTGGGCTTCGAGTACAAGTGGTGGAACGTGCTGCCCCCCAACATGGAGACCACCGTGCTCAGTGGCATCAACTTCGAGTACAAGGGCATTGCAGGTAGTGGCAGAGGGCTGTCCCTTCCCTGTCCCCTGCCGGGGGACTGCCAGGAACCCCTCTGAGTGTCACTGCATCCCTGCAGGCTGGGAGGTAGCTGGGGACTACATTTACACGGCACCTGGAGCCTCTGACAGCGATTTCATGATCCTCACACTGGTGGTCCCTGGCTTCAGGTGAGGTGGAGACCACCACAAGGGTGTCCCCAGGGGGCAGGGGGGATGCAGCCATGGGGCAGAGCTAGCAGTGTCCCCACGCTGTCCCTAGCCCTCCAAGCCCAGTGCTGGAGGACACAGAGAGCAGAGAGGTGGGCAGGATCACCTTTGTTTTCGAGACACTGTGCAGCGTTGGCTGTGAACTCTACTTTATGGTGGTGAGTGGGGAGACACAGCAGTTTGGGAGGGACACAGTGAATTTGGGTGGTGCCACCATCCCCCTGTCCCCATAGGGTGTCAACTCACGCACCAACACTCCCGTGGAGACATGGACAGGCTCCACAGGGAAACAATCCTACACCTACCTGGTAGAGAAGAACGCGACCATGAGCTTCACCTGGGCCTTCCAGCGCACCCCCTACCACGAGGCGGTGAGGGACAGGGGGCCGTGCTTTGGGAGGACTGGAGAGCCCCCACTTTGGGGGCTCAGGTGGGGGGCAGGGGGCAGATGATGATGGTGCTCTTGGTGCCAGGGCCGGCGGTTCACCAACGATGTGGCCAAGCTGTACAGCATCAACGTCACCAACGTGCAGGGGGGGGTGGCCTCCTTCTGCCGCCGCTGTGCCCCCCAGCCCACTGGGTCCTGTGCCCCATGTTCCCCTGGCAGTGCTGTGGACCCTAGCTCGGGCACCTGCCAGCCCTGCCCACCTGGCACCTACCTGCAGGGTCACCCCTCCGATGGGACACCCACCTGCCACCCCTGTGGCCCTGGCACATGCAGCAACCAGGTAACTTGGGGTAGCAGGGGGTCCAAGTGTCCCTAAGTGTCCCCATGGGTGATCCAAGGGTCCCAGAGGAGTGACGTCAAGCTCCCTCACATCCAGAATGTCCCAGATGGTGGCACTGACTAGCACCAGGAGGGTGACACCGTCACGGGGGGGTGATACCAGCTCCCCGAGTCATCCTGGGTGCATGACTCTGTGTCCCCACAGAGGTGACACCAGCCCCTTACAGCCATTTTGGATGGGTGACAGGATGGGTGGCGGCGTGGGTGACAGTGTTCTGACCCTGGGTGGGTGATGCCTGCCCTCCTTGGCCATTTTCAGCCCTGTGGCCATCCTGGGTGGGTGACAAGGTGGGTGACAGTGTCTAATCCTGGGTGGGCAATGCCAGTCCCCCACCTGTCCCCAGTGAGATGACACCATTTAATCCCAGCCACCCCAGATGGGTGACAGTATCTGACACCGGTGCATGGCAGTGGGTGACCCTGGTGGGTGCCACCATGGCCCTGCTGTCTTTGAGGGGTGGTTCCAGCTCTCCAGAGTCCCCACAAGGGTGTCCCCAGTGGGTGGCACGGCCGTCCCTGAGCTGCCTGTCCCTGTTGCCAGCTGCGGTCGCTATGCTACAACAACTGCAGCCTGGCACTGGCACTGCCAGGCCGGATGCTGCACTTTGAGTTCCCGTCCCTGGGCATGGGTGCCGGGGTGGGCACCGGACCCAGCTTCACCCCCAAGGGGCTGCCCTACAGCCACCACTTCCGCCTTAGCCTCTGCGGACACCAGGTGAGACCTGTGTGGGCAAACACACCTGCACACGTGGGAACACACCCGGGGGTGGGCACAGGCACAAAAGTGCAAACATGGGCACGTGGGTGGGCACTCAGGAGAGTGGGCACATGTGGGCAGAAGATCATGGAAACATGCGTGCGGACACAAGAGCACACCTGGGAAGGCACACAAGGGCACACACAAAAGGGCACAGGAACATGTATGCATGTATGGGAACACACCTGGGCTCATGGGTGGGTGGTCATGGGTACATGAGTGCAAACATGAGCACGCATGGGGATGTGTGTCCACTCACAGGCACGAGTACAAACATGGCACACACCTGGGCATGTGGATGGGACCGGGGCATGCAGGTGGGTAGACAAGGGCACACGTGCATATGTGCTTGTAGTCATGCAAAAACAAGGACATGTATACAAACACACATTCACACATACAAGTGTGCAAATACATGTCTACATGCAGTCACACCTGCACACACACACATACTTGTGCAGTCACATGTCACACACACACACATCTGCACAGTTGTGCAGACACATGTGAACACTCCTGCAAACACATGTGGACACTTGTGCAGCCACACCTGTACACCTACAGCCCTGGACACACAGATGCCAGTCCCTTGTACACACATTCCCACCTCACACACGTGTGCCATGTGTGTCCCTCCAGGGCAGGAAGATGGCCTCATGTGCTGACAATGTGACGGCAGGTCGGGGGGGCCCTGCCCGTGTGGTCACCTCTTACGTGTGCCAGGCCATCCTGGTGCCCCCTGACGTCACCGGTGCCCGTGCAGCTGTGTCTTCTCAGCCCATTAGCCTGGGTGACCACCTGCTGGGTGAGTGGGGGGTGGGGGGGGCACCCTGGGGCACTGGGACACCCCGGGGTCACTGAGAAACATAGGCGAGACAGACACTGGAACACCTTGGTGGCACGGGCACACCAACACTGGGACACCCCAGTGGGACTGGGACACGTGTGGGACAGAGACTGGGGCACCCTTGTGGCACTGAGAGTGGGACACCTTGTTGAGACTGGGACGCCCTAGCAGGACAGGGACCAGGACATCCCAGTGGCACTGGAACACATGGGTGGAACAGAGAGTAGCCTACTCCAGTGGCTCTCAGTTTGTCCAGGCTCTCCAGGCCTACTCCGGGACTTGGGATATCCTGGTGGCACTGGGACGCTAGTACTGGGACACACTGGGATGGGAACACTGGTGGGACTGGAGACACCCCTCTCTCCCCGCAGGTGTCACCACCAGCTCTGTGCTGGACAGCATCGTGTCTCCCCCAGAGCTCTTCCCCCCCGGCCACCCTGACCTGCCTGACATCATCTTCTTCTTCAGGTGCAGGCAGGTGATAGGGGGATGACACCCACACAGTGCTCCCACTATCCTCCTGACTCCCCATGTCCCTTGGCAGGTCCAACGACATGACACAGCCCTGCAGTGGTGGCCGGGCCACCACCATCCGCCTGCGCTGTGATCCCCTGCACCTTGGCACTGGCACCTTGGCTGTCCCCAGGTGGGGAGGGGACACTGGCACTGGGGTTTTTGCATGACCCAAGCATCTCTCACTGTCAGGGCTGGGCACATCCCTGGGGTGCTTCACTTTGGAGACACAACTCTCAGTGTCCCTCACTCTGAGGTATCACCCTGGCTGTTCCCAGGTGGGTGGGATGGGACAATGGGGACCACCGAGGGGGGCTTAGATCCAAACATCTCCTGCTGCCATGGGTGGACGTGTCCCTGAGGTGCTTTGCTTTGGGGACGACATTGACATGGTGTCAGTGTCCCTTACCCTGAGGTGTCATCCTGGCTGTGTCAGGCGCCCTGCGTGTTCTCAGGTTGGCAGTGGAACAAAGGAGACCTCGGGGGAAGTTTGGGGAGCCCCAAGGTCTCCTGCTGTCATGGGTAGATAGTTCTTTGGGGTGCTCCACTGTGGGAATACCGCTGTCATGGTGTCCTGACCCTGAGGTGTCACCTTGGCTGTACACTCCACTTTGGAGTGTCACCAGCACGTGAGCCCCACCCTTTTTGCCCCTCCCCAGCAAATGCCCCGAGGGCACCTGCGACGGCTGCACCTTCCATTTCCTATGGGTGACGGCCGAGGGATGTCCCCGCTGCTCCAGCTCCCACCACCGCCCCATCGTCAGCGCCTGTATCGGCGGCGTTCAGGTACCGCCCCGGGCTCCGGGCTGGGCTGCGGCTCCTGCGGCCCCTGAGCCCCCTTTCCTCCCCACCAGAAAACCACCTACGTGTGGCGGGAGCCCCGGCTGTGCCACGGCGGGGACGCCCTGCCGCCGCAGGTGATCCAGGCGTGCCGCAGCGTGGACTTTTGGCTAAAAGTGGGAATTTCCACTGGGACGTGCGTGGCCGTCTTGCTGGCCGCGCTCGCCGCTTATTTCTGGAAAAAGACTCAAAAGTGAGCAGTTGGTGGAGGGATTTGGGGACACGGGGGCTAGCTAGCACTCTTATGGCGGGGGTGACGGCACCGCCTGCATTCCCAGGTTGGAATACAAATATTCCAAGCTGGTGATGGACGCGGCGGCCCGGGAGAGCGACGCGACATCGCCCGACAGCTGCGCCATCATGGAGGGGGAAGACGCGGAGGACGAGCTGCTCTTTGCCACCGAAATGTCACTTTTTGGAAAACTTAAAGCCCTGACGGCCAAGGTGAGGGGTGGGGTGGGGGGATGGAAACAACCCTGGAGTAGCCACCGGACAAGCCATGGTGCGGGTGGGATTTGAGGATGGTCCGCCTCAATTCCCCACCCCGGGGGCGGGGGGGGCTCCATGCCTCAGTTTCCCCACTCCAAGAGGGGCTGCGTGCCTCAGTTTCCCCACCCCGGGGACTCCGTGCCTCAGTTTCCCCACCACAGGAGGGCTGCGTGCCTCAATTTCCCCACCCCACAGCGGATGCCGGATGGATTCGACTCGGTCCCGCTCAAGACCTCATCCAGCAGCACCAATCAGGAGCTGTAATAGCACGGGGGTCACCTTCGCATCCCCCAGTCCTCCCAGGAGCTGTGAGAGGGCAGAGGGGCACCCACGGATACCCCGCCCCCGGGCAGCTGTGAAGGGAAGGGGGGGTACTCACGGCGCACCCCCCGCCCCTCCAGCGTGGCCTTAGGAACCCGCTTCGGACCGGAGCTTCGTTACGGCTTTTGTATGTGTGTGCCCCCTCCCCATGTCCTCCATCCCGAGCACCTAAAAATGCCAAATACAGGAGTGGGGTTTGTATAAGGGCTCCTTGTGTGTGGGCAAACTGGGGAGGGGGGACACGCATAGGGGCTGCGCGGAGCTGAGCGTGGGCACCCAAAATGGGTGGGGGGGGGGGGTGTGGGGGTGTGTGCAGGGTGTCACACGCGTGGGATTGGGTGCCTAGGGGTGGGGTGGGGGTGCAGACGTGGAGGAGCAGTGGAACTTTGACCTCCGTCTGCACACCCCCTCATGAGAGAAGGGTTATTGGGTCCTCCACATGGGTCGAGGCACCAGGACCCCGCCGGGACCCCCAAGGAGGGGACAGTGGAGTGACATGGAGTGACATGTGGTGCCATGGACAGCCACAGTCATGCCATGGGGTGCTGCAGAGAGGCGTGGGGGGCATCCCTTGGGACCCCCGTGAACAACTGGGGTGCAAGGCGTCCTCGGATCCCCAGAGCCCACCCGAGTATCCCAGTATCTCTGGGATGTGGCTGAGGAACCCCAGGGATGCGAGGGGTGCGAGGGCAGAACCGCGGAGACCCCTCTGGCAGGGGGGCTCAAGGATGCTCGGACTGCTCGGTCCCCTCCAGACCCCCCCATATCCTCCCCAAACCCTCTCATACCTTCCCGATACCCCAGTCCTCCCGCCCTGCCCGTGCCTCCCGTTGGCGGGGCTCAGGGGTGCGCAGACCCCCCCGGACCCTCCGGATCGCTCCCGCCCTTCCCCCGCCCTTCCGCACGCAGCGCTCCCGTCCCGCTGTGCCACCTCCGACCAGCAGGGGGCGCTGCCGCGGCCCCGCCTCTTCCCGCGCATGCGCGGAGCAGCCGTCCCCGCGCTCCCGGCGCCGCCGCAGCCGCCCGCAGTCATGGTGCTGGACCTGGATCTGTTCCGCGCCGACAAGGGCGGCGACCCGGCCATGGTGCGGGACATGCAGCGCAAGCGCTTCAAGGACCCCGCGCTGGTGGATGCGCTGGTGCGAGCGGACGGCGCCTGGCGGAGGTGTACGTGGCTGGGGGGGAGGGAACCTCTGGGCTGGGGGACCCCGAGGGCTTGGCACCCCCTTGTCACACGCGGGCATGTGTCCCCCTCCCGCTGCCTTTCCCCCCCACCCTGGTGGGTCCGCAGGCAATGGGACCCCCTCACCATCGCCTCTCCTCGGGGATGGGGGATCTCCTAGGCGTCCCTCTCTCCCGCTCTCCCTTCCTCCCGAGGGCCTGGAGCCGACCCCCACACTGACCCCTGAACCTCCTCGCTGAGATGGGGTGACCTTTGGGGGAGTCTTTGGCACCCTCCCCAGCTGCTTAGTGATCCCTCCCCTCGGGAGCCCTCGGGGATCACTTCGGTGGGTCACTGCCCTCTGGCACTGGATTCTCTGGGTAGATCACAGCAGAGACCGACGGCTTGTGCATCCCCCTCTCCCCCAGTCCCAGGGATTGAGGTGGGAGAAGTTCTCCCACTAGACCCGCCTTCCCCGTTCCCAGGCTGAGGGGCAGAGCCTAGGTTCCCTTAGCCCGCACATGGATTCCGTCCCATTGCGATCCCCAGGGATCCCGTCCCTGCACTGCCGCAGGATCCAGCTGGGCGGGGAGGATCCAAGGCAGTGCCACCCCCAGACTTGGGGTACACCCACGCCTGGATGGCTTGGGGGGGCAGGAGCTACCTCCCCGTGGCTCCCGGCGGGATATGGGGCAGCGGGATCCGCATCCAGCTGGATCAGTGGGGTCAGCTCGGATGTGGAGAGGAGCTGGAGGGCGGCGGGAGGAGTGGGTACCCCTAAACCCCGCCGTTCCCAGGGCACCCCAGCCGCTGCGGGATTAAAGCGGCGCTTGCGGCTCCCCTTTCATCCATTCTCCTTGATGTCCTCGTGGGATCTTGCCCGGGCGTCCTTGGCTCCGGCCGCGTCCTCGTTTTATCCCAGAGCGTTTCATCACTCGGGATCACCCAGCGCGCTTACCAGCCCCCTTCCCGCGGGCCCTGTGTCGCCGGGACAATGTCGCCGGTGTTGGACAATGGCGGGTGGCTGCAGGAGGCGACAGGGTGACGAAGGCTGGTGGGACGCGCTGGCTGATGCAATCCCGCGGCGCCGATGCCGTGGAGCCCGTGCTCTCCTGCTGCGTGTTCCCTGGCTCTGGATCCCCTGGGGACTGATCCCTCCCACTGGGGTGTCACGTTCTCGGCGTTCGGTGTCCCCAGTTTGAGTGCCCCGGGTCCTGGGCTCTGCCCTTCCCTCGCCCTGGGGTCATGCTCCACCCCCCTCCATCCATCACCCCCTGAATCTCCTCACTGTGGCCTCAGATCCCAGAATCTGCTCAGTCCTTAGCAATCCCGTCCCGCTGACGGAGGGGTCTCATCACAATATGGGGTCCCAGTGCAGTGTGAGGGGGGTCCCAGCATGAGTGGGCTCTGAGCCTGAGGAGGGGCGGTCCTGTCCTGTCATGGGGTTTCCACTGCAGCATGGGGCAGGGGAGGGAGGCAGGTCTTACCCTGGTGTGGGGGGTCCCATCCCAACACGAGGGTCCTAGCCCAGCATTGGGGAGGTCCCAGTGCAGTATGGAGGTCCTGTGCCGATGTAGTCCCATCCTGACTAGATCCCATCCTGGTATGAGGGTCCCAACCTGGTGGAAGGATTCCCATCTTGACCGGGTGGGGTTCCCAGTCCAGCATGAAGGTGGCAGCCCAATGTGGGGGATCCTAGCATGGGGTGGAGATCCATTCCAGTGCATGGTTTCCAGCCTGGCATGCAGACTGGCATGGGACTTTCAGCCCAGTGTGGGGGGAACCCATCCCGTCATGGGGCTCCCAGTGCAGAGGTCCTATCCCAATGTGGGGGTCCCAGCCCAGCATGGGAAATCCCAGTGTGGGGTTCTCATCTTAGAATTGGGGTGTCCCATCCCAGCGGGGTCCCAGCATGTCATGGGGGTTTCCTGCCTGGCATGGGGGTCCCAGGGCAATGTCACTCCAGGTGTTTTCCAGTGACATCCCTATTCCCTGTGGCTCTGCTCCGCATGATCAAGCTCTGTCCTCCCAAAAACCCCAGGGCTGGTGCCTGTGGGTATTCCTGGGACTGCCACCCCCGCTGCTGCTTCTGTGGGGGCTCCATATCAGCTCTCTGCACCAGATGGGGGCCCCAGCCGTTCTTCACTCCAGGTGACAGCCTCTGCCTTCCTTTGCAGGCAGGTTTCGTGCCGATAACCTGAACAAGCTGAAGAACCTGTGCAGCAAAACCATTGGGGACAAGATGAAGGTGGGGCATGAGTGCCCTGGGTCACCTCCTGGTGGAACATCACCAACCTGTGACATCTTTTCCTCTCCCAGCCCTCCAGCCTCTCCCTTGTGTCACTGAGGGATGTTTTCCCCCTGGAATTTTACTCTTTAACTCTAGTAGGGTTTTTTTTTCTGCTGCAGAAAAAGGAGTCAGTAGGGACGGATGAATCAGTACCAGAGAGTGCACAGAATCTGGATGAGCTCACAGCTGATGTCCTGGGGGTAAGACCCCAACTCCCTCTACTGTACCTAGAGTTTGTCCAGAGCTTTGCCTGGAATTGCCCAGATTGGTGGCCTGAAGTGCCCACCAAATGAGGGCGGACTGCCTGATGCCCCAGCTGGAAGGATCCTTTATCTCCCAGTCCCACACCAGCAAAAACTAACTCTTCCTTGGTGTCCTTGATCTCCCCAGCATCGCCCTGTGTCAGTCAAAGGCTCATCCCTGGGAATTTGAACAGCCTCAGTGTGTCCCTCTCTGCCTATTTCCATCCCAGTTCAGTAGTCACCCTGGTTAATGAGTGCAGTGCTGGCTGTCATGGGAGCAGCTCAGGCCCTCCAGAGCACAGCTTGTCACCCCTTTATTCCTTCAGGCTGTTCTTGAGTGTGTCCAGCCCAGGGACTCACTCCAGCATCTGTGGAGGGTCTGGAATTCACCATGCTGGGCCCAGGATTCCCTGTGCTGGGTGAGCAGGCCCCTCTTCCTGGTGGTCTTCTCCCTCCCCACCTCATGCAGGGGTCTCTCTGCAGAGTCTCCAGGTATGCCAGATAAAGAAAGTTCGGCTGCTCATTGATGAGGCGATCCTGGAATGCGACTCTGAGCGCCTGCGACTGGAGGCTGAGCGCTTTGAGAGCCTCCGGGAGATTGGGAACCTCCTCCACCCCTCTGTGCCCATTAGCAACAACGAGGTGGGACATGGGAAGTGAGGTGGGGTTGGGTCAGTGGAGCCAGGAGGCTCACAGTGGGAAGCAGGGGGCTCCCAGCAGGGTATCCCCCCAGCCCAGCTGGGTGGGCGGGTGAGGGAAATCTGCATGACAAACTGGCATTTTCCACCCAGATCAGACAAAGAGCAGCTCAGACAACACTGGGCACACCATTGTTGGGGGAATTCATGGGAAAGATGCTTCCTGTGGTAGGGACGGGGTCTCCCTCCACTGCCTCCATTCATCCCGCGGGAATATTTTGCCAAGGGGTGCACAACTGGGCCAGGCTCGCTGCCAGATGGCTGCACAATAAGCTACAGGCTGGAGTCTGAGTTCCCAAAGTGGGCCCAGTGTGGTTCAGAGACTGATATCACAGCGTTCTGGGTCACTGAGGAGGTGATAGGCTCCTGCTCCTCTTTTCTCCATGTTCCTGCAGGATGTGGACAACAAGGTGGAGCGGGTGTGGGGTGACTGCAGCTGCAGGAAGAAGTATTCCCATGTGGATCTGGTGGTGATGGTGGATGGCTATGAGGGGGAAAAGGGCGCTGTGGTGGCTGGCAGCCGTGGCTATTTCCTTAAGGTGAGAGCTGTGACCCTGGAATGATCAAGTTCAGAGGGGAACAAGGAGGGACAGGGGCCTTGGGCTCTCCTCCCCTGGGATGAATGATGGGAGCCTTCATCGCGGGGGTGTGGGGTGAACTCTGACCACAGCAGTGCATCAGGGTCCGTTCCTGCCGCAGTCAGGGGTGACGCTGAGCCTGGCAGCCCTTGCAGCTCTGTGAGCTCCATGTCTGCTGGGCCATCTGAGCAAGGAGGGGTGGCCCAGCGGGGTGTGTGTGTGACAGGCAGTGTAACCCTTGTTGCCAGGGCCCGCTGGTGTTCCTGGAACAGGCGCTGATCCAGTACGCGCTGCAGAGCCTCCGTGCCCGGGGGTACACCCCGGTGTACACCCCCTTCTTCATGCGCAAGGAGGTGATGCAGGAGGTGGCGCAGCTCAGCCAGTTTGATGAGGAGCTTTACAAGGTAAGAGGTTGCTCTGGATTTGGGGCTGGACTTGGGAGCGAGCCACCCCCATGGGGCTGTGGGGAGGGAGGCAGCAGGGTCCCCTCTGCCCTGGCAAGGCTGTGCTTTTGGAAGTGGTAGTGGCAGAAATGGTAGCAGTGGTTCCTTCCCCTCTCCTTGGGATCCATCTCCACGTTGTGATAGTGATGATGTTACCTTGGGGGGGGGGGGGGGGTCCACCTCCATGGGAAACACTTCATGGTGATGCTGCAGTGACAAGGAGGTGGCTCATCTTAGGTCCATCTCCATGGTTGACACACTCTGATGGCCATGAGGTGACAAGGAGATGGCTGGCCTCCAGAGTCAGCTCTCCATGTGGTTACAAGGACCTGGCTTATTTCTGGGGTTCATGTTTCTGGGAGCCACATGATGGTGATGAGTTGACAAGGAGGTGGCTTGTGATGATGATGACATGAAAAGGAGGTGGCTCATCTCTGGGGTCCATCTCCACGGGTGGTACGGGTGACTTGTCCCTGCCATCAGCCCCTTTGAAGGACCAACAAACTTCTGTGATGAATTCCTAAACCATGCAGCCCTGGAAAACCTCCCTGCTGGTTCCCGGAGGTGCAGGAGCAGCTGGAAGGGGCCGGTGGCTCATGTTCCCTGCAGGTGATCGGGAAGGGCAGCGAGCGGGCGGAGGACAGCTCCATCGATGAGAAGTACCTGATCGCCACGTCTGAGCAGCCGATCGCCGCCCTGCACCGCGACGAGTGGCTGCGGCCCGAGGACCTGCCCCTCAAGTACGCGGGGCTCAGCACCTGCTTCCGCCAGGAGGTGGGGTCCCACGGCCGGGACACCCGCGGCATCTTCCGCGTCCACCAGTTCGAGAAGGTGAGGGAGCAGGGGTGTACCGAGGGCTGCCGTGAGGTTCCAGTGGGAATTCAGAGTGTACCCAGCATCGCTGTGGGGTTCCACTAGGAACTCAGCATGTTCCCGTGGGAATTCATGGTGTATCCAGTGCCACTGCAGCGTACCCAGCAGGAATTCAGGGGGTACCCACTGTCCCCATGGTGTTCCAGCAGGAAATTGGGGTGTATACCCCATATCACTATGGGGTTCCAGTGGGAATTCAGGGTGTACCTGGTGTCACTGTGGGATTCTAGCAGGAATATACAGGGGGGGTCACCATGGGGATGTACCTGATGTCAGCTGCAGTGTTCTCAATGGGAATTTGGGATGTACCCAATGTCATGCAATGTTCCAGTGGCAATTCAGGATGTAGCAGGTGTCACTGTGGTATTCTGATGAGAATTTGGAGTGTACCTGGGATCACCATGATGTACCAGCAGCAATTTGAGGCGTTCCAGGTATTGCTATGGGGTTCTGATGGGACTTTGGGCTATACCCAGTGTCACCGCAGGTTTTCAGTGGGAATTTAGGGTGTACTGGGTGTCACTGTGGGGTTCCAGTTGGAATTTGGACTGTACCCAATGTTGCCGTGGAGTTCCAGTGGGAACTGGAGCTATACCTGGTGCCACTGTGGAATTCCTTCTCCTGCAGATTGAGCAGTTTGTCTACTCCTCTCCCCACGACAACAAATCCTGGGAGATATTTGAGGAGATGATGGCCACAGCTGAAGAATTCTACCAGTCCCTTGGGATTCCCTACCACATCGTCAACATTGTCTCAGGTAGGGGCTCCTGTGCAACAGGGGGTTGAGGGGGGCCCTGACCTGATTCCCAGCATGGCAGTTTCTTGTCCCTGGCTCATTGCTCTCCCTAGCCAGAGGAGGAGGAGGAGAAGGGGACATTCTGTTTTCTGTGGAATTCCCAGCCTTGCTCTGGGTCCATGGGAGCAGATGTGGGCACTGCTGTGCTGGATTGTCCCTGCTGTCCTTTCCAGAGGGACAGTTGGAGTGTCCCAGCTCCTCCTGGAAATGCTTACAGGAAAAAGGTCTTATTTAAAAGCTCCCTGTGGCTGAGTGGGGGGACCCCTTTATCCCCTTGGCAGAGTAAGAACCCCACATTCCCACAGCCAAGTGGTAACTCCACATCCCCACAGTTGAGCGGGAATCCCTCATCCCTGTGGCCAAGCAGGAATCCCAGATCCCCATGGTGTAATCCCATCTCCCCATAGTCAAGTGGGGAGTCCATGGCCATGTGGCTGAGAAAGAGCCCCATGTTCCCGTAGCTGGATGGGAATCTCACATCCACATGGCTGAGAGGGACCCCCACATTCCTGTGACCAAACGGGACCCCCACATCCCCATGGCCCAGAAGGAGCCCCATGTCCTGCGGCTGAGCAGGAGTTCCCCATCCTTAAGTCCAGGCAGGACTCCACACCCCTGCGTCCCCATGACCAAACAGCTTGTGGCTTGTTGACCCTGTGGCCAAGCGGGGACCCCATATTTACGTGGCTGAGAGGTGGCCCCACATCACTGTGGCAGAGCAGGAACCCATGTTGGATTGGCACCAAGCTGCGGGAGTGACTTTGGAGGCTTCAGCCTACATTCCGTCCCAGGATAGGCAAATTCAGGATGGCAGTGGGACCCCCTACTCAGCACTGTCCCCCCTCCAGGATCCCTGAACCACGCAGCCAGCAAAAAACTGGATCTGGAGGCCTGGTTCCCTGGCTCTGGCGCCTTCCGCGAGCTCGTCTCCTGTTCCAACTGCACTGACTACCAGGCCCGGCGCCTGCGCATCCGCTACGGCCAGACCAAGAAGATGATGGACAAGGTGAAGCTAGTGGGGCATGCGCGATCCTTCCTGTGTTCCTTTGCTTTCCCCATGTCACACGTGTCCCCCTGCCACAGGTAGAGTTTGTGCACATGCTGAATGCCACCATGTGTGCTACCACCCGTACCATCTGCGCCATCCTGGAGAACCACCAGACCCCTGAAGGCATCCGCATCCCTGAGAAGCTCCAGAACTTCATGCCCCCAGGTAACATCCCCCCGTGCCCTCCCCGTCCTCCTCTCCTTGGCCAGGGGGTAACAGCAGTCCCTTGTCTTCCCAGACCTGCGGGAGCTGATTCCGTTCGTCAAGCCAGCTCCCATTGAGCAGGAGCTCTCCAAGAAGCAGAAGAAGCAGCAGGAAGGGAGGGGCAAGAAGAAGGCAGGGGGGGGACGTGACCAGGTGCTAGAGGAGCAGATGAAGAACATGGAGGTCTGAGGGGGTCCCCCTGCACTCCAAGGACTTCGGGCACCTCCTAAGTCATCTCACCATCATCTTTGCCTTGGAGGGGAGTCACCATCTGTCCCTCCTGTGCCACAGAGAACTGTCAGGGCGCTGCTCCTCTCCGTGTGTGTCTCCGCTACCCTGCTGAGTGGGGCTAGGATCCTCCATGTATCCCTCGTGCTGAGTGGTGCTGGGGACCCCCGTGCCCACGTAACATGTCCCTCCTCCATCCAAAATAAAGCCGAGTTGTTGAGCTGTGTGGTCTTGGAGGGAGGGGGGTGGTCCAGCCCGGGGAGGTGTCTCCGTGACACACCACCCTTCCCCCCACCCCCGCACTCCCCTCCCCGCTTCTCCCTCCCTCCCTCCTGCCAGCCCCACACAAAGCCCCAGACAAAGCCCCTTTGTGATGCAAAGTGGGGCAGAGGCCCCCAGCCTCAGCCCCAGCTGCTGCTCAGCGCCCCCCGCCCCCGAGGTGCGGTGACACGGGGGAGGGTTGCTCTCTTCTATCCCCACGCGGCTGTCGCCCGCTGCTTGTGCGTGGGAAACCCCCGGCTGGGCCATGGGTGTCGGGTGGAACCGGCGGGGAGCGGCCCAGTGAGTCACCGGAGCCCCCGGCGAAGGCGAGGGGTTCCGGCGCTCGAAGCGCCGCCCCGGCACTGGGGGGCCCCTCCCCGGTACCCGTCGGACCCGTTCCGCCGGGGGGGAGCCCGACTCCAAGCCGCCTGCCTGCACCCACGCCCTGGGACCGGCGCCGGCTTGGGGGGCAGGGAGGGGCAGCACCCACGGACCACCAGGATCCGCCCCCGTCTGGCTTCTCCAGTCCCTCCCAGTCTGTCTGAGTGTCCCCCAGCATCCCCAGTCCCTCCCAGGCTGTCCCAGTGCCCCCCAGCATCATCAGTCACTCTCAGCCTGGTCCAGTCGCTCGCAGTCTGTTCCATTGCCCCCGGTCCTGGTGCGGTGGGACGAGCCCGGGGATCGGGTGGGGGGTGCCATGGAGTGAGGGGACTCGAACTCCCGTGTGTGGAGTCACGGCTGGCGGCTGGGATACGGGGGGCTTGGGGCGCGTGAGTAGTCACACGTGCTATATGTGCCACACGCGTGCTGTGTGTCTACATACATGCTCTCTGTGCTGCATCACACACGTACCCTAGTCTCACGGGTGTGCTCTGTATGTGCTTCACATGTGCTCTGTATGTCACATACGTGGTTCCCATGTCGCACGTGCTCGCTGGTGCCTGTGTGCCCTGCGTGAGCGACGTGCGTGTTCCCTGCGCGTGCACCGCGGGTGCCTGCAATGCACAGGTGCGTGCAAGGCCCCTCACAGGTGTGCACCTCGCACGAGCGTGCGAAGCCGGCGCGCGGTGCGCGCTCGCTGCCCCCGCGCTGCCGCTGTCGCTGCGGTTGCGGTGCCGCCGGCAGGTGCCGGGGGCGGCGGCGGCGGCTCCTTTAAGCGCGGCCGGACCGGTGCATTGGCGGCTCCGCCCCGGCGGGCGCGCGCGGGCGAGGGCGGGGCGCAGGCGGCGGCGCGGGTCGCTGCGGGCACCAGCGCCGGCACCGAGGGCATCGGGGGCAGCGGCCATGGGCCGTCCGCCCACCCGCCAGGCTGCACTCCCGCTGCTGTCGCTGCTGCTGCTGCTGCTGCCGCTGCCGCTGCCCGCACTGGGACCCACCATCGCCACCGGCATCGGCTCCGGCACCCCCACAGGCATCGGCACTGGCACCGGCACCGGCACCGGCACCGGCACCGGCACCGGCACGCGCACCCGTCCGTCCAGCACGCTCCCGGCGCCACTCCAGCTCCGCGGCGGCACCGAGGACAGCGGCGGCCCGCGGCCCCCGCCGAGCACCGGGGACAGCGGCGACAGCGCTGGGCCCGCACCGGCCACGGGCGGCAGCGATGGGACCGCACCAGGCACCGGTTCTTCCAGTGGGGGCAGCGGCGGCGGCGTTAGGGGGTCCCCAGATATTGGCGGCACCAGGATTATCGAGTACACTGGAGGCACCGTAAATGCAGGAGCCATTTGGAACCCTGGAGGCACTGGCGACACTGGAGGCACTGGGAGCATTGGAAGCACCAGGGATGCTGGAGGCACCCGGGATAGTGGAGGCACCGGGATGACTGGAGGAACTGGAGACACTGGGAGCACCCATGTCCTCAGGGGCACCAGGAGCACCAGGAATACTGGACACACCAGGGACACCAACATCTCTGTGGACACCCGGAGCACTGTGAACATGCTGACCACTGGGGGTTTTGGGGGCACTGGGAGCACTCCAGTCCCCAAGGACACCAGAAATTCTGAACTCACTGGGGAGACTGGGAGAGTCCTCAGCAACATCAGGAAAGCTGTGGACGCTGGACATGCTGGGAATACCAACATCCCCAGGGAGACCAGTGACACTGGGGATGAGATGGACACTGGGGATGTTGGGGAGTCCCAGACCACAGTGGTCCTCAGAGCCCCCATACCTCACCACCGCCCCTGCCGCAGCCCCAACACAGCACCACAGTTCCAGCCCTCCAGCTACCAGGCCACAGTGGAGGAGAACCAGCCAGCAGGCACATGGGTGACACAGGTGACAGCACAGGACCCTGATGAGGGGGAGGCAGGCCGGCTGCACTACACCATGGCTGCACTCTTCGACAGCCGCTCCGATGCCCTCTTCACCGTGGACTCTGTCACTGGTGCCATCAGCACTGTTGCACCGCTGGACCGTGAGAGCAAGAGCACTCACGTGTTCCGCCTGACAGCAGTGGACCACGGGATACCCCGGCGCAGTGCCATGGCCACACTGACAGTGACAGTGAGTGACGCAAACGATCACGACCCGGCCTTCGAGCAGCCAGAATACCGGGAGAGCGTGCGAGAGAATCTGGAGGTGGGCTATGAGGTACTGACAGTGCGGGCCACAGATGGTGATGCTGGTCCCAATGCCAATATCCTCTACCGCCTCCTCAATGCTGGTGATGCCAGTGAGGTGTTTGAGATCGATTCCCGCTCAGGCGTCATCCGCACCCGTGGCCCTGTGGACCGGGAAGTGGTGGATGCCTTTGAGCTGTTGGTGGAGGCCACAGACCAGGGCCAGGATCCAGGTCCCCGGAGTGCCACAGCCACTGTCCGCATCGCTGTGGAGGATGACAATGACAATGCGCCGCAGTTCAGTGAGCGGCGTTATGTGGCTCAGGTCCCTGAGGACGCGGTACCCAATGTGGCGGTTCTGCAGGTGATGGCCACCGACCGTGACAAAGGCAGCAATGCGCTGGTGCACTATAGCATTGTCAGCGGCAACAGCCGTGGGCACTTCTACATTGATGCCCAGACAGGCACGCTGGATGTTGTTACCCCCCTGGACTATGAGATCACCAAGGAGTTCAACCTGCGCATCCGGGCGCAGGATGGTGGTCGCCCACCTCTCTCCAACATCAGCGGTTTGGTTACCATCCAGGTGTTGGATGTCAATGACAACGCACCCATCTTTGTCAGCACGCCCTTCCAGGCCACCGTGCTGGAGAATGTCCCTGTGGGCTACTCTGTCATCCATGTACAAGCCATTGATGCTGATTCAGGTGACAACAGCCGATTAGTTTACACCCTGCTGGAAACTGGCCCCAGCTTCCCCTTTGCCATCAACAACAGCACCGGGTGGATCATGGTGGCCTCTGAGCTGGACCGGGAGGTGGTTGACTTCTACAGTTTCGGGGTGGAGGCGCAGGACCAGGGCATCCCCCCAATGGCCTCCACGGCCAGTGTCAGTGTCACCATCCTGGATGTCAATGACAACAGCCCTGAGTTCACCCAGCGGGAGTATGGCACCCGCCTGAACGAGGACGCGGCAGTGGGCACCAGTGTCCTGACTGTCTCTGCCGTTGACCGTGATGCTAACAGTGTCATCACATACCAGATCTCCAGCGGCAACACCCGCAACCGGTTCTCCATCACCAGCCAGAGTGGTGGTGGGCTCATCTCTCTTGCCCTGCCCCTAGACTACAAGCTGGAGCGACAGTACCTGCTCACCATTGCTGCCTCTGATGGCACCCGCCAGGACACTGCCCGGGTTGTTGTCAATGTCACCGATGCAAACACCCACCGCCCCGTCTTCCAGAGCTCCCACTACACCGTCAACATCAATGAGGACCGGCCAGTAGGCACAACAGTGGTGGTCATCAGTGCCACAGACGAGGACACAGGGGAGAACGCCCGCATCACCTACCTGATGGAGGACAGCATCCCCCAGTTCAGCATTGCCACTGAGACTGGTGCTGTCACCACCCAGATGGAGCTGGACTATGAGGACCAGGTGTCTTACACCTTGGCCATCACAGCACGGGACAATGGTATCCCGCAGAAATCTGACACAACTTACCTAGAGATCCTGGTGAGTGATGTCAATGACAATGCACCCCAGTTCCTCCGTCATTCCTACCAGGGATCCATCTATGAGGATGTCCCCACCTTCACCAGTGTCCTCCAGGTCTCTGCAACTGACCGTGACTCTGGGCTCAATGGCAGGGTCTTCTACACCTTCCAGGGGGGTGATGATGGTGATGGTGACTTCATCATTGAGTCCACCTCAGGCATTGTCCGCACCTTGCGCCGTCTGGACCGGGAGAATGTGCCTCTCTATTCCCTGCGGGCATTTGCTGTGGATAAGGGAGTCCCAGCCCGGAGAACGCCAGTGGAGATCCTAGTGACAGTGTTGGATGTCAATGACAACCCGCCCGTGTTTGAGCGGGACGAGTTTGACATCTTTGTGGAGGAGAACAGCCCCATTGGGCTTGTGGTAGCCCGGATCACCGCCACTGACCCCGACGAGGGCACCAATGCCCAGATCATGTACCAGATTGTGGAAGGCAATATCCCCGAGGTCTTCCAGCTGGATATCTTCTCTGGAGAGCTCACCGCCCTTGCTGACCTGGACTATGAGACCAAGGCCGAGTACATCATGGTGGTCCAGGCAACCTCGGCCCCACTGGTCAGTCGGGCCACCATCCATGTGCGCCTGCGTGACACCAATGACAACAGCCCCCAGCTCAAGAACTTCGAGATCGTCTTCAACAACTACATCACCAACCGCTCCGGCAGCTTCCCTGGGGGCATCATCGGCCGCATCCCTGCCCACGACCCCGACATCTCTGACCACCTCACTTACGCGTTTGAACAGGGCAATGAGCTCAACCTTGTGCTGCTGGACCCACACAGTGGGGATCTGCGCCTCAGCCCGGCCCTGGATAACAACCGCCCACTTGAGGCTGTCATGAGGGTGTCTGTCTCTGGTAAGACCGCCCTCCATGGAGGGCACCTTGTGGGAGGAGGCGCATGAGGTTTGTGGGTAAATCAATCTCTATTTTTGCATGGAGGCGAGGTATTATGGGGTCCATTTTGGCTGCCCCCACCCTCCAGATAAGAAGGCATGATGTGTTCTGAGGTCCTACCACTCCACTGAGGTGTTTTGGAATTCCACCACACCATCCTGGTTGCCTCCACTCTCCAGATTTAGGGGAGGGGGGATGATGGGATGCTGTGCCCCCCTCTCCAGACATCCAAGCTGGAGGCCATCAAGGTCCTTTAGCAGCCCTTTTACTTTCCCCACCCCCATGGGCTGTCAAGAGGTCCTCTCTATTTGTCACTGAGAGGGTGGGGCAGGACCTACTGCATGTACTGGGGGAGCAGAGGCTGGTGTGGGCCAGTGAGGTCCTGGTACCCTTGGGGGCTTGTAGTGGGGGTCTGATGGGTGAATCTCAGAAGGCTCATGGTGCAGTGCAGTACTGAGGAAGTCCTGGCACTGCAGTGTTTGTGTTTACAGGAGACTCCACTTGAATGAATTCAAGGCAGGAGACACAAAGTCTGGTGTCTGTATTTGGGGTGGGGGCACCCTGACCTCCACTGAAAGGTCCCCTAACCCAGTGGGGTTAGGGTTATCACAAGATAACGGGGGTTGTGCCATAAGTTGTCAGCACCGTTTGGGTGGTGGGGTGTCCAGGAGGTGCTTCTGGGGGATGGGGGTCATCCCAAGGTGGGGAAACATCTCCTTGGTCACCCCCGGTCAGGTGGAAATTGGGTCACAGGCCATACCTGATGTCCATTGTCCCCAGCCAGATGGACTCTATCGCCCCCCAGCTTCCCCTGGCTGGGGTCCCTGCTCTGGCCACACAAAGCAGGGGGCCCGGGGCACAAAGGGTGGGGGCAGGGAGTCCCCTGTGCCCCGCCCCCCCCGCCCCCCCCCTCCCCGCACAGACGCATTCGGGAGGGAAACAAAAGGTCCAGCCATAGCTGGGCCCTCGCGGCCGCGGCCATGGCAACCATTCCCCCTGCCCCCCCTCCCCTGCTGGCCACTGGCCACCAGTGACTGGCCCCGGGCCACTGGGCAGCCCTGGCCCCTGCCACCCCCTTTGGCACTCCCTTCTTCCTGCTTGGCCTGAGACCTGACAGAAACCTGTCCCCATGCTCCCTTCATCCATCTGTCTGCCTGCTCCCCATCTGTCCTGCATCCCGCTGCCCTCAGCCAGGGGGTGACAAAGAGGAGGAGGAGAAAGGTGGGTGCCCCATGCTTAGCATAGATTTTCTCCCCCAGCCCCACGACCAGCCCCTTAACCAGCATCACCCACATACCAGCTCCAGAAACAGCTCCAGCCCCAGAAACCAGCACCAATCCCATAACCACTACCAATCCCATAATCAGTGCTGGCTCCATAACCAGCCTCAGCCTCATAGACAGAACCAGCCCCATAACCAGCCCCAACCCCATAACCAACCACCAGCCCCATTTAGATGCCCCCACCCCACAGTGTCCAAGCAGGATGGGCACCCCATGACCCACACTGTCTCCATTCCATGGTCGCCAAGCAGAATGGACACCCACAACCAGCACCTGCCCCATAACCAGTGCTATCCCCATTCAATAGTGGCCAGGAGCCTTGTAACCAGTTCCAGCCCCATTGCCAACACCATCCCAGTCCTGCTGTCCCTGCTCTGTGATGGCCCTGTGGGATGAGCACCCCAAAAACAGCACCAGCCTCATAGTCAGCACCAACCCTATAACTATCATTGTCTCCCTTCCTTGGTGGCTGAGCAGGAAAGGTCCCCCATAGTCTGCACTGTCTCCATCTGATTGTCCCCATTCCTTGGTGGTCAAGTGGGATGGGCACCTCGTAGTCAGTATTGTCCCTGTTCCTCGGTGGCTACATGGGCCAGATGTTCCATGGCCAGTGCGTGCCCATTCTATGGTGGCCAAGCAGGTCAAGCCCCCGTAGCAGTGTCCCCATCCAACAGCAGCTGATTCGGTTGGTTGCCCCATATACAGCACTACTCCCATCCTACCATCCTTTCCCAGAGTTGCCCATTGCTGTCACTGACCCACTCCTGTGCCCTCCCTTTGTCCCCAGATGGCGTTCACAGCGCAACAGCACAGTGCACGCTGCGGGTGACCGTGATCACAGATGAGATGCTCAGCAACAGCATCACCCTGCGTTTGGCCGACATGTCCCAGGAGCGATTCTTGTCCCCCCTGCTCAGCCGTTTCCTGGAGGGGGTGGCCACTGTCCTAGCCACCCCCCGCCACCGCGTCGTCCTCTTCAACATCCAGACAGACACAGACGTGGGGACGGCGCGGATCCTCAATGTCAGCCTCTCGGCCCTGCTGCCGGCAGCGGTGCCAGGCGCGTCGCGGTTCTTCTCGTCGGAGGAGCTGCAGGAGCGGCTGTACCTTAACCGGTCTCTCCTGGCGGCCACCACGGCCCAGCACGTCCTGCCCTTTGATGACAACGTGTGTCTGCGCGAGCCGTGCGAGAACTACATGCGCTGCGTCTCCGTCTTGCAGTTCGACAGCTCCGCGCCCTTCCTCGCCTCCGACACCATCCTTTTTCGCCCCATCCACCCCGTCACGGGCCTGCGCTGCCGCTGCCCGCCTGGCTTCACCGGCGACTACTGCGAGACTGAGATCGACCTCTGCTACTCCAGCCCCTGCGGCAGCAATGGGCGGTGCCGGAGTCGTGAGGGCGGATACACCTGCGAGTGCCATGAAGACTTCACCGGTTAGAGCCACTGGCCAGCCCTTCCTCAGTGTCCATCCTCATCTTTCCTCATCCATCTCCTCTTCAGCCCTCCCTCCCTCTCTCCCTCCCTCCGCTGGTAGACTGGTGGCACTGGAGCCATACCCCCTACCCCCAGCCTGGGACTCCAGCCCCCACGAGAGCTGCCAGCCAGGTGGGGGAGGGGGTGTGAGGAAGGGGTGTCTTTGGGTTTCCATGGCAATGGGAGATGGTTGTCATAGTGATAGAGCTGGGGATAAAGATGATGGGGGGGAGGGAGAAGAGATCCCCACCCTCTCACTTAGGGTGCTTGGTGTCACATTGGGGGAAGCCCTGTGTGTGGGGGCTCCTCTCTCCTGGGGGGAGAACTTGGGATTTACTGGAGGATGGGGAGGAGAGAGGACTCCCACCCCCCATTTTTGGGATGCTGGTGCCCTCGGGGTATCACACAGGGGAGCCCTGCAAGCTGGGGGGCGGCACTCTGGGTTTAATGGAGAGGTGTGTGGGAGATGGGACTCCTTACACCAATTCTGAGTTTCTGAATGTCACTCAGGGGAGCACTGTGAGCTGAGTGCCCGGGGGGGCCGCTGCACCCCGGGGGTCTGCCGGAATGGGGGCACCTGCCTGAACCTGCTGGTGGGGGGATTCTGGTGCCAGTGTCCCCCTGGGCATTATGAGAAGCCCTTCTGCACCATGAGCACCCGCAGCTTCCCCCCGCACTCCTTCCTCACCTTTCGTGGCCTCCGCCAGCGCTTCCACTTCACCCTTGGCCTCACGTGAGCCTGGAGGAATCTGGGGAGGTGGGGGGTGATGTGTGCCCCTGCGGGTGTCACATTGGGTGTGGGGTAGATGGTGATGGTTGCCCCATTGGCGTGAGAGGAGATGATGGGGTGGGAGGTGATGGCTGTCTTGTGGGCACTGGGTGGTGGGTGGGTGGGTGCCCCCATTGTCATCATTTGGGGTGTGGGGTGGTGGGTGTCTCAAGGGCATCAGATGGGGTGGGGATACTGCATTGGCATCATGTGGGATGGGTGGTGGTCGGTGCCCCATTGACATCATATGGGTGTGGGGTGATTGGGTGTGGGGTGATGGGCACCCTGAGGGCACAGGATGGGAGCAAATGATGTGGGTGACCTCTTGGCATGGGGGGCAATGGGGCAGGGGCACTTTGTGGGGGCAGGGGCTGATGCATACCAGCATCTCACAGTGGGTACAAGGTTATGAGGCAGGGTGTGAGGGGTGTGCCTCAGGGGCACAGCAGGGTCAGGGGCTGTTGGGGAGTGTCAGGGTGGAATGGTGGGACTGGGGGTCATTGGGACACCCCTGGCACTTGTGTCCCCCAGGTTTGCCACACAGGAGCAGGACGGGCTCCTGCTTTATAACGGGCGCTTCAATGAGCGGCATGACTTCGTGGCACTGGAGATTGTGGATGAGCAGCTGCAGCTCACCTTCTCAGCAGGTATGCACTGCCCCTGGCACTACACCCCTGCACCCTTGTGGGCACTTTATCCTTCCCTGCATCCCTCACTTCATCCCAGACAGCCCATCCTGGCACTGCCTGGACTGCATCCTGGGCATCCCTTTCCCGGCACTGCATCTCTTGTTGCATTCCTCACTGCATCCCTGGCCTGCCATTCTTGGCGCTGCCTGATACTGCATTCCTGGCATCCCACCCCTGACACTGCATCCCTGGCACTGCATCCTGGACATCCCATTGCTAGCACTGCATCCACTCCTCCTTGCCTCTGGCTGTGTTGCCCTAACGTTGTGCCTACAGGTGAGACCACCACCACGGTGTCACCCTTTGTGCCAGGAGGTGTCAGCGATGGGCAGTGGCACCGGGTGCAGCTGCACTACTACAACAAGGTGGGAGAATGAGGGGCACAGTGGGTGGGGAATGTTTGGGGCAGACAGAGGAAGGGAAGATGGAGGGGAAGGGTGGGGAAATGGAGAGATGGAGGGGGGGATCAGGTATGGGGTTGGGGGGCACCTAAAGGACCCTTAAGGGATGTGCCCACCCATGGGGGTCCCAAGGGATGGGAGATGCGAGATGGAAGAAGGAGTGGAAGAGAAGTGGGTGTTGGAGGGATGAGGAGAGTTGAGAGATTTGAGGGACTTCAAGGGACTCTCAAGAGCTGCCCCCATCCATAAGGACTCCAAGGGACCCTCACCCATTTATTCAACCTGTTGGCCTCCCGAGGAACTCCACCTACCTTCCTCACTAGGGGGGACCCCCAAGGAATTGGGATGGGGGGATGGAGGAAGAAGAGGTCAAAGGGATAGTGGCTTGTGGGGACCACTGAGGTTTAAGGGAGGCTGAAGGGATGGAGGGCTTTGTTGGGGGATCTGAAGTGTAGGGGGCTGGTGGGCTGGAAGGACATGGGAGCCCGGTGAGGGTTGAGGGGCCAGAGGGCAGTGGGAGGGTGAGGAGTGGGTCAAAGGCTGCAGGACGAGCATCCTGGGCCCCCTTGCCTGATGTGGGGGCTCCCAGCCGGTTGTGGGGCGCTCGGGGGTCCCACAGGGCCCCTCAGAGCAGAAGATAGCTGTGGTGACTGTGGACGACTGTGACACGGCCATGGCCCTGCGCTTCAGGCCCCGCCTCGGCAACTACTCCTGCGCTGCCCAGGGCATCCAGACTGGCAGCAAGAAGTGAGGGGGGCCTGGGAATCCCATGGGTGGAGGTCCCTTGGGGTACCCACAGAGGGTTCCCCTGGAGGTGAACGGTCCCTATGGGTGAGGTACCTTTGGAGTCCTCACTGATGAGAGGTCCCTCGGCGGTGACAGATCCCTATGGAGGTGGGGGGTCACTGGAGGTCCCCCTTGGTTGGGGGGTTCTCTTGGCGTCCCCATGTGTTGGGGGGGTCGGGGAGTCCCCTGGGAGTCTGTTGAGTTCCCCACGGGGGATCGCCCCTTGGTGGTCCCTCAGGTCCCCACAGGTTTTGGGGTGAGTGTGTGTTCTTTGGGGTTCCCTTGTGACTCCTGTGGGATAGTGGGGTGGCTGGGTGTCCCTTTGGATTCTCTCAGGGTCCTCATGGGTACCTCGAGGGTCTCTTGAGTCCCCAAGGTGATGGTAGGCTCTGCAGGTCATTGGACCTGACGGGGCCACTGCTGCTGGGGGGGGTCCCAACGCTGCCCGAGAGTTTCCCGATCCGCAGCCGACACTTCGTGGGGTGCATGCGGCACCTGCACATTGACCAGCGTCCCGTGGACATGGCAGCCTTCATTGCTAACAATGGCACCCTGCCCGGTGGGCTCCGGGGTCGGGACATGGGGCAGGGCCTGTGGGGGGCTGTGTTCCTTCCAGGAGAGGGAGATGAGGTGTGGGGTTAAGGGGTACCTGAGCAGTGGGGCTGTGTCCCCTGAACGATGTGGGGGGGTTCCTGGGCTGGAGGGATGGATGGGGGTTCAGGGGCACGTTGTAGGGCATTCTGTGTCCCTTGGTTGTGGGGTGGGGGATGAGGGCCTGCCAGGGCCATCGAGCTGGAGTGGGTGGCACAGGCTGTGTCCCTTGGGAATGGGGTGGGGAGATGCCAGGGCTGGGGGGCTTGGATGGGGCTGTATCCCCTTTGGGGTGAGGTTGGGATGTGGGTTGGGGGATCAGGGGATGCTAGGACTGTGGTGTTCGATAATGGTTCAAAGATGTGGGGGTGTCTGTGCCCCACGGGGCCAGGGGTCCCAGGTCATGTGTGGCACGTGACCCCTGTGCCCCCTCACAGGTTGTCCCCCCAAGAAGACCCTGTGTGACACCAATACATGCTACAACGGTGGCACCTGCGTGCATGAGTGGGGAGGGTTCAGCTGCCGCTGCCCGCTGGGCTTTGGGGGCAAAACCTGCCAGGAGGGTACTGGGGGACCTGGAGAGACAGTGTGGAGGGGCTGTGTGGGGTGCATAGGCTTGTTATGGGTCTGTGGGGGCCATGGGGAGTGTCTCTGGGTGGGTGTGAGGGGTGTGGGAAGGAGGTGGAGGGCATCCCCGCATGTGTTGGGGGGTCCTTGGAGTTGTTGTGGGTTTGTGAGGGGGTACGGGGGATCCGTAGGTGGGTGCAGGAGATCTGTGGGAGGGTGCGTTGGCATCTGTGGGATGTGCATGGGGTCCCGGTTGGGTGCTGGCGATCTGACAGTGGGCATATGAGAGGCCGTGTGGGGTGGTGGGGGGTCCTGGGTGAGGTGCGGGGAGTCCATGGGCGGGTGGGGGTACGGGGGAGGGGGCGTGCGGCCGCCTCACGGCGCGGAGATCCCTGGGGTGGGCTTGGAGGGGGGGTCGGTGGGAGTCGCCCCCCGTCCCACGTGCATGCCCCGCAGAGATGGCGGCCCCGCAGCGGTTCGTCGGCAGCAGCCGCGTGGCGTGGAACGGGCTGGCGCTGCCGCTCTCCATGCCCTGGCCAGTCCGCATCATGTTCCGCACTCGCCACCCCCGCGGGGTTCTGCTGCGGGCGGGGGCCGGAGGCCGTCTTACCCTCATCCTGCAGGTAGGCACGGGGAAGGCGTGGGGTGGGCACAGGGGAGTCGAATAGGGGGGTTTTCCTGAGGAAACTGCCGGGGAGGGAGGGTGGTTGCCCTGGGTGGGTCATTGCCGCGGGAGGTGTTGGTTTTGGTGTCACTGGCATAGGGGGCATTGCCTTGAGAGGGTATTGACTTGAGTGGGAGCCCAGGGGAGTTTGCACTGGGGCAGTGCCAGGAGTTATTGCTCGGAGGGTGGGGGGCGGGGATTGGCATTATTTTCATTGGTGAGTTGTTGGCACAGGGTTTATTACCCTGGGGGGATCATTGCCCCGGGGTAGGCGGGGGGGGTCATTGGAATAAGAGGCATTGCCTGGAGGGTATATATGACCACGGGGAGGTAGTGGCCTGGTGGGGGGGTTGGAACAAGGGAGGTACCCTGAAAGAAGTGCCAGGGATTATTGCCCTGGAGAGGGTCTGTTGGCATCGGAGGTATTGCTTGGGGGGGATGTATTGCTGGGGAGCAATGGGGTGCCACTCCTTGAGGGGGCGTTACCCAGGGGTTGTGTTATTGTCTCAGAGGAAATTTGTATTTCCTGGTGGGCAGTGCCCAGTGACCACCAGGTTTTTTGAGTCCTTGACATGTCTACCCCTCACAGCTGAGCGAGGGGCAGGTGGAGGCTGGTGCCTGGCAAGGGGGGGCCCGTTTGGCCACCCTGCGTCTGCCCCAGGCCAAAGTCAATGATGGTGCCTGGCACCACGTGGAGCTGGAGCTGCGGGGGGGCCCTGGACGCAGCCCCTCTGCCACCCTCCTCCTCCTCACCCTCGACTACGGCCGCCACCAGGTACGGGGAGACTGGGCCACGTGGGGGCATCCACTCTGATGGTCCCCGGGTGCCATTGTGGCACCCCTTGTGGCAGCCCAAGGCACCCACGGGGGTCCCTGTGCCCGCAGGCGGTGGGCGATGTCTCTGGAGAGCTGCAGGGACTGCGGCTGCACACACTGAGCCTCGGGGGGCTGCTGGGGGACAGTGGCGCCGTGGAGGAGGGGTTCCAGGGGTGCCTGCAGGTACAGAGTCACGGGCACAAAGGGCGTGGGGAGCATGGGGTGGCAGGTATAGGAGTGGAGGATGGGTTTGGGGATATGGAAGAGTGGGTAAGGATATGGTCACAATGGGAGGGCAGCACAGGAGCATGGCATAGGTCTTGGGGAGATGGGCACGGATGTGTGCACAGATGTTGGGGATGTGGCACAGGGTGAGGACAGGGCACAATGAAGCAGGGCCTTGCCTTGGGGATGGGGACATGGGCACGATGAAGAGGAGCACAGGGACATGAGTACAGTGCTTGGGGACCTAGCATAAGGCTTAGGGACATGGGTCCAGGGCTTGGGGATGTGACACGGGGACAGGGAACAGTGAAGCCAGGCACAGGGCTTGCGGACATGGGCACAGGGCTTGGGGACATATCATGGGGAGTGGGGATGTGGGCATGATGAAGGGTAGCACAGGGACACTGTGACATGGGCACAGGGATGGGGACATTGGACTTGGGAATGTGACAGAGAAGTGGGTATGTGGACAGGATGGTGAGGGGCACAAGGGATGTGCACAAGGGTGGGGGACATGGGCAGAATGGGTGGGAGGCAGAGGGACGTGTCGCAGGGTTTGGGGATGTGGAGTGTGGGGATAGCACAGGACATGAGGACATGGGCTGTGTGGGCAGGGGGACATTGGAGATGCACTGGGTACTCATGGGTATAGTGACATGGAGTGCAGGGTCATCACCCCAGGGCCTGGGCAGCATGAGGACACTGCTGTGACTGCAGAGGTCATGGGTGGTATGGGGCATACTGGCTGGTTTTGGGGCCACTGAAGCACCGAGAAGTGATGTGACTGGGGAGAGGGGCTGGCGTGACATAGCAGGTCCTGGTGTGGGTTTTGGGGTGTCACATGTGGGGACAGACTGGGCAGGATGATACAAAAGATCCCAGTTGGTAGCAAGGGACATTGAGGCTGGGCATGGCAATGGGGCAGGAGGGGTCATGGTGGCTGGGGCATCACTGAGGTCACTGACAGGTGACCCCACACAGGGAAGTTGGGGTGGGGTGAAGAGGTGTCCCAGGTCAATAGGGGTCACTGAGGATGACATGGGAATGCCACCAGGTGGTGCTGAGTCTGGTGCTGAGGTACAATAGCAGGTGACATGATGCAGGGAATTCTGGGTGGCACAGTGGGTCCGGTGTCACTGGGGGGAAACTGAGGAGGGGGTGACACTGCAGGGTGGTCCAGGTTGTCCTGGGATGTCTTGTGTTGTGGAGGGGGACACTGAGGTAGGGATGACAGTTGGGCAGGAGTTTTAGGGGAATATAGTGGGTCCTGTATGGTGGTGCGATCACACTGATGGTGACACCGTGCGGGGAGTTCTTGTGGGGTCTTGAAGGAATGGTGAGAGTAGCTGAGGCATGGAGTGTGTTGGAGGGTCCAGGGTGGCTCGGGGTGTCACTATGAAGACATTGATGGGTGACCCTGCAGGGCCTGCGTGTTGGGGACCCTATGGTGACGGCGGGCACCCTGAGCCTGGCACAGGCAGCGCAGGTGAACGTGGAAGGGGGCTGTGCCCTGCCCGATCCCTGTGACTCGGGGCCCTGCCCCCCCCACAGCTACTGCAGCGACGATTGGGACAGTTTCTCATGTCGCTGCCACCCTGGTGAGCAGGGACCGTCCCCCCCCCCAGATCCTTGACACCCCCTCAACACACCCAGACATCCCTCAATAGCCCTGGATAGTGACACCCCTGTGACACCCTCCTCTGCCACCCCAGTGAGCTGGGACACCCTGAGACCCTCCAGCAGCCCCCCAAAACTCCCTGATACCCTTCCAACACAGCCCGACACCCCCAGGATGCTGACACACCTGTGACATCCTTCATTTCTATGCCTTTGACTGGAGACCCTCTGACAACCCCTGACATCCCCTGACACCCCATGGGATACTGACACCACTGAGACACCCCTGTGAAAGCCCCTACTGCTACCCTGGTGAGCAGAAACTCCCTGGAACCTCTGAAAAGTCCCAACACCCCTGAGATACTGTCACTCCTGACATTCCTCACTGCTGCCCCAATGACTGGAGGTCCCCTGGCACCTCCTGACAACCCTGAGACACTGCCATCCCCAGCACTGCCACCCTGCGACATATTGTCCCAACAGTACTACTCTTTGTGGGCACTACCACTCCACCCGTGTCACCAGGACAGTGCCACTCCCCTGTCACTGTCACCTTGACACTGCCATCCCTGTCAGTGTTCCTAAGGCACTGCCACCCTCCCTGGGCACTGCCAGCCTTGTCCCCAGGTACTGCCTACCCTCATCCCTGTTCCCTGAGCACTGCCAACCCCTCTCATTGTCCCCAAGGCATTGTCACCCTTCCTTATCACTGACACTTCTTATCACTATCTCCCCTGGGCACTGCCCCTCACCCCCATCCCTGTCCCCTGTTGTTATCCCCAACCCTATTCTGTGCCCAGGGTACTTCGGTGACAGCTGTGTCAGTGCCTGTGCCCTGGACCCCTGCGAGCCTCCGGGCACCTGTACCCACCGCCCAGGCACGGCCCTTGGCTATGCCTGTCACTGTCCCCCAGGCACCTTCGGGGCCCTCTGCCAGCACCGGTTGGTGACACTGTGGGGCACACACGTGTGCTGGGGAAGCATGGAGCATCTGGGAGGGGTAGGGGGCGGGTCGGGGAGGGCACTGTGAGGGACACCGGGGGCAGGGATTGGAGTGAGTGGAGGGCGGGCATCTGGGCTAGGGTGGATGTGCAGTGGGTGTAGTGCACGGGCAAGGTGAGTGTGCAAACGGCAGGGGGAGCATGAAAAGGGCACGGTGGCTGTGCAAGAGCTGCAGTGAGTATGCAGTAGTCAACTGTGGATGAAAAGTGGTACTGTGGGTGTAGAAGTGGCACAGTGGGGGTGCAAGGGGCACTGTGGGGGTATAGGTGGCACTGTGAGGCTACGAGTGGTCATGTGGTAGGCAAGGGACAGTGTGCATGTACAGGGGACCGTCTGAGTGTACAAGTGGCATTGTGGGGTATCCTGGCGTGGTGCCCAAGTGCCAGCTCCAGTGTCCCCAGGGAGGTGCAGCCATGCCCTCGGGGGTGGTGGGGACACCCCACGTGCGGCCCCTGCAGCTGCGATGTCACCCACGGCTTCGACCCAGACTGCAACAAGACCACTGGCGAGTGTCGCTGCAAGGTGGGACCTGCCAGCCCTTGCCATCTCCCCTGCCAACCTCCGCCATCCTCCTGTCACCCCTCTGTTTCCCCCTGCCACCCCACTGTCATCCCATCACCTTCCTGTCACCCCCCATCATGCCCGTGACAACCCCCCAGTCACCTCTCTGCCACCTCCCTGTCATCCGCTGTCAGCCTCCTGTCACCCCATCCCTGTGCCTACAGTGACCCTGTGTCCCTCTAGGACAACCACTACCGCCCACCAGGAGAGGACACGTGCCATCCCTGTGAGTGTTACCCCACTGGGTCGCTGTCGCGCCGCTGCGATGCCAACACTGGGCAGTGTCCCTGCAAAGCTGGTGTCATCGGCCGCCACTGTGACCGCTGTGACAACCCCTTCGCCGAGGTGACGGCCAGTGGCTGCGAAGGTGGGAGACTGTCAATTTGTGTCACCCTGTGCCACCCTGAGTGCCCACCGTCACCCTGCTGTCGCCCTCCATTACTCTCTGTCACCTTGTGTCATCCTGTGCCCTGAGTGCCAGTGACCAGGTACTACTGTTACTCTGCTGTCATCCTGCTGGCCCTATTGTCACATTGTGTCACTTTATGTCACCCCATTGTCACTCTGTGTCACACTGGTGTCACCCTGCTGTCATCCTGTGTAACCCTACACCATCCTGTGCCATCTTGATGTCCCCTGCTCTGCCACAGCTGTCACCTTGGGTACCAGTGAGTGCCATTGCCACCCTGTGTCATCCTGTGTCACCCTACTCTGCCCTGTTGCAACCTTGTGTCACCCTGTGTCACCTTGTGCTACCCTGGATTACCGCATTGTCACCTGCTGTCACCTTGCTGTCACCCTCGCTGCTGGCAACTGAGTTCCGCCAGCACCTTAGTTGTTGGTGTAATCCCACTGACATCTTGTATCACCCCACTGTCACCCTGTGTCATGCTGCTGTCACACTGCTATCACCCTGTGTCACTATGTCACCCTATTTTCACCCCGTGCTATCCTTTTGTCACCCTGCTCTGCCACTGCTGTCACCCTACTGTGAGCCTGTGTCACCCTGTGCCACCCTGAGTTCCAGTGACCAAGTGCCACTGCCACCCTATTGTCACATTGCGCCACCCTGCATCCCTGATTCTGCTGCCCTGTTGTGTCCCACAGTGAACTATGACAGCTGTCCCCGGGCCATCGAGGCCAGCATCTGGTGGCCCCGCACTCGGTTTGGGCTGCCAGCTGCAGCCCCCTGCCCCAAGGGCTCTGTTGGTATGTGGGGACATGGGGACAGAGTGGGGATGGCACTGGGCACACTGCCAGAATGGGGATGGGGGTGACAGAGTGGTGACATCGCTGGGATAGGGCTGAGAGGGGTTGACACCATGGTGGCATCGCTTGGGTGGTACAGGGAGGTGACACCGTGATTGCACTGCTTAGACATGGTGGGAAGAGGGGACGTGTCATGTTGTGTCACTTCAGGGTGGTGATATGGTGGTGGCATTGCTGCGATGGGATATTGACACCAGTGGGACAGGGCTGTGTGTCGTGGTGGCACCAGTTGGATGGAGCTGGGGTGGGGTGGCATCACGGGGGCATCACTGGGACAGGGCAGGGGGTGATACTGTTAGTGGCATTATTGAGTTGGTACAGGGAGGTGACATTGGTGGCACTTCTAGGGTGGGTCAGGGGTGGTGGTGGTGTCACCAAGATGGATTGGGGATGAACTGAATGTGTGGACTTGAGATGAGGCTGGGGCTGCCACTGTGGTGTCACTGCAGAGAGCATGATCTGGTGGCATCACTGGGACAGGGCTGGTGGCTGTCACGGTGGTGTCACTGGGGGGTGGCACAGGAGTGTGACACTGGCAGCCCAGCTGGCATGCTGTGAGACGAGGCTGCCCTGTTGTCCCCACAGTGCATTCAGTATCCCCATCCCACAGGCACAGCACTGCGCCACTGTGACGAGCACAAGGGCTGGCTGCCCCCCAACCTCTTCAACTGCAGCGCGCTGGCCTTTGCTGCCCTTCGCCCCTGGGTGAGCTGGAGGAGCACCAGCGGCAGTGATGCGACAGTGCCACTGGGGCTCCCCTGACTTTGTGTGTATCCCCCCACAAGGCAGAGCAGCTGGTGGGCAATGAGTCGCGGTGGGATGCGGGGCAGTCCCGGCGCGTGGCACTGGCGCTGCGTGAAGCGATGCGTGAGACCCGTGGGTACTTTGGCAGTGACGTGCATCTGGCATACCGGCTGGCGGGGGCCCTGCTGCGCCATGAGAGCCGCCAGCGCGGCTTCCACCTTGCTGCCACCCAGGACGTTCACTTTACTGAGGTGGGCATGAGGTCACAGCGATGGGGACATGCCCAGAGGGGGAAGGGGCAAAGCGGAAGAGAGCTTGGGAAGATGAGCCCTACGATGGGGAGGATGTGGGTGCATAAGCCCAGACACCAGGGTGATGGGCACCCTTGTGGGGAGGAGCATTGGGGCAGAAGCTCAGATACCAGAGTGTTGGGCACCCACCTATGGGGGCAGAAGAGCAGGTGCCAGGCTGATGGGCACTGATATGTGTGTGAGAGGTGGTGGTGCAGGAAGCTGGATTCCAGGATGGATGGCACCCACTTGGGAAGGGTGTTGGTGAGGGAGCCCATGCACCAGGGTGATGGGCATCTACCTAGAGAGGAATGTTGATGTAGGAGGTCTGATGCCAGGGTGGTGGGCACCCCTGAGCAGCGGGTGTTGGTGTGATTCAGGGTGCACCCTCAGCTTTGTGGGGGTACAGCACCTCCATTTCCCACTGTTGGTGCCAGTGTCCCCCAGCCATGGAATCCTACAGGGGAGGTAGGGGTCCCCTGGCCAGACGCTAAAGTTCCAGCTCCCAGTGCCACTACCACTGCCTTGCCTCCAGAACCTGCTGCGGGTGGGCAGTGCGCTGTTGGACATGGGGAACAAGCGGCATTGGGAGCTGATCCAGCAGACGGAGGGTGGCACGGCTCAGCTGCTGCGGCACTTTGAGGAGTATGCACGAGCCCTGGCACGGAATATGCCCCAGACTTACCTCAGCCCCTTCACCATTGTCACCCGTAACATCGGTCAGTGGGGACATGCATGGCCAGAGGGCTGTGAGGGGGGTATCTGCCTGGGAACATAGGCATGCTGGGAACATGCGGCGTGTATGTGCCAGGGGACATACATGTGCCCTTGGTGTGGTGCTGGGGACATGGGCATGGATGTGCATGGGGGATGTATGTGCTGGGGACATGGACATGTGTGTGCTCGGGGACACGTGTGCTTAGGGGATGTGTGTGTGTTGGGGACATGGATGTGTGTCTGGGAACACAGATGTACATACCTGGAGTATGTGTGTGCCTGGGGACGTGTGTGCACAAGAACATGTGAGCTGGGGACGTGTGTGCACAAGGACACGTATGCTGGGAGCGTGCATGCATGTGTGATGTGTACCTGGGAACATGTGCTGGGGGCACAGACATTTGTATGGCTGGGAAATGTGTCCTGGGGAATATGGGTGTGCCTAGAGGCGTGTATGTGTCCCTGGGGATATGGGCTGTGGTCTGTGTCCTAGGGTTGGTGGGTGCTGGGGTCAGTGGGTGTCAGGATCCATGACCCCTGGGATCAGTGGGTGTTGGGATCCATGGCCCTGGACTCAGTGGTTGCTGGGGTCCATGTGCCTGAGGGTTGGTGGCTGCTGGTGTCTGTGGGTGTATGGATTCATTGCTCTGGGGTTGTTGGATGTCAGGGTCAGTGGGTGCTGTATGCCCTCACGGTGGGTGCTGGGATCTATGGTCCTGGGGTCTGTGTGTCTCAGGATCCATGACTCTGGGGTTCGTGGGTGCCAGGGTTAGTGAGTGCTGGGGTTGGTGTGCCCCAGGGTCAGTGGGTGCTGGAGATGGTTTCTGCTGGGCTTGGTGTGCCCTGAGATTAGTGAATGCAGAGGTTGCCGTGCCCTGGGGTCAGTGGGTGCCAAGGTCTGTGTTCCCCAGGGTCAGTGTGTACCAGCACTGGTGGGTGCTGGCATTGGTATGTGCTGAGCTCGGTGTGCCCTGGGATCAGTGAATGCTGGGGTCGGTGGGTGCTGGGATCTGTGTGCCTCAGGGTTGGTGGGTGCCATGCCATGACATGCCGTGGGTGACGTGGTGCCACAGTGGTGTCGGTGGTGCGGCTGGACAAGAGCAGCTTTGCGGGTGCCCGCCTGCCACGGTATGAGGCGTTGCGGGGGGAGAAACTCCCGGACCTGGAGACGACCGTCATCCTGCCTGACAGCATCTTCTGGCCCCCTGAGGACAGGCGTGAGTCCAGGGTGTAGGGGGACAGGGGCAGGGTTGGGGACCCACTTGCATCCATAGGGTTTGCAGGGCTTGGGGAGCCCCCCATCTGGCCATGGGGACATGGCACAGCTGGGGACCCTTGGCTGGCATCTGGCAGGGATGGGGGAACCCCAAAATGCCCCTGGGCTGACAGGGTTAGGAATCCCAGTGCCACCATGGGGACCCCAGTGTGGCAGGTTTGGGACCCCAGGATGGTACTTGCAGGCTGGGGACCCTGGTAAGGATGAAAGGACTAGGGATATTAGGATGGCATCGGAGATCCTGGTGTAGCCATGGTGGTGGGCAGGGTTGGGTACATAAGTGTGACCATGGGGACCTCATTGTGGTCATGGAGCTGACAGGGTTGGGGACCCTGGTGTGGACATGGGGACCCCTGGAGCTGGAATTGTTGGGGGAACCTTTTTGTGGTCATGGGACTGGCAGAGCTGGGGATTCCAGGGCCACGGGGACCCCTATGAGTTCTCAGATCACCATGCCACCCCCTGCTTATGGCCCCCAGGCCCCTCAACCGGGCATGGGCAGGCACCACAGGGCGCAGGTGGGCAGGAGGAGGAGGAGGAGGAGGAGGATGAAGCAGGCGAAGAGGAGGAGGAGGAGGAGGCAGGGATGACTGTGGTGACCCGGCACAAGCGCCACCCATCCCTGGGTGAGGGCCAGGCCATCGCCAGCGTCATCATCTACCGCACCCTGGCTGGTCTTCTGCCCCAGCACTTCGACACCGACAAGCGCAGCCTCCGGTGCACTGGGGATGGGGGCTTGGGGGGATGGCGGTGGCACATGGGGTGGCAGCGCAAAGCCAAGCATCTGGGGGGGTGTAGGGAGATAGGGACAGAGGTGTCCAGAGGGATCCCAAGGGAGGGATGGGCACATGCAGTGTCCAAGGCTGGGGGGCACAGAGAGTGCCTGAGGATGGGGGGTAGAGGGTTGGGGAGATGGCTCAAGGCATGCCCAAAGATGGTGCCCATGGGGGGCCATTTTGGGGCCCCCAAAAAAGGAGGCACAGGGGAGAGAGGGATGCTCTCATAGTGTCTGTGTGGTGACAGGCTGCTCACTCTGTGGCACCAAAGTGGGTTTTGGGGCACCCTGAGTGGGCTCCCTGACCCCAATGCACCTCAGGGTGCCCAAGCGCCCCATCATCAACACACCAGTGGTGAGCATCAGCGTGCACATGGGGGGCATGGATGGCGTGGGGGGCACAGGGACCCCCCAGGCGCTGGCCAAACCTGTCACACTCCAGTTCCGCCTGTTGGAGACCCAGGAGCGCTCCAAGCCCATCTGTGTCTTCTGGAATCACACTTTGTGGTGAGGGCGGGACAGGGGACATCTCAGGGGTGAAAGGGACACCCTGGGGGCATGGGGACATCCCAGGGGATAGGACATGGGATTGGGGTTGGGAACATCTTGGGGAAGATGGGAGCCCTCCAGAGGGACAAGGGATCTCCCCAGAGAGACAAGGGACCTGGAGATAAGGACACCTAGGGGAACAGGGGATATCCCAGGGGATGGGGACATCTTGGGGACCCAGGGACAACATGGGGAGACACAGACATGCTGAGGTAACAGGGGACATGGCACACACCAGGGGAACAGGAAACACACCAGGGGAGAGGGACCGTGGAAATGGGGATGCCCCAAAGAGATAGGTACACTCTGGAGGGAGAGGGAGCGTGGGGGTGAGGACATCCCATGGAGACAGGGGACATCGTAACAGGGATAGGGACACCTTGAGGCGACAGGAGACACGGGAATAGGGACACCTTAAGGGGACAGAGGACATCCTGAGGGGACAGGGAAGATGGGGACAGGGCAGGATGGATGCCCCAGTGTCCCTGCGGGTCATGGATTAGTAACATGGAACAGGATGTGAAGGGGCAGCTCTGACCCTGGTGGGTGTCAGGGATAGGATGGGGGGTTGTCCCCAAATGGAGGGGTGTTCCCAGGTGAGTGTCCCTGGTGGGTGAGTGTCCCCAAGTGGCAGCGGTTTTCTCTGCTGTGTGGATGGATGTCCCAGTGGGTGGGTGGGTGTCCCTGTGGGAGGGTGACATTACTGGGTGTTCCCAGTGCGTGTGTCCCTGGTGGGTGACCAAGTTGTGTGACCCCTTGGATGGGTGTCCTGGTTGGGTGCATGACCCTGGGTAGGGGTGGATGTTCCCGGTGAGTGTCCCCCGTGTGTGTGTGTCTGTGTGTCTGTGTGTGTCCGGTGGGTATCCTGGCTGGTTTCCCGGCTTGTGTCACCTTGTGGTGCTGCGCAGGGCGGGCAGTGTAGGCGGCTGGTCGGCACGAGGCTGCGAAGTCGTCTTCCGCAACCAGAGCCACGTCAGCTGCCAGTGCCACCATCTGACCAGCTTTGCCGTCCTCATGGACATCTCCCGCCGAGAGGTGGGGACATAGGGGGACATGGATGGGTGCATGGGGACATAGGGGGACAGATGTGACACAGGGACGTGGAGGGACACAGTGACCCTGGGATATGGAATGACTCAGTGTGAGGGTCCTGGTGGGGACATGGGGGTGGGTGGAGACACGTGCAGAAATAGGGCACAGGGTGGGGCTTTAGGGGCAGGGGCGGGGTTTTTGATAAAAGAGGAGGGACAGAGACAGGAGGGCCTTGGCCGAATGGGGGGCGTAGTGGAGTAGGGTCAGGGTGGAGGTGTGAGTGCTCCTGGAGGCGGGGCTGAGGGCAGGGGCTGGGGCTCAGGTGGGGTGGTGCTAAATCCAAGGGGTACGGCTGAATCCAATGGGTGGGGCTCCCTTGGGGCAGAGCTAAATTAGGTGGGCTATGTTGATCTGTCAGAGCTCCCCCGAGGGTCCAGTCAGCATGAGGGATTCCAGTGGGTGCAGCTGAGCAGGCTGGGCTGGTCGCTGTCCGAGGGGCAGGGCTGATGTGAGTGGGGTCACAGGATGCAGGCGTGTTTTAAGGGGCTGTGGCTGAGTAATGTAGGCAGGGTTTCCTGGGTCGAGGTTGAAATCTGTGGGCGGAGTGTTAAGAGGTGCGGTCAGTGCTGTGGGTGTGGTTTCAGGGGGTAGTGCAGTAGGTGGCATTGAAAGGAGCTGAGGATGTGGGTGGGACTTTGCGGGCCATGGTTGAAGTGCTGCGACTGGGGGTTTCAAAGGATGGGCCTGAATAATTGAGCAAGGCTTCCTATTGGGCTATGCATTGTGGACAGGACTTCCCAGGCCCAGGGACTGATTGCTTTGTGAGGGGAACCATGTCTCGTTGATGGGGGTGTCTTTGGGGGCATACCCACTGAGCACATGCTGACATATGCCGATGCTGGTGCTGCAGAACGGGGAGGTGCTGCCGCTGGCAGCACTCACCTACGGCTCACTGGGCGTGGGGCTGGCGGGCCTGGCGCTGGTGGTCCTGGCCCTGGGGACCCCGAGGCGGCTGCGCTGCAACCGCCACAGCATCCGCCGGCACGGCACAGCTGCACTGCTGCTCGCACAGCTCGTCTTCCTGCTTGGCATCAACCAGGCCGATGTCCCGGTGTGTGGGAAAAGGGGGCTGGGAAAGGAGGGAAGGAGCGGGGAAGGGCTGATTGGGTCAGGGGATCTGTTGCCTTTGAAGTGTTTGGGTTGGTGGGGTGAAGGAGTGCACACGGCCGTGGTTGGCTGGGCCTAAGGGGTGGCATCCAAAAGACATGAGGACTGTAATGGGTGGGGTCCGTCAAAGGGGTGGTGATCAAGGGGCGATGTCTATATAAAGGGGTCGGGCTTCTAAAGCAGTGGGGCTGATAAATGGAGTGAGGTCCCTAAGGGGTAGAGCTCATCAAAGGTGTTGGCTCTCAAGGGCGTGGGGCACTCGAGGGGGTGAGGCCTATGAAGGGAGTGGGACCTTTGAGAGGAGTGAAACCTCAACGGGGGAATGGCCTCTCAAAGTGGGTGCGGCTTGGGGGGTTGTGCATGTGGTTGGATCGTGGGGCCGTGGGCATGGGCCGGCAGTGACGGGGTGGGTGCAGCTGGCGTGCACCGTGGTGGCCATCCTGCTGCAGTTCCTGTACCTGAGTGCGGTGGGCTGGGCACTGCTGGAGGCGCTGCACCTGTACCGGCGCCGCAGTGAACCCCGTCACGTCGACCGTGGTCCCATGCGCTTCTACCATGTACTGGGCTGGGGACTGCCTGCCTTCATCACCGGTGAGCCCTGGTGTGAAACGCTGTTCTCATTCTGACCCCACACCCTGGACCAGCAGCTGCCCACCTCCACCTGGGTCAACACCTTCTGGTGGCTACACAGCCGTTTCTGGACTACGGCCCCTGCCACCTGAATCCCTCCCCCCCCAGTCAGTTTGATGCATGGTGGGGCCCTATTTCCATATGTAACCCCACCCCCAGAATATAGGCGTCTTTGCCAGCATAGCCACATCCCTGGATATAGCTCTGCCTCCAGGAAGATACTCGTGCCCAATCCAACACAGCCCCACCCCAAGAGTTTAGCTCCACCCTTAACCACCGTAGCCCCGCGCTGATAGTTTTAGATACACACCTAGAGTCATAGTTCTGCCTTCATCTATTAGACCCAGTCCCAAGATTTTAGACCAACCCCTGGGTCCATAATCCTACCCTCATCCATCATAGCCGCCAAGTTTTCAGACACATCCCCGGCGTCATAGCCCCCTCCGAAAGAGTATAACCCTGGCCCAACGTTTTATCCTCACCACAGGAGTTTAGCCCCACCCTCATCCATCATATCTCCACCCCAAGAGCATCTTTCCCAACCTTTTCAATATGCCCCCAGAGCCACAGACCTTTTCCATCAATCATAATCAGATACTTCCCCAGGATTTTGGCCCCGCCCTCATCAGCATAACCCCAGCCCAAGTGACTAGACCTGTAATAACCTCTTAGACAAGCCCCCAGTGCCATAGCCCTGCTCTCCTCAACACTGCCGCATGCTGAAGAGTTTAGACACACCCTATTGGCGTAGCGCTGTCTCTACCCAACACAGCCACACCCCAAAAGCAGCACCTTCTCGCCTGCCATGTGCCATCCACGAACCATTCCATGCCCCGTCCTGCCGTAGCTTCACCCCGTTTAGTCCTACCCCTGTCTCCTCTTATAGCCCCGCCCCTGATCTCTCCTTCGCAGGGCTGGCGGTGGGGCTGGACCCCGAGGGCTACGGGAACCCCGACTTCTGCTGGCTGGCCCTGAACGACAGCCTAGTTTGGAGCCTGGCCGGGCCCTGCGCTGCCGCCCTCGCTGTGTGTACAGAGCTGGCGGCTGGGGAGGGCAGGGGACCCTCTATCACCCTGCTCACTCCCTGCGCCCCCTGCACCCCCAGGTTGGCATCTTCTTCCTGGTGCTAGCGGCTAAGGCCACCTGTGCCACCCCCCAGGGCTTCCAGAAGAAGGGCTCAGCGTGAGTCACCTGGGCGGGGTCACCCACGAAGGGCAGGGGACACGAAGGGTGGGGATGGGGTTGCCCAAGGGGGCATGGGATGTTGGCACACCCATGATGGAGCACCCATAGAGGCTTGAGGGCACTGGGGGCTAGGGGGCACCCATGGGGGGCTGGCCTTTTGGGGAACCTGCAGAGGCCAGGGAGGCACAGGACAGACTGGGGCACCTGTGGGGAGCAGGAGGGCACTGGGGACTGGACCGCCTATGAGGAGTTGGAGGGGCAGATGGGCACAGGGCTTCCATGGAGAGCAGGGGAGTGCAGGCAGCTGGAGCCAGTGGGAGCATGGGAGGATGGGAGGTTGGGGCAGCTGTGGAGGGCAGGGAGGGACCAGGACATCCATGGTGGGTAGTGGGATATAGAGGTCTGGGGCACCCATTGTGGGCAGGGGGGCACAGGAGGTTGGGACACCTATCAAGGGCAAGGGAGCATCAAGGGCAGAGGCACCCATGGGGGGGTTGAGGAGGTCAGAGGAGATTGGGGCATCTAGGGGGCAGAGGGGCTCAGAGCACCCATGGGGAGGTAGAAGGGTGTTGGGGGCAAGGGGTACAGGGGGCTGGGGTTACGGTGGGCCTATGGGGAACAGGGGAGCTCAGGGGGCTGGAGCACCCATGGGTGGCAGAGTAGGTCAGGTGGGGGTTGGGGTATCTGGGGTGGTAAGGGGCCATAAGGGGCTGGGGCAACCCCGGGGGGCAGAAGTACAGAGGGCTGTGGCATGAGATATTATTGGGGTGACACTTGGGTGCCATTGGGGTGCCCAGGTCTGGGGTGCGCACAGCTGCAGTCCTGCTGGCCGTGCCCAGCCTGGCCTGGCTTCTGGCCCTGCTCTCAGTCAACAGTGACACGTTGCTCTGTCACTACCTGTTCGCTGCCTCCAACTGCCTCCAGGTGAGTGGGGACCACCAGAGACCCCTGGGACCCCCCCAAACACAGCCCTGGGACCTTGGGCCCACCAAAGACTCCAGAATCCCAAAGCCTTCATTCACCCCTGGGATCCCCAGTGACCACCACCCCTGGGACTCCCAGAAACCCCAGAGCCCCCTGAACCTCACACCTTTGGGACCTCCAGAGTCCCACATCTATTTGTGGGGTACCCAGTGGGCACAGAGGGGGTCCTTTGCCATATCCAGAGCATTAATGGGAGGGACCCAGTGTGTATGGGGGCACCTCATCCTGTCTGATATATCTGGGGGGTGCACCTAGTGGGTATGGGGGTTTTCATTTTCTTTGAGGTGCCAGTGGGATGCACCTAATCTGGATGGTGACCCCTTGACCTATAGGGGTGCTGCTGGGATTCTCCCAGGCTGTACACACCCTTCCATGTCCTCCCTGCCCCCTTTCTGCCCAGGGCCCCCTTATCTTCCTGTCCTGTGTGGTGCTGAGCAAGGAGGTGCGGAGGAGCCTCCGCCTGAGCTGCGCTCGCTGCCACCACCCACCGCTGGCCACCAAGGCCACCCTGACCCCTGTGAGTGCAGGGGGAAATGGTGGGGGGCGGTAGCAAAGGGCAGCCTGTGCCATGCCTATGACATCTCTGTGCCCTTGGCAGGCCTGTGGCAGGGACAGCACATACGTGGCAGGGCAGCTGTTTCCCCCCCCAGGTGGTGGGTCCTTGGGGTCCCTGCACAGCACTGCACGCTCGGGCAAGAGCCACCACAGCTACATCCCCTTCGTGCGGCGGTACTGGGCACAGCAGGGGCTGGGGTGTGGGTTTTTATGGGGTCCTGGGCTGGTGTGGGTACTGGGATGACAAGATGGAATGGTGACGGGATGGTGGGGTAGCAGGGTGCTAGTTTGGTTAAGTGGTGGGATAGTGGGGTGGCAGGATGGCATGGCATGGGGGTGCTGGGATGGCAAGATGGTGGGTGGTGGGGTGACACGGTTGTGAGGGTGTTGGTGTGGCTGGGTGGTGGGGCAGTGGCATGGTGGTATGCAGATGGAGTGGTGAGGTTGAGGGGGCAGCAGGGGTAGGTGTGGGTGATGGATATCAGGGTGGTGGGTGTCAGTGGATAACGGGGTGTCAGTGGGTATTGGGTGTCAGTGAGTTGGTGTCAGTGGGTGACAGTGGAGAGTTGGTGTTCATGAGTGGGGGTCAGGTGCTGATAAGTATTGTGTCCACACAGGGAGGATTCAGGGCTGGCAGGCAGCCCGGGGCCGGCGCCAGTGCCACTGCCTGAGCATGGGGGGCTCTTCCTTGATGCCCAGGACCAGCCCGAGGGTATGGCCTCACCCATAGGGCAAGTGCACCCACCCTCGCCCCAGGGGGCAGGAGGTGTCTCAGGTCACCCTCTGACCCATGACCCCCCAGAGCACGACACGGACTCAGACAGTGACCTGTCCCTGGATGACCCGAGTGGCTCCTATGGCTCCACACATTCCTCCGACAGCGAGGATGAGGGCCCCCGTGACTGGGACCCCCTGCCCGGAGCTCCCCTGGGTCCCCCTGGCCTTGGTAACACCCCCAGGGGACACCCCATGGAGATGGGGGACCTTCGACCTGGCTGGGTGCAGATGGGGGGGCACCCAATGGATTGGGGGAGGTCCCTTGCCTTATCCAGGATGCCAATAGGGAGCATCTGGTGGGGATAGGAGTCCCTTGCCCAGTTGGGAGTGGTGATGGGGCCGTTGAATGGATTTGGGCCATGATGGGGAGGGCATCAGTCCCTCATCTTGGCTGGGTCCTGCTGCAGGAGGCACACAGTGGACAAGGGATGCCTTGTCCAGCCTGGAGTTCTGATAGAAACACATAGTGGGTGAGGGGGAGAGGGTCCTTTGTTCAGTCTGGGGTGGTGATGGGGGACACCTAAAAGATTTGGGGGGTTGCTTATGCAGTCAGAGGTGCTGATGGAGGCACCTGGGGGGAAGGATGGCCCCTTGTCTAGTCTGGGGTGTGGATGGGACTGACAAAATGGGTTTGGGTACATCCCTCACACTGACTATGTGCTGATGGGGCACCCAGTGAGGACGGGGGGATCCCTGGTCCCTTGGTCCTGCCTGTCCCAGCTTCCTTCCTTCCCCACAGGTGACTCCCTGGTGCCCCCGGGGTGCCCATACTGGCCAGGTGAGTGTGTGATGAAAGAGAGCGAGGGACCAGGAGGTAGTGAGGGGCTCCAAGTACAGCCAGCAGGGGGCCAGGGACACCCTTGGGGCGACCCCCCGCAGCACAACGGCGAGGCACTCCCCAGGGACCCTCTGCTGCTGTCCCTGCCCCACCCCCACAAAGGTATGGGCTGCCATGGCAGGGGTGGGCACTCCAAATCTGATCTCCCCACCCATGGGTGATGCTGCCCCTGCAGGGATCCTGAAGAAGTGCCTGCCCCCCATCAGTGAGCACAGCAGTGCCCAGCGCCCTGGGCCACCCCCACCACCTCCTGCTTGCACGGCTGCCTCCTCCGGCAGCGATGGGGGGCCCCCCCCAGTCTCCCGACCTCGGCAGAGCCTCCAGGAGCAGCTCAGTGGCCTCACCCCCATTGCCATGAGCATCCACACAGGCACCGCTGATGAGGACTCCTCTGGCTCTGAGTGAGTGTCCACCACATCTGAGGGGTGCTCGCTGGGAGTTCTTTACGGGCCAGGGTTCCCTTTGGGCACCCATTGGGTTGGAGGATGCCCTTGGGGTGCCACGATTCCTGTTGGCTGGACAAGCAGTCAAACACAGCTTGTTGGGTGCCCTTTCGGTGCTATGAGGTGCAAGGATGGCTGGGTACCAGGGTGCCAAGGTTCCTGTTGCACTCTCATTTGGTGCCAGGGTTTCTCTCAGGTGCCCATTGGGCACCCATTGGCTCCAACACTGCTTGTTGTCTGCCCATCAGATGCCACAGTACTGACTGGACATCCATTGGGTGTAACATTACCTGTCAGGTATCCATCAGATTACAGGGTTCCCTCTGGATGTCCACTGGGTGCCAGGGTGCCCAACAGGTGCCCTTTGGCTGCCCATCAGGTGCCAGTGTTATTTCTTGGGTGCTCATCAGGTCCAAGCAGTCCATTTGGGCACTCATTGGGTGCCAGGGTGTCCATTGGGTACCCACCAGGTGTAAGGGTGTTTGTCAGGTGTCCATAGAGTGCCAGAGTAACCGACAGGTGACCATTGGATGCCAAGATTCCTCTTGGGTACCCATGGGGTTCAAGGGTGGCTGTTGGGTGCCTACTAGAAGCCCACTGAGTGTTGGGGTGCTCACTGAATACCCATTGGATGCCCATCAAATACTCACTGGGTGTCCCTCAGGTCTAACTGCACCCAATGGATGCCAATTGACTGTCCATGAGTGCCCATTGACCACTGGATGTCCATTGTATATCCATTGACCATTATGTATCCATTCAGTGCTGACTGTCCACTGGGTATCTAACGACCTCTGGGTGCACACTAGGTGCCCATCAGGTCTAACAGCACCTGTTGGGTGCCCACTGACCATTGGGTCACCCATTGAGTGTTGGGGTGTCCATTGGTGGCCCATCAGGCCTAACAGCACTCGTTGGGTGTGTGTTAACTCTTCATGAGTGTTCATTGACCACTGGGTGCCCCTTGGGTCTAACAGTGCCCACTGGGTGTTGGAGTTGCATGCTGGGTGCCCACTGAATGTCCAAAGGTGCCTGCTGACCACCCCAGCACTGGGTGTTGGAGTGCCTGTTGGGACACCTATTGGGTGTTGAGGTGCTCACTGGGTGCTGGGGTGTGCACTGGGTACCCTCTGACCACCCACAGGTACCCAGGGCAGAGCTGGCACGGCAGCACTAACCCTACTCTTCTCTCTCCCTCTATCCCCCAGATTTCTGTTTTTTAATTTTCTCCATTAACCCAAGGGGGCTGGGGGCCTCCCCCCCAACCCCCACCCCTCCATCTCCCCCCACGGGTGGGCGCTGGGTGCTGGGGACCACCTGGTACCCACCTCCCCCACACATTTGTCTGTCTTGTTTTTTATTTCCCCCACCCTCCACTTTGTATCCATCCCCCCCCCCCCCCCGCATCTGTCCATTCCCCCCACCAGGAGTGACGAGACCTCGATCTAATGGGGACCCACCCTGCGGGCAGCCCACCCACTGTGACAGGGACACCAGGACAGGGAGGGCACCAGGAAGGCGGGTGGGGGGGGGGACACACAGGACAGGGAGGGCACCAGGAAGGCGGGTGGGGGGGGGGACACACCAGGACCGGGGGGCACAAGGACTGGGAAGACATCAGGAAGGGGCAGAGAGCCACAGCTCCCCTAGTGCACTTTGTATCCTTTAGGAATTGGCACCTTGAAGAGGTGGCACTGGGTGCTCCGGTTGCCCCCTGCCATGATCAGCCCCAGCCCCTTTGCCCAGTAGAGTGTTTTATTTAAAAAATACATGAAAATACAAAAAAAAAGGAATTTACAACTAACTTCCCCCATTGTGACAACCCCCGGGCCCCCCCAAGGTGCCAATGCCCCCCCAAATGTGCCACCTGTCCCATGGTGCCAACTCCCCCAGGTAGGGGGGCATGTGGAGGGGGATCAGTTGGGGTTTAAAGGGATGTCTGGGACCCCCCCGTGCCCAGTGGTGAAGCTCAGGTGGGGGAACCCAGGGATGGGTGTTGAGGGGTGAGGAACTGGGTGCTGGGGGACATGGGAGATTTCCTACTGTTGGTGGGACCTTTTGTAATTAAAGCAAAACCCAATGAGTGCCTCGGCTCATCCTTGGGTGGCTCTGCCACCCCAGCCTCAGCTGGTCCCTGGGGATTCCAGTTCTGCCCCGCAACGTGACAACCCAAGGGGTGCCTTGGTGCTTCCTGGGGGCCCCTGGTGCTGCCTGCCTCCTTCCAAAACACTGTGGATGCCTCAGCTCATCTGTGGGGTGGCCTTGGCTTTGCTCCCCCCAGACTAGGTACCCCAGGTGGAGTCCGGGTGCCCCCAGGGCCTCTGGGTGGGTATGGGGTGGTTTGGGGGCTGTCACCTCGGGGTCACTGCCGTCTTGCGGGGGGGCCGCAGGCGGGCAGGGGGGGATCCTGGTTTGCACCCCGAGGCAGCAGTTAGGGGGACTGCCCGTGCTGCCCCTGTTCCTGCAAAGCAGAGAGAAGCCATAGGGAAACTGAGGCACGTGGAAGGAGCATCCCTTGAACCCACCCCCCCCCAACCCCTCTACATCCTTACCTCTTGGGATGGGGGTCCTCCCACCCGCTGCTGGACTCCGAGGGGACACCTTGGGGAGGGCAGTGGGTGCTGGGGAACAGCCGGAGGGGACAGGGGTGGTGGTGGTCCTGGTGTGAGGTTGGCGGGTGTGGGCGGGGCAGGGGACTGTGACCCCCCTTGCCTTCGGCTGGCCTGGAGAGAAAGGGAGGCTTAGGGTACCCCAATCCAAGAACCCCCATGGCCATAGTGTCCCTGTCCCCTTGCCATCACTACCTGCTGCCCCGCCCCGGGGGGGCTCTGACCTGCCCCGGGCACCAGCTTCCTGCCCCTGGGGAGGGCACAGCCGGGGGAGGCCCACACGGCTGGCGGGGAGCCTCCTGCCTCCGGAGGGTGCCTTCGCCACTGCTGTGGAATTACGGCTGGGGGGTGCCTGAAAATAGAGGGAGGGACATCACTCAGTGATTGCTCCCCACCCAGAGGGCTGGGGGGCGGTTTACAGTGCCCCTTGGAAACAAGGGGGCACTCGCTGCTCCCATCTATGATAGGTTTGGGGAAGGGGGAAACTGGGCATTCAGCCCGAGTGGGACACAGCTACACTGGGACCCCTGCTCCCAGGTCTCACCTACCCTGGGGACACTGGTGGCGGCAGAGGCCCCCTGGGGCTTGGCAGGGAGATGGGAGAAGGAGGCAGGTCCCTGAGACTCCACTATGGGCAGAAGCGCTCGCACCGGACTGTCCTTCACCACGAAGGTCTGGCGGCGGGGGCTGCGGGGAGTGCCGGGGGGCGTGGCGGCGGGTCCCGGGGGGTCTCTGGGGTCGGGAGGAGACAGGTGACACCCCTCCAACTGTGCCGCCAGGCGCGTGGCCTCTCGCACCATCTCTTCCAGACGGGCCCCGCGCAGGGGACTCCAGCGCCCGTTGCCGTCCCCGTGCCTGCAATCCCCGCCCGGGCTATCCTCAGCCTCCTCTTCCTCCTGGCTGCAGATAGGGCAGGGGGGTGAGGGCGTGGGGAAGGTGATGTCAGCCCACAACGCCACTGCCAAGAAGTGGCAGAACCCCCCCATGCTATCCCGGACCTCATTCATTGGGTAACACGTCCCCCAGAACCACATTTATCAATGGGGCATGTCCACAGGGCACCCAGGCCTCTGTTCATGGGGTGACATGGTCCCTAGGACCCCTTGTTTGGGATGCGATGTCCCTTGTGGCCCCCAGAATCCCAACTACAAGTTGCCACATCCCTCATAACCCCAACTACGGGGTGACACGTCCCCTGGAACATTGACAAAGAAGTTCTCCATGTCCCATCCTATTCCCCGTGTCTGCAACTACAAGGTGCCCTGTCCCCCCTGTTCCCATCCACGGGGTGCCCTGTCCCCACTACCCCCTCACGGTACCTGTCAGATGGGGACAGCAAGCTGAAGTCGAAGCTCTCCTCGGTGACAAATCGAACATCTAGGGGGACACTGGGGGTGAGCCCCGCCCCCCCCCCGCCGCAGGGGGGAAACACGGGGGACACTCAGCGCTGGCGCTGCCGTACCTCGGTCCTCGGCCATCGCCTCGGGGCACCGGGGCCACCTGCGGGAGCTGGGGGTTCACCACCGACCTCATCGGGGTCCCCCACCCGTGCCCCTACCCGCCCCGCGTCCCCAGCTCCCCGCGGGGGCCTGGTGGCACCGGCCAGCGCGCAGCTGACGCGACCAGTGCCAGGCGCCGCCGGGCTCGGTGCCACCAGGATGGGGACAGGGACGGCTCCGCTGGCGCCAGTAGGCGGGAGTGACACCGGCGACCCCGCCCGGGGTGTCCTCAGTGCCACAATGGGAGGTCCCAGCCCTGCACCATGATCCCTGTGAGTCCCCAGTGCCACAATGGTGGTTCCCAGCCCGTGTCGGGGGACCCCAGCCCAACACTGAGGGAGTCCAACCCCGCTGGAGGTCGCAGCTCCACAACCAGGGGAACCCCTGTCCCACACCCGTCCTCTGTCCCAGAAACTCCCGCAGAGGGTCTCAGCCCCACACCCTGACCCCGGGAGGTACCCAGCCCCACATTTTGATCCCCGGGGGGTCACAGCCCTACAGCCTGGGGCCCTAGTCCCACACCTCGATCCCGACGGACCCTCAGCCCCACACTAGGGGACGCCATTCCCGTACCTAGGCGTCCCAGCCCTTCATCCCAATCCCTTGGGAACCCCAGCCCCATACTGAGGGGTCCCAGTCCTGCATCCCGATTCCGAGGGGGTCCCATCCACATTCCTAGGCCTCCCAGCTTCCACGCGGGAGGGGGTCTCAGCCCCAAACCACGATCCTGGAGGTCCCATTCCCACTTCTGGGCCTCCCAGTCCCCCACTGAGGGGTCTCAGCCCCATAATAGCGCGATGTCTCCCCCACACGTGGGGAATCCCCCAGGCACGCACCCCCAGCACGGGAGACCCCAGTCCCTTACTGAGGGGTCCCAGCTCCAGCCTAAGAGGGTTCCAGTCCCACCGACGAGTCCCAGCCCCGCACCTCAATCCCTTGGTGACCCCAGCCCCACACTGAGAAGGTCCCAGTCTACACCGGGAATCCAGGCCTCACAGCCCCAGCCCTGGGGGTCCTCGGCCCCTATTGGGGGGTCCCAGCCCCTCACCCCGGCCCCACATCACCGCATGGGGTGGTTTACCCCGCGCTCCGCCCCGATCTCCCCGCAGGTTTCTCGTCTACCCGGGGTGTCCGGTCTGCCCCTTGCCCTCCCTGTCTCCCCCACCTCACCGCCCCCGGCTCCCGCTCGTCGCGCGCGCCGAGAAGGCGTGGCCTAGAGAAAGGGGCGTGGTCTAATTCGAATTCCTCCTCCCCTTGCGGCTCAATAGCGGCGCGCCCGCCCCGCGTTCCGATTGGTCCGCGCCCTTTAAATCTCCACTCTGATTCGCATCTCTCCTCGCCTTCCGCCTCATTGATTGGCTTCCCCGCTGCACCGCGCCCCGCCCCCAGCAGTGGGGGCGTGGCCCGGAAGCGCGGTACCTGAGGGTCTTTCCGCCACCGGTGCCGCTGCAGCATGGCCGCCGTCCCGCCCGACTCCTGGCAGCCGCCCACCGTTTCCATGGAGACCACGTAAGGGGCGGGGCCTCGTACCGGTGCCGGTACCGGCACGGGTGGTCCCGCCCACCCCTGGTCCCGGCCCCTTCCGCGGCGCTGGGGATAAATCGGTGTCCGCTCCCTACCCTCCCCGGCTTCCATGCAGTCCCGGTGTTCATAAGTCCCTGGTGTCCGAGAGCCCCCGGTATCGGGCAGACCCAGAACTCCACAGGTGCTAAAAAGCTCCCAGTGTTTCCGTTATCCCCCAGTGTCAACCAGTCCTGGTTTCCGCCCCGGTACTAGATAGCCCCTGTATTCACCCCCCCCCTCCCCCCCCACCGCGGTGTCCCCCATGGTGTTTGTAACCCCCAGGCTCCTCGGTACCAGCAGATCCCAGTGACCCTGTGGTGCCCCATTAGCCCCAGTGTCTCCCGGTATCTCCCTATACCGCACAGAACCAGCCAGTCCTGGTTGTTTTCCCTAGTACCAAGAGCCATTCATGTCCTCTTGGAGTTTCATTATCCCCGAGTACCTGCAGCCCCCATTGTCCCCCATCCCCTCTCACCCCTGTGGTCCCTGCCCTGATTTATCCTGGGGGATGCAGGTTGGGAGTCACGTTGATGTGTTTCCTGGTACCATTCCTACTCCCATTGGTGCTAGAGCTGTACTAACAGCACAGCCCCCTGCCTTTGGTCTGAAACTGGAATTGGGGGTCACAGTGGGATGACCCTGCCCTGCAGCTGCAAGAATTGACTTTGTAGGGAGTTCACAGCGAGGTGACCCCATCTTCTGCTTCCATTCCTGCTGCTGTTCCCCATTCCCAGTGTCGTTTCTGTTCCTGGTTTTCCCATTCTCAGAGTGTGCCCTCTGTTGCTGGAGCTGTACTGGCTTTGTCTGTCCTGGCTTTGGTCTGAAACTGGGTGTGGGAGGCACAGTGTGATGATCCTGTCTCCAGTTCCCATTCCTGATACTGTTCTTGCTCCCATTCCTGCTGTTTCCATTTGCAGAATGAGCCTGCTGGTGCTGGAGCTGCACTGGCAACACAGCCCGGCTTTGCTCTGAAGCTGGGGATGTGGGTATCACTTTGGGATCGCCCCATTTCCTTTTCCCATTTCCATTTCTGTTCTCCATTCCTGGTGCCTTTCCCATTCCCATTCCCTCCCTGTGTTTCCATTTCCATTTCTGTTCTCCATTCCTGATGCCTTTCCCATTCCCTCTCTGTGTTCCCATTCCCAGGATGGGCCCACTTGTGCTGGAACTGTACTGGCAACACGCTCCCCGCACCTGCAAGAACTTTGCTGAGCTGAGCCGCCGTGGGTACTACAATGGCACCAAGTTCCACCGCATCATCAAGGACTTCATGGTGCAGGGAGGAGACCCCACGGGTACTGGTGAGTGCAGGCCTCTGAAATCTCCCTGGGACCCTCCCTGGTGCCCTGCTGACCCCCGAATCCCCCTGCAGGCCGTGGTGGTGCCTCCATCTATGGGAAACAGTTCGAGGATGAGCTGCACCCTGACCTGAAGTTCACTGGTGAGTGGGGCCAGCACTGGGAGAACACTGGAGGGGCATCCACTCCCACCTATAAGGGGCACGACCCCTGAGAACACACGTGTGGGATGGCATGTCCCCTGTGTCCTCATCCATCAGTGACATGACTCCTAGGACTCTTGTCATGGAGTGACATGTCTTAAGGAGGCTGGTCATGGGGTATGTCCTCCAGGACCTTGGCCATGAGGTGGCATATCTCCCCTGACCCCCAAGATCCAGTCTATAGGGTGACAAGTTCTCTGTGTCCCCCAAAACTCTATCCATGGAGTAATATGACCCCTAGGAGCTTTGCCATGGGATGCCCTGTCCTCTATTTCCCTATTCCTGGTATGATGCGTCCTTGTGTCCCACAGACATCAGGTTTCCGGTGACCGCCAACAGGAGGCTGGACACCAACAGGAGCCAATTCTTGCTCATGTCCCGTAAGACCTCTCCATTGGGTGACATTTTCCCCATAACACCAGGACCTCAGCCATGAGATGACGTGTCCCTGAGACCCCATCTGTGGGGTGGCATGTCCTCCATGTCCCCCAGGACCCCATCCCTGGAGTGCCATGTCCGCCAAGACACTGGCGATAGCATGGCATGTCCCTCAGGATGCCTGGACGCTTGGCCCATGTCCTGCGGGCACTGGGATCCTGGTGATGGCCAGTATGGAGCTGGACACCAATGGGAGCAAGTTGTTACTGATATCCACTAAGACCCCTCCATCAGGTGACAGATTCCCCAGGAGCCTGGCATGGAGTGACATGTCCCAAGGATCACAGCCATAGAATGACGCCCTCCAGGATCCCAGTCTTGGGATGACATGTTTCCTTGATACCAGGATCTTGGCCATGAGACAACATCCCCCCTGAGATGATGTGATCCCCATCATCCTGGAACCTTGGCTGTGGGGTGGCATGTCCTCTATATCCCCATCCATGAGGTGACACGTCCCCATGTCTCACAGGTGCTGGGATCCTGGCAATGGCCAATGCAGGGCCAGACACCAATGGAAGCCAATTTTTCCTGACACTGGGCCCAGCACAGTGGTTGGATGGGAAGCACAGCATTTTCGGGAGAGTGTGCCAAGGCATGGGGGTGCTGGGGCGCCTAGCCATGGTGGAGACCAACTCCCAGGACCGACCCCTCGATGATGTCAAGGTCATCAAGGCGTATCCCTCGGGGTAGGGGTGTGGGGTGCCGTCCCTCCAAATTGTACTGCTCGTTTGTAATAAAAGAGGTTGGACGTGGTGGCCCTCCCCACCCTGGGTGGCAGTTTTAGGGGAAGGTGGGGGAGTCATCTTTGGCATGGTGGGCGTCTGGGAGGTTGTGAGCCGCCTCCAGAAGGGGTTTGTGCGTGCCCTTGAAAGGGTGGGTGTCTCTCTGGGGACATGGAGTTGCCACTGGCCCCAGTTCCTGGGGGTGCAGAGTGGGTGCCAGAGACCTAAATTTACCCCTACTCTGCTGTGTCTGTGTGTTCTCAAAGTTTCCTGGAACACCCTAGAGTGTCCTCCCACCATGAACCCATTGGATCACTGAGCTTTGGGTGGAAAGGGGGGGTTGGTGCTGTCACCCCAGAGCGGGCTCCCCATACAGCACTGGGGACCCCCAACCTGGCAGTGGGATCCTTATGCCAGCACACACTGGGTTCCACCCTGGCACTGGGTAACCACCCCAGCAATGGGTGTCCACTCTGGCTCTCGATGCCATCCCCCAGCTCCCAGTGCAGGACCTGGGACAGTACTGGGAGCTGCTGGGTTTACCAGGAATGGTGCAGGGGTGATACTGGGAGTTACTGGGAGGATAGCAGAGGACTTGGGGACTCTGCATCTGCAGTTGGTGGGGCTGTGGGGTTACTGGGTAGGTTCTGATTAAGGGGGAGCTAGGGGGATTGGGGGGCTCATCCTGGGGAGTGGGTAGTATTGGGAATGTCACCATGGCACAGGGGGTGCACTAGGAGTATTGGAGGGGTGCTGGAGCTACCAGGGAAGGGAGCACCGGGGGTCCGGTCTGAGGGTGATCCTGGCGGTGGTCCCAATGGTCCGTGGTGTACCGGGGTCTGGAGGCAGCCTCGGGGGCGATCTCAGGGCAGTAGCGGTGGTCTCGGGGCGATCCTGGGGCTGATTCGTAGTACCCGCGTTCGGGGGCACTGGGGATGGGGAGGCGGTACTGGGGGTGATGCAGAGGGCGGCACCGAACGTCTGAGGGTGATGCCGGGGATGTTGGGTTGACGCCGGGGATCTGAGGGCTATCCCGGGGACAGTACCGGAGGTCCGGGGCGGTACCGGGAATGGGGAGGCGGCCCCGCGGGCGATGCGCCGGGAGGTGCCGGCAGTCAAGGGAGGTACTAGGGATTTGGCGTTGATCCAGGAGCGATCCCGGGAATCTGGGGTGGACCCCGGGGACGGTACCGGGCTTCCAGGGGAGAACCAGACTATGGAGGCGGCTCTCGGGCTATCCCGGAGGTCTGGGGGCGATTCCGAGGCGGAGCTGGAGCGGTCCCGCGGGCCCTGGTGGTACCGGGGAGTTGGAAGCAGGCCTTGAGGCGGTGGGAGGGCAGATCCCAGGAAACTGGGGGTGATCCCGAAAATTCCGAGGCGATCCCGGGAGGGCAGTATTGGGTGTCCGTGGCGGTACCGAGAAGAGGAAGCGGCCCCGGGGGCGATCCCGGAGGCGGTACCAGGGATCTGGGGGCGATCCCAGGGGCGGTCGCGAGCCAGTCTCGGTCACCCCGTGGGCGGTCCCAAAGAAGATCCTGGTGCGCAGCCGGGGCCGGTGCCGGGAGCCCCGGGCGGTGCCAAGGGTGGTCCCGGTCTCCCGGCGGGCAGTACCGAAGAAGACCCCGGGGCAGTCCCTCGGTGCGGAACCAGAGCCAGTGCTGGGAGCCCCGGGCGGTGCCAAGGGCGGTCCCAGGGCGGAGCCGATCCCGATCGCGATCGCGGTGCCTGTGCCGGTGTCGGTGTCGGGGCAGCGGCGCAGCCTGGGGCATGGCGGGCCTGGGCGCCCCGGAACCGGGCACCGGCCCCGGTCCCGTTCCGGCCACTCGCGTGGAGCTCACGGTGTCCTGCAGGTAGCGGGGCCGCGGCGGGAGCCGGCACCGGGCGGCAGGGGCGCGGGGAGGCACTGGGTTACACTGTAGTGTAGGGGTAGCTGCCATTGGAGGATGCTGGGATGCACAAAGCGGCACTGGGAAGCACTGGGGAGCGGCATTGGAGGGTGCTGAGGTGCACTGGGGGGCACTGAGATCCCTTGGATGTGCTGGGAGGCATTGGAGAGTTGGGAGCAGCTGGCGTTGTAGGGCACTGGCTTGCACTGGAACGCAATGAGATGGACAGGGAGTCATTGGGAGTCACTGGAATGCCGCAGCAGCTGGCGTCGAAGGGTGTTGGGGTGCACTGTGATGCACTGAGATCCCCTGGGATGCACTGGGGGGCACTGGAATCCATCCGAGAGTGGGAGCAGTTGGTGGTGTGAATTGTTGGGATCTATTGGAATGCACTGAGTTGCCCTGGAAGGCAGCGGGAGACCCTAGGGAACGGGGAGCAGTCGGCATTGTAGAGCACCAGAAGGCACTGGTAGGCACTGGGGAGCAAGGCAGCTGCCGTTGGAGGCATTGAAATGCACTAGAAGGCACTGGGATTCACTAGGAGACATTAGAATGTGCTGGGAGGCACTGAGGAGCATGGGCAGCACGGGCAGTGTTGAGTCCGGGGATGCAAGGGTGTCAGGTTGGACCTGTATCCCCTGCACCCCCTGTATCCCTTGCCCACCCTGAAATTCCTGAATCCGCGGGCCGCACTCCACAGTCTGCATCCCCTGTAACCCCTACCCACCCTGCAGCCCCAGTACCCTCCCTCTGAAACATGAGGTGTTTCTTTGGTGTCCTCACACATAGTTGTGCCACTCTAACGTGTGCAGATGTGTCTGTGCACCCCAGCATGTGTTGTGGGGCACATCTGACAGCACACCCCAACACCCAACCATGCTCACCAGCACCTGGCTGTGCTCACCAACACCCTGCTGTGCACCCTGACACATGGTTGAGCCCCCCAGTGCATGGCCGCCCAACGTGTGTTAGACATGTTTGGCGCCCTAATCCATGTCCTGGGGCATATCTGGCTGTGCACACCCTGCCACGTGCCCTGTCACACAACTGGGCACGACCCGACATGTGGCTGTGCACCTCAGCATGTGTTCTGGGGCACATCTGACTGCATTAGGAGTACTCACAGTCACAGACACAGCCGGGTGCTCACACTCGCATTCACAGACACATGCACACACACGAATGCACACTCACACTCACATTCATTCCCTCCTGCCCTCCCAGGCAGCTCCTGGACAAGGACACCTTCTCCAAGTCAGACCCACGTGAGTGGGGCAGGGGAGATGGGGTGTGGTTTATGGTCTCTGTTTTGGCTCTTAGGTGCTCTCAGGGACTTGGGGTTTCTGGAAGGTGTTGTGGGCTCAGGTGATATTTAGCTCTCTGGGGGGTTTGGTGGTTTCTGGGAGGTTGTGGGGGCGGCTCTGAGGTATTTTGGGGGTATCTGGGGGTTTTGGGGGGTCTGTGGGAGTGTCAGTGTCTCTGGGGAGTGTTGTGGTCTCCAGGATTGTTGTGGTTCTATAAACTTTTGGGGTCTCAAGGACATTTTGGAGGGTTGTGGGGCTGTTGGGAGCTCTGGGGAGTGTTGTGGTTCCTTGGGGTTTTGGGTGGTCTTTGGGGGTTTTGGAGGGCTCTGGGGAGCCTCTGAGGTATTTTGGGGGTGTCTGGGGGATCTTGAGGGGTCTTGGGGGGATCGGGAGAATCTCTGAGGTGTTTTTGGGGGTCTCTGGGGTGTTCTGGGGAGTCTCTGGGGGTGCCCGGCCCCCCTGACGCCTCCCCCTGCAGTCTGTGTGCTGTACACGCAGCGCCCTGGCAGCCACCAATGGCGGGAGGTGAGTGACCCGATTGGTGGGGAACAGCCAATCAGCATGTTCGGCTGTGCTCAGTTGGCCAATTGGCATATCAGGGTGCACTCAGCCAGCCAATCGCGATGTTGGGGTGCTAGCTGGCCAACCAATCATCAGCATGTCAATGGCAGCCAACCAGCCAACCAGCATGTAAGACTCTGGCCTATCAGCATATTGGGGTGATGGCCAACTGGCCAATCAGGGTGTTGGGGTGCTGGGCAGGTGACCAATCAGCAAGTCAAATTCTGGCCAATTGGCACGTTGGGGGACTAACCAATGAGCATATTGGGGTGTTGGCCAACTGGCCAATCAGTGTGTTGGGATGCCAACCAATTGGCCAGTCACCAGTGAGCAATCAGCGTCTTCGGGTTCAGCACCCGGAACACGAGCGTTCTGGGATGCAGCAGCCATCCAGTCAGTGCCCGAGGGCAGAGCGAGCAGCCAGCCAGCATCCTGGGGGTCTGGGGAGCATGTCGAGGTGCTGGGCAGCCAGACAATCAGCTGCCGGCACACAGCCAAGCCTCGCTCTTGTAATTAACAGGGTGTTAATTGCGGGGTAATAAGCGGGGAGTGGGGGTGGCCCTGCGGCACAAAGCGGCACCTGGGCCCTCTCCGCCCCTGTCCTCCCCTTTCCCACGCGTGTCCCCACACGTGCCCGCTCAGCCGCTGCCCACCCTTGCCCCGCCTCCTCCGCCCACATGTGTCCCCAATCTCATGCCCACATGTTCTCATGTTGCTGTGTCCCCATGTTGCTGTGTCCCCATATGCGCATATTCTCACATCCCCAACTCCATGGCCACATGTTCTCACGTCCCTATGTCTCCATGTCACTGTGTCCCCGTATCTGTATGTCTCCATGTCCACATTCTCATGTCCCACTGCCTTCATGCCCATGTCCCCACCCTCCTTCCCATGCCCCCATTTTTCTGTCCTGTGTTCCTATGTCCTCATATTTCCATCCCTATGCCCCCATATCTCTGCCTCTCCATGTCCCCATACCCTTGTACCCACATCACCACCTTCCCATGTTCCCACATGTCCACGTCTCTGTGTTCCCATTTCCCTGTATCCCCATCCTCCCATGCCCATGTTCTCATGTTCCCATGTTCCCATCCCTATGTCCCCATGTCCCTGTGTCCACATCACCACGTCCCCATGTCACTGTCTCCATCCCATGTTTTCCTGTCACCCCGTTATCCCTGCTGTCCCCACATTCCCCAGTTTGGCCGGACCGAGGTCATCGACAATTCCCTGAATCCTGACTTCCTGCACAAGTTCGTCCTTGATTATTGCTTTGAGGAGCGGCAGAACCTGCGCTTTGACCTGTGAGTAGCCCCTGTGGCCCCAGTGTCACCCCCCCCATCCCCCAGGGTCACTCCCTGGCCACCCTGGCACAGCCCCACCTTGTCCCCATCCCTGTTCTGTCCATCTGTCGTGGACCATCACCACCCTTGTTCACATCCATGTCCCCATCCTTGTCCCATCCCACTGTCCCATCCCTATCCTACCCAGTCTCCATTCTCTCCCATCCTGTCCCTATCCACATCCCATCCCTGTCCATTCCATTGTGTCCCTATCCCATCCTATCCTGTCCCTGTACCCATCCTTGTCCCATCCTATCTTTATTCTTTATCCCATCCCATCCCATCCTATCCCATCCCCACACCTAATCCATCCCTATTTCTGTCCCATCCCTCTCTTATCCCATCCCTGCCCCTCCCTGTTCCCTTCCCATCCCATCCTTGTCTCTATCCCTGTCCCATCCAAGGCTCCCGCTTCCCATTCCATGCCTACATGTCCCCTCCGCCCCCAGGTATGATGTGGACTCCAAGACCCCTGACCTCTCCAAGCATGTAAGTGCAGGATCAGCCCTGCTCCCCTGTACTCCCTGGGATGGGCATCCCTCTGGTGACACCTGATTTTCCTGATCCTGCAGGATTTCCTGGGCCAGGCATTCTGCACCCTGGGGGAGATTGTGGGCTCAGCTGGCAGCCGCCTGGAGAAACCCCTGATGTGAGCCCTCCCCTTTGCCCCAGTGTCCCCATGTCCTGCCCCAGTGAAACCCCTGATGTGAACCCCTCTTTTGCCCCAGTGTTCCCAGTAAATCAAGCGTCCCCATGTCCCTGCCCTTGGAGAAACCCCTTGTGTGAGCCTCCACTGTGGTCAAGTGTCCCCAGAGTCCCCAGAGTTCCCATGCCCAGCACTGGAGAAACCCCTGATGGTAGCCCCCCTCGGCCCCAGTGTCCTGGAGTCCCCATGTCTCTGCCCCAGGGAAGCCCCCAACATGAGCCGCCTCCCTCACTGTCCACAATGTCCCCATGTCCTCTCCCATGGAGAAGCTCCTGACATGAGTCCTGCCTGTTTCCCAGTGTCCCTGAGGTCACTGTGTCCCCTTTGGAGAAAACCCTGGGTTTCTCCAAAACCAGTATTTTGGAGAAAACTGGGAAACTCAGTGTCATCTTGTATCCCCTGGAGAAGCCCCTGACATGAACCCCCCTGGCCCAGTGGTCCCAAAGTCCCCTCTCCAGACAAGTCCCTGACATGAGCCTCCTCTGGCCCCCATGTATCCCGGGTCCTTTTCGGTGTGCCCAGGATGGACCCAGACCCCAGAACCAACAGTGGCATTTTGGAGGGCTTTTTTTTTTATAGTGGGGGTGGGGGGCAGGCATGGGGAGCCGGGAGTGGCTTTTGGCAGGAAAGGCAATATTTGGGCTCTGGCTTTTTGGTGGGGCTTGATGCATCTGGCTTTTTCTTGGAGTGGTGGCTTTTGAGGGGGCCGGATCTGGCTTTTGCGGGGATCTGGCTTTTGGAGGGATCTGACAATTTTGGGGGCAATTTGTTTTGTGGGAATTGACTTTTTGGGAGGCTAAATGTCTTTTCGGGACTGGCTTTTTTGAGGGGAGAAACTGCTTCTTTTCAGGGTACTGGAATCTAGGGGGGGGCTGGAGGGTTTTTTTGTAATTTCCCTTTTTTGGGAGCAGAGGCTTTTTCTTGGGCGGGGATCCCTTCCATCACCCTTTAATGTGTGTCCCTGCAGGATGGGGACAGCCACCACGCACCCCCGGGGCAGGAGACCAGCCCCGGCTGCCTCCAATGGGTAAGTTTTGGGGTGCCCAGTGCGAGGAGGACACCCCCAAGACACCATGTGTGCCCCCACCACACTCACATCCCATCCCAGCAGTGGCATTCCGGGGAAGAAGTGTGGCACCATCATACTCCTCGCTGAAGAGCTGGGAAACTGCCGGGTGAGCCGCGGCGGGGCAGGGGAGGGGGCATAGTTTGGGGACCCCACAATATCGGGGGTGGCTGAGACACACCAGCCCTCATTCCAAAGAGGAGGGTAAGGGCTGCTTATCCCCACGGTGTGTCCCGCCTGTCCTGGATCCCTCTGTCCCTCATGGAGCAGCCTCCCCCCAGGATCCCACCCCTGAGGGGGGTGCAGGGTGGATGACCCCCGCCCCCCGTGATTCCACCCCCCAGGACGTGGCCACACTCCAGTTCTGCGCCAACAAGTTGGATAAGAAGGATTTCTTTGGAAAATCTGACCCCTTCATGGTCTTCTACCGCAGCAATGAAGATGGGACGTGAGCGACCCCCTCTCAAAACTGCAGTGACCTTCCCACACCTCATGGGAGGGCTCAGCCCCACCACAGGACGCCCCTATGTCCCCATGGGCTGGCATTGGCGGGGTGTCCAAAAATCCTCACTGCACTGTGGGGGTTACAGACTGGGTGGGGGTGTTGGGATGGGAGAGTGACTCCCTTGTCCTCTCCCCAGTTTCACCATCTGTCACAAGACAGAAGTGGTGAGGAACACACTGAACCCTGTCTGGGCAGCCTTTGCCATTCCTGTGCGTGCCCTCTGCAATGGGGACCATGACCGGTGAGTGCCAGGGACTGGCACCCCCTGCACCCCCTCTTTGGCCCCAAAGACCTCCTTCCCTCTTTTCTTCCCATCTCTAGGGTCCACTAGGACCCCCTGAACCCCCTCCCCCATGTCTGTCATACCCGGGGACACCCTCCACTCCCATCTCTGTGGTCCTCTGAGACCCCCCCCAAACTGCCTTTCCCACCACCCATGGTGCCCCAGTTCCCCATGCAGCTCTGTCCCGTCTCTATAGGCCCCCAGGACCCCCTTTTCCTTCTTTCCCCCATCTCCCAGGTCCTCCAGCACCCCCTGTGCCCCATGTCCTCATCTCTGGACTCCCAGAGCCCCCTCACTCCATGTGTCCATGATGTCCCAGGACCATTTCCCCTCTCTCTGTGGTCCCCCAGAATCCCTTTCCTGTGGTACCCCAGCACCTCCAGGACCCCCTTCCCCCAGCTCTGTGGTCTCAAAGACCCCTGCATCTCCTTCTCCATCTCTGTGGTACCTCAGGACCCCTTGTAGCCCTTCCACCCTCTCTGTGGCCCCGAGACCTCCTTCCCCTATCTCTGTGGCCACCCGAGACCCCCAGACCCCTCTTCCACCTGTCTCTGTGGTACCAGTAGCACCCACGCCCGCCCTGCAGCGTTACCCACTTTTGCCTCAGTTTACCTATCTGGGCAGTGGGCATCACAGCTGTCACCGAGCCATACCGCCCCCTCTCCATCCCAAACCAGTGTCACCAGCTGCTGTCCTGGTAAACAGCCGCTTTGGCCCCGTGTTGGACGTTGCTGTGGCAACGATGGATAAAAATATCCCAATGAGGAGGAGAAGGAAGCAGGGAAAAGCCCACAGAGGCGTCAAAACAAATCCCACAGAGAGTGGGGGGATGTGTTTGATGGGTCTCCAGGGATGGGGAGCAAAGGGGATTTGGGGGTGTCGGTGACCCCCCCCTGCCTTGCAGAGCCATCAAAGTGGAGGTTTATGACTGGGACCGTGATGGCAGGTAAGCTGCATGTGGTCCCGGGGGCCTCCCACACCCTGGACCTCCACCCCCCAGGTGACAGAGACCCATTGGGCGATGGGGACCCCTGCCACCCCTGCATCCCTGGGGTGATGGAACCCCCACCCCCCATCCCGAGTGATGGGGACCCCCAGGAGATGGGAATCCCTCCTGGCTATTTGGGATTCCCTGGCTGATGGGAAACTTCCTGGGCAATGGTAAACCCCCCATCCCCACACCCCTGAGTGATGGGGATCCCCCGGGGTAATGGGAACCTCCCTAGCCCAACTGATGGAGAACCACCGGTTTTCAGCCATGACTTCATCGGGGAGTTCACCACCAGCTACAGGGAGTTGGCGCAAGGCCAGAGCCACTTAAACGTGTATGAGGTGAGGAGGGATGGGTATGTGGGCAGGGGGTCCTGCACACTCCCATAGGGGTACGATCCCATTGCTGTACCCCCAGGGGTTGTGATTCCCAGGATCCCTGTGCTGCACCTGTTTGTGTTGGCGTCTTAACACTGCACCCCTCGGCTGTTACAGTCCCCAGCATCCCCTCTCTCTGCTGCACCTCTGGGTGCCAGGGTCCCTGTGTGGGTGCTACATACTCCATGATGCAATCCTGGGGTGTTATTGCCCCCAGGGTCCCTCCCAATACTGCTCCCTGGTGTCTCATGTACCCCAGGGTCTCCCTCCTGCACTCTGAAGTGTCGTGGTGCCCAGAGTGCTCATGCTGCAGCCATAGATGTTTACAGTCCCCAGGATTCCCTGTGCTACAGCCTGGGGTATTGGGGTCCTCACATTGCACTCCTGGGGTGTTATGGTTCCCATACTGCACCCTAGGGTGCAGCATCACAACTGCTCCCCACCCACCACCATGGATCACCAGCTGCACTACAATCACAGGGTCCCTACATGCATCCCTGGGTGTCACAGCCCCCCATGTGCTCCTGAAGGTCCCCCTCTGCACCTCAGCACAGTGTTCCCACTGCTGCCCTCCAGGATATTCTGTGCCCTCCTGTTCCCCGGGATGTGACAGTCCCCTACACTGCTCACTGGGGCCTCCTGTCCCTGCTAGAAGCAGCTCCTTTCCCTCCCCTCCCCTCCCATCCCTGCAGGTGGTGAACCCCCGGAAGAAGATTAAGAAGAAGAAGTACCTGAACTCGGGGACAGTGAGGATGGGGATGTGCAGAGGTGGGGGGGATGACACAGGGGGTGTGGGCACTTCCTCCCCTGAGCCCTATGTCCTCACAGGTGACACTGCTGTCCTTCGCTGTGGAGGCTGAGCACACCTTCCTGGACTACATCAGGGGCGGGTGAGCAGGGGATCCCCAGCACCTCCAGCTGTACTTTTGAGGGTCCTGAACACCCCCAGCTCCTTCCTTGGGGGTACCCAGCACCCTGAGCTGCTCCCTCAAGGGCAAGGAATCTCCAACACTCCCAGCCCTTCACTGGCGGGGGGGTCCCCAGGATGCCTGTCTCCTCCCTTGGAGGTCCCCAGTACCCACTGTTGCTCCCTCAGGTATGGGAGGGAGGGAGGGGTGGGGGAGGTGGTTCCTGTTATTCCCAACTCTTCCCTGTGGGATCCTCAGTGCCTCCAGCTGGGGGTCCTCAGCACACCTGGCTGCCCTATTGGGGGTCTCAGCACCCTCACCCAGATGCCTCCTTGGGGGCAGGCCATCCGCATCACCCACAGCTGCTTCACTGGTAGCCCCCAGAACCCACAATTGCTTGCTTTGTAACTCTCCAGCACTCCCAACAGCTCCCTTTGGGGTCCCCAACACCCACAGCTGCTCCTTTGGGGGAAGAGCGTCCCCACCAGCCCCATCTTCTCCACTGGGTGTCCTCAGCACCCCCACCCAGATGCTCCTGCATGGACAGGGGCTCCCCAGCACCCCAAACTGCTAATTTGGGGATCCCAAGCACTCCCAGCTGCTCCCTTAGGTGCAGCATGGTGACACCTCAGTGCAGGGACACTTGATGGTGCTCTGAATTGGATGATGGGTGCATCCAGTCCAGCCTGTGGCCCTAGGGGTGTCCCCCCAAACCCATACGTCAACCCCTGTGTCACCCCAAGGCCACTTTACCCCCCAGGACCCAACTCAACTTCACAGTGGCCATCGACTTCACGGCATCCAATGGTGAGTGGGGGCTGTGTTCCTGCAGAGGGATTTATTTGGGGCAGTTGTAACCAGTTTGGCGCCATGATGGTGTCATCCTTGTCACCGGTTTGGGGACATGGTGTTGTTCTTGTAGTTGTGCTGGGGACATGGTCATATTTCCCTTGTCACTGGGTTGGAGTCATGATGGCATTATCCTTGTTGTGGGTTTGGGGCCATGGCGGCGTTATTTTGTTACTGTGCTGGTACTGCGGTGGTGTGCGGTGTACTTGTCACCAGCTGTCACTGGGTTGGGGATTTGGTGCCATTATATTGTCATTGAGTTTGGGACAGAGTGATGCCATTCTTGTCACTGGGTTGGGGTCATGGCACTGTCATCTTTCCCAGTGTGTTGGGGACATGGTAGTGTCACCCTTGTCACTGTGTTGGTTCCATGGTGGTGTCATCCTTGTGATCAGCTGTCATCAGGTTGGGGACGTGGTGCTGTCACCCTTGTCACCAGGTTGGGAATATGGTGGTGTCACCCTTGCTGCTGTGTTGGGGATGTGATGGCATTTGGAGACATGGTGGGATCATTGTTGTCCATGTCACTGTGCTGGGGATAAGATGACATCATCCTCGCCACCTGGTTGGGCCATAGTGGTGCCATGGTAGTGGGGATGTTTTGGGGGTGCTGAGGGGATTATGACAGCGCTGGGGGAGGCTGAGCCCCGTGCCTGTGCAGGGAACCCCTCACAGCCCACGTCCCTGCACTACCTGAGCCCCTTCCAGCTGAATGCCTACAGCCTGGCACTGCGGGCCGTGGGGGACATCATACAGGACTACGACAGTGACAAGATGTTCCCAGCCCTTGGTTTTGGCGCCAAGGTCCCCCCAGATGGGCATGTGTCCCACGAGTTCCCACTGGTAAGGGGACAAGGTGGGACAGGAGTGCAGATGAAGGGTGGTGTTCTTGTCACCTGGTTGGGGACAGGGTGGGATCATCTTGTCACAGTGTTTGGGATATGGAGGTATCATCCTTGTCCTTTGGTTGGGGCTATGGTGGTATCATCCTCTTCACTGGTCTGGGGACATGGCAGTGTCATCCTTGCCACCAGATTAGGAAGGGGCTTGGTGTTGTCCTTGTCACCAGTTTGGAGTCATAGTGGTCTCATCCTTGATCAGCGAATTGGGTACATATTGGGTTTGGGTTGAATCTGGATTGGGGATGTGGTGGAGTCATCCTTGTCTTGGGTTGGGAATATTAGTAGCATCATCATTTTTTCACTGGATTAGGGCCATGGCAGTATCATCCCT